>NC_053455.1:57952773-58252773 GCF_015227805.2 Hirundo rustica | reverse complement strand
CCGTGTCTTGAAGGACCGGCAAGTATGGAATAGCCTGACCACAAATATTTCACCAGGACACAATATCTCCTGCACCTTTCCCACCTGGCTCTGCTGAGGAATGCTGGAGGTGGATGATCCAGCGATCACCGGAGATAAAGTCCTGTTTCCACTGTCATCCAGCCAAATATTCCCGGGCAAACGTGGGCCGTGGCGCTGAGTGCTCCTGTGGGAACACGCATGTGGCTTCCACCACGCCAAGGAGAGCTGTGTGTGAGGAGCAGGAGTTTCTCCCAGCTGTGCTGTCAGGGACACAAACTCCCCAGCTCCGGGACTCACACTGACCCTTTCCTAAAGAATCCAGGGGTACATTTTTTCTGGAGCAGCCGGTATCGGATTGGAAGGTCACAGCGGTCATGGAGGTGGTGGGAAAGGAGCTGATTTTCCCAAGGTGACATTGGAAGTCTGTGTCATGAGTGCGGCTGTGCTTCCATTTTGACTCCATCCTCCCTCCTTGTCCCTTTGTTCCCTCATCCCCAAAAATCCGTGTGCTGTTAACACACTTGGAATTAAGGCAAGTGTGACTGCCCAGCTGCCAGGGCTGTGCTGCCAAGGTGCTGCACCTGAGGCGAGCACAGCAGGAACCTGGAGCAGCAGGAATTGTTACTCTGCATTCCCCCAGCCAGTTCCTGCCTTCCAAAGTCCAAGGGTTGGTTTTCCGTGAAATTTGCCCATTTGTTGTCACACAGCTCGAGGGAAGACGCTTTCCTCTGTGGCTTCTCCTTCATTTGCCTGGAATCAGGCAGCGCATTAAAGCTGGTCTTGGAGAGGATCAGGCAAGAAGAGGGCTTGATTGCAGACATCTCATTTCCGTAGGAAATGGGGATAAAAATAGGGAAGGAATGTAACGGAGACTTCTTTTTCTTGTTGCCCCCACCCCCCCTTTCCCCCAGCTGGGAATCAGCTTTTGTCCCAAAATCTGTTTATTGCCTCGCTGTTGTTTTCTGGGGCCCAGATGTAGCCATGAGCCTGATTTTGGCTTTGGAGAAGCCGGAGCGGTGCTGTTTCCAGGGGCTGATACACAAGGAAGACACACGTGATGGCAAGATGGGTTTCTGGGAGAAGTCTGCTGGCTCTCCAGGCTTTCCATGACAATCCCTGTATTATCCTGGAGCCTGTCTCCAGCACTGATCCCGCTGGCAGCAGCTGTGATCCCGATAACCCTGTGGCTGGTTGAGTGCTGATGTCCCTGTAGGCACCAGGACGTTCCCTTTGGACACTTGATAGGGGCTATAAATACCGGGTGGGTTCGTGTTCCCTCCAGCACCGGGTGGGCTGTGCCAAGTCACCCCAGATGGTCAGGCTGAGAGATCCCTGTGCCCGAGAAATGGCTGCAGCCTTTGGAAAAGGGACTGAGTCTCTGATGTGGGCATTTGAAGGCTCCACACCCTTGGCCAGGTCCCTTCTCCCAGCTTCTTTTTTTTTGCAGCACTTGTGTCACCTGGAGTCTGCGTCCCACGGGTCAGAAGTGTTCTGGGGTCCGATGGAGAGAGTCGAGATGCCACTCAAGGTGTTTCCAGGCTTGTCCCTTCTTCCCAGGATGCCCAAGGCACATCCAGGTATTGCCCCGCGCTGTCACACGTTCCCTGCTCACCCGGGTACGCCCTGACACTGCTGCTCATCAGCCTGGCGTCGCTGCTGCTGCACCAAAAAGCACAAAATTCGGTTGCAGGCTGGCGTGGGGTCCTTGCTCTCGGATATCCGTGGGGATTTAGTGGCTGGTTTGTGCTGAGCCGGGATTCACTCCTCGCCCTGTGGCGAAGGGGGAAGGCCGGGACTCAGTCAGCTCCTCTGGCCTTTCCTAGCTTGTCTCGGGCACAAACATGGGGAAAATGATGATTCCAGGCAGCGGTTTGGGGGCAGGCAGCACTCCGGCTGTGTTACTCCGGCTGGGGAGGTGTTGCACCACCTCCCTCTTTCCTCACTCTTAGGGACTCGGGGAATCCCAGGAAGGTTTGGGATGGAAGGGCCCTCACAGCCCATCCCGTGCCACCCCCTGCCATGCACAGGGACGCGTTCCATAGCCCCGTCCAACCGTGGCTTTGCCCCTTTGTGGGGAGCAGCTTTCCCGGTCCGGGGGAAACTGAGGCACGATTCCCGAACCGCCTCCGGGACGGGATGAGGACCGCCTCCGCCGGCCAGGCAGGAGGAGGAGGAGGAGGAGGAGGGCATCAGCCGCCCCCTCCCGGGGCTGAGCCCGGCCCGGCCCCCGGGGCGGAGCCGGCGGAGCAGCGCCCGGCGGAGCGGGGAGCGGCGGATCCCGGGGCAGCCCCGGCCCGGCTCCGGGATGAGCTTCCCGCGGCCCCTGCGCCGCTCCGTGAGCCTCAGCCCGGCCCGCACCCTGCGCCTCGTCGTGCTGGGACAGAGCGCCGTGGGCAAGACAGGTAGGACCGGGCTCCCCGGTGTCCCCGCGGTGTCCCCCGCATCCCTCTGGCATCTTCCTGCATCCCTCTGCTGTGCCCTGGCACCCCTCTGGCATCGCCCTGGCTTCCCCCAGCGTCCCCGCGGTGTTCTCCCTCCCGGCCAAGGGGACCAACCTTCCCACGTCCCGTAGAAAGCCGGGACGAGGGACGTTCTCCCGGTGCCCCCTCAGCCGGTGGGATTTAAGGGCATTGAGTTTCCTTCCCCTCGAGTTTCCCACACGGAGAATTTGCACCGGGGATCGTTTCCCTTGCCCGAGGGGTCCCAGGCTGCGTGGGTGGACGTCCCTGACCGGCAGAACTTTCCTAAAAGCCAAGCTCGGGACTGGGGTTTCCCGGGCGTGAGGAGTTCGCTGCTCATTCCCAGCGCCCACAGCGGCTTTGTGGAGCCTCCTCTACAGCGCCGGGCTGTTTTTCCTTCAGGAAAACTCCCTTTCCCTGTGCCTTGCTCGGCGTTCTCCGTCTGTGCCTGCTGAGGCGGGGGTTTGGGATACGGTGCTGGGAGCACCTGAGCTCCCTCCTTCACCCCATTCCTTCCTGGGGATCATCCTTCCCTCCTTCCCGCTCCTCCATCCCCAGCTGTGTGCAACTTGGGGGCAAAGGTGTCCCCTTGTAGCACCCCGAGTGCCAGGACTGGGGTCAGAGGCAGGGAAAACTGCGGATCCACGATCTGTGCAAAGCCGGGCAGGGCACAGCTCTGCTGCCGTGCCCTTGGGGTCAGGGAATGTCCTGCCCCTCTGGAAAAGGGAAGGCACCAGAGCAGCGGCACCTGTGCCGGGCTGTCGGAGCCACTGGAATTGTGTTTCCACGTACAGCAACCGGCATTGACGAAAAACCCTAATTCCCTTGATTAAATTGAAGGAAGCAACTCCCAGCTCTCCCTGAGCGATGCTGGAGCACGGCATGGGGCTCAGCTCCGGGGTACCCCAAGCCCCGGGAGGATCCCTGGCGGCGTTTGTCCCCGATGGAGCGGATGGTTGTGCGGGGCGTGCGAAGCCTTTGGCTCGCCCCCACCCCAAACACGCGCGTGTCCCTGCCGCTGGGCATCCCACCCGGCACACAGCAGATTCCTGGCAGCTTTGGGCCCCTCCTGTGGGCAGGTGCGGGGTTTTTGTGCCTCCTCCTTCGGGTGGCATCGTGCCCGGGGTCCAGGAAAGTTCCTCCGGTTCGGTTCGGCTGTCAGCGCGCGCGCCTTGCAGCAGCAGGGTGTGTGACAGTGTGACAGTGACACAGGCCGTGCGATCGGGGCACGGGGAGGTGGCTGGTGCGGAGGAGAGCTGGAGCGTGCCAGGAGCAGGGAGCAGCCCCCGGGAACGGCAGGCATGCAGCCCCCCCCCGAGTGAGTCCCTCCCCATCTGTGTCCCCTGGGAGCTGCTCCGCACGTCCTCCCCTGCCAGGGGACATCGTGTCACCTTCTCCGGGTCCTGCTGCCCGCCAGCCCCTGCGCTGGGGATGAGGACGCCTGTCCTGCTGTCCCTGCCCAGCTGGGAAGTGACATCCCAGGTGATGGATCGAGTGTGGGAGAGGCGAGGAAGGAGCCAAGAGCAGCAGCAGCATCGCTTGAGCTCCTGTGCAGAGGACGGGGGGGCAGCTGCGTCCCCAAGGTGGGGGTGACATCTCTCCTGGCCAGGGTGTGAAGCAGGCCAGGCTGAAGGTGGGTTTCATCCCCGAGCTGCCGAGCTCCCAGCCTGGCAGGATGTGAGTGGGCCCCACTCCGGAGCATCCCTGGGATGAGCTGCTGCGCCCGTGGGATACGGAGCCAGGTCGGGAGAGTTGAGGGGTGGGAGCAACCAAAAGGCAAATCCCACAGTGGGCAGCTGCAAAAGGGAGAAATAACCCCTGATTCTCAGCCAGAGCTTGGGTTCTTTTGGAGCAGTTTGGAAACCTCCAGGATCTGGTGACCCAGACCCTCCGAGCGGGGATGGGTTTGGCTGCAGCCGTGTGGTCTGAGGACCAGGACTGTGTGAATCAGCAGCGGGGGCTGGAAATCCAGCCCAGCTGGGGCTTGTGCTATCCTCGGCTGCCGCTGCCCAGCGTAAACTTTGCCATAATCCAGAGCAGAGCTCTGCCTGCAGCACGTGGAGCGAAGATGGATCGGCGCTGTGGCCGTTCGGCAGCGGCACAAACACGTGGGTTACGCACTCGGTGCGATCCCGGGGTGCCCGGCCCGGCTCCCTGGCAGGTAAATCCCCCCTTGAGCCCGCAGCCGTCCCCCCACCCCACATTTAAAGCACGGTTAACCCTTTCAGCTCCAAGGAAAGCCCTTCCCGAGGTGACCGACGTCCGGGATGGGGAGAAAAAGCTCCTTATAAGGCTGGGTGGCCGCGGCCGCTCCGCCTGCTGCTGCTTCCCCCACTGGCAGCTCCCCTCGTGTTCCTGCGGCTCCAGCCAATTTTTAATCAATCTAATTGGCTTCTCTTCTCATCCCACACCATGTGCTCCAGCTTTGGGTGGCTGCCTGACATATGACACACAATCAGGTGCTTCCTAGAGACCGAGCCTGCCTCGTCCGTCTCCCCACCAATAATTCCTTCATCTCTTTGAAGGTGTCCGTAGGTGCCTCCTGCGGGATCCCTGGTTATCTCCTCAGAGCGGTTTGGCTAAATTACCTGCTTTTTTCTTCAAATCCCTTCCCTGCTGGGCAGGTTTAAAACCCAGAGACAGACAGGGAGGGTGAGAGGCTGGTGAAGCCCCCAAAGAGGAGCCAAGCAGGTGTGGGAGATGCAGGAGAATTTCCTGCATCCCTCTTTCCCTCTCCGTGGTTATTTAAGCCTGGCCCATGTGGGGTGCCACGTTCCTGGGATAAACACACAGATCCTGATCGGCTTGGTGTGGGTCTGAGAGGGCAGGACACCAGCAACATCTGCTGCTGGGCAGCTGGGACAAACCGATCCTGGGCTGCAAGGGAAAGGGAGCTCCGAGGGTTGCTCCAGCTTGGCGTTGGCTTTTCATTTCCCCTCTTCTTTCTGGAGGGGTTTTCATCACATCTTGGTTCTGGTGAGGTTTATCCTCCTGTCACACTCCTGGTCTGTATTCCCTTCCTCCTCTCCCTCCTCCATGCTCCTGCCTAGCTCTTTTGGGGTTTCCCCCCGCCCTGTTTTTTTCCACTGTTCCAGTAATTTCACTTTCCACTCCTGTTGCCTTTCCAAGCCAGCTCTCAGCCTCTCCATTACCTTTCAGTCCCATCCCCATTATCATCATTAACACCTTGAAGGGCTCAAGCACCACTTCCACCCTCCACTCCTGCACTCTCCTCACCCTCCCAGCCACGGCTTTGTCCAGAAATTCCCTCTCCAGGCATCAGCACTGCATTTCCAAAGCAGCCTCCTGGAAAAGATGCTTTTTTCATCTTTTTTGGGGGGCCCAAAGGCCCCAGGGAGGGTTTTGCCAGCAATTTGGGCTTTGCCTCGCTGGGCTCTGGTGCAGGGAGACGTGTAATCAGATGAGGGGGTTTAATTGCCTGAGCTGTGGCTGCTCCTGCTGCTCCTTTGCCCTCGCAAGGAGGAAAAATGAGTCCAGAGGACTGACAGCTCCAACAGGATTCGTTGTGTTCTCTTCCAGCGCTGACCGTGCGATTCATTACCAGGAGATTCATTGGAGACTATGACCCCACCCTAGGTAGGAAAACTTCTTTTCCTTGGTGCTGTCACCGTGGCAGAGCCAACCCTGCTCCCAAATTCGTCGTATTCCCTCTTCCTCCTCAGCCAGCCAGGCAGCCCGTGGAGATCCTGACACCTCCCTGGGTCCTGCGTGCCTTTTTCCCTTTCTGTCGTTATTTAGGCAAAATCTATTGGGATGAGCCATTGGAAGTGTTGCAGGCTCAGTCCTGGGATCATGGAATCATTTAGAATCATAGGGATCACACAGAATCAGTTAGGTTGGCAAAGACCTCTGGGAGTCCAACCATCAAACCAACAGTTCCTCAAATTCCTTCCCGATCTGCTAGGAGGTGGCTTTTAAGGGACAGGATGCTTCTAAGCCCCTGGAGCCTGTGCTCTCCTGAATTCTAGGATTTTGGGAATTTTTTTTTTTTTTTGCATTTGGGTTACTTTTTGAGCACTGAAGGCATGTCCCTGCTGGAATGTCCCAGAAGTGTTCCCTCCTCCCACTCTCCTGTGGAGTCCCTCTCCCTCCCTTGTTGCTCCCACCCTTTGGTCACTGCTGCCCTCTCGGCCACCCGGGCTGCGGCCGCTCCCTGGGGGTTCTCTCACGCACCTTCCCCGTGTATCCTGCCCAGAAATGATCTACAGGCACGTGGCTGTCATCGATGGGGAGATGGTGCACTTCGAGATCCTTGACACGGCCGGACAGGTGAGCTCAGCCGGGAATACACCATCGGAGCGGAGCGGCCTGCCAGGCAAGGCAGCCCCTGCTCTTCCACCGCCCTAATTCCTGGTGTCTGGGACATCGTGGTGGTTACCTCAGGGAAAAGGGCGTTTTGGTGAATTTATGTCCAACTTCGGTTACAGCGTGCCTTCGGGTGAGTATTCCCCCATTCCCGTGCAGGGCGTAGCTCTGCCTCCCGTGCCAGCGGAGCATCCTGGCAGCTCAAGGGAGCGCTGATTCCCTGCCATATCCACACCAGGGCAGGGCTGATGGCCGTCCCCACCCGCCACGCTGCCTGCCGGTGTTAGCACCGCCTTCCCCCAACCCTTCAGGGAGATGAAACTCGGGAGGTTTCCCGGGGCTGCTTCCCGCCGTGCTGGCATTCCGGCGGTGCTAACAGGAGCCCGTGTGCCCCGGCAGGAGGAGGACTCCCTGCAGATCGAGGAGAAGATCAAGTGGGGCGACGGCTTCGCCGTGGTGTACTCGGTGACCGACCGCTGCAGCTTCGACGAGGTGATGCGGCTCTGCTTCCTCATCAACCACCTGCACGCCAGCCCCAAGCGCAGCGGCGCCGCCGAGCAGCCGCCCGTCGTCATCGTGGGCAACAAGAAGGACCTGCAGTTCGACAGGATGGTGTCCACCGAGGACGGCGAGAACCTCTCCAAAGCCCTCAAGATTCCCTTCTACGAGATCTCCACCCGGGACAGCTACGAGGAGCCGGTGGCGGTGTTCGGCAGCCTCTACCAGGAGCTGCTCAGGCAGGGGCACTTCTCCCCGGGCTCCTTCAAGAGGAGGACAGTGTCCAAGCTCATGGAGAAGATCCCCAAGATGCAAGCCAGCTCCACCCTGAACTCCACAGGCCGCAGCCTCAGCTTTAACTCCTTCAGGGACTACATTCCCGAGTGAGCGGCCGCGCTCCAGCCCGGGATGGGGGTGGCTGCTGGGGCTGTGCCGGCTCTCTGGAGGGGAAGGTCAGGAGAGGAGAGGGTGGCACTGGGGTACAGGAGCCTGTGGGTTCTTCCTACAAGGGGCTTTGTGCCGGCAGGGAAGGTTTTCTTCATCTGTCTGATCCCTCTGTTGCCTCCTCCCTCTCCGGCATGGCTGCGGTGGAGCCGAGGTGGCCCTGGTGACTCCAGCGGTGTTGGGACAGCCCTTGGAGGGAGGCTCAGCCGTGTTTTGGTGGGGCTCAGACCCAGGATAGACATGTCTGGGGGGGCTTTTCCCCTCCCCTGAGCTGGCTGGGTGCGTCTGTACCCCAAATCCAGCACCCACCATGCTGGCTGACCCCGAGGCTGGCACCAGCCATTCCCTGGGAATGGAGCCTGCTTCCTCAGCGTGGCTGGTGAGTAAAACCCCCTGGCTCCTCAAACCCTTCCGGCCCATCCTGGCTGCGCTCAGTAGCACGGACGCAGCGGAGCCGATTCCAGAAGCTGTTTGCAGGTACCCCTCTGTCTGCTCATCCACTGCCCTGTTCCCAGAGGGAAAATCACCGTGGGCTGAGGACTTGTGCTTAGCACAGGGATGGGGCAGGAAAGGCGTGGGGAGGAGCCAGGCTCGTGGCTCACCTTCCTTCCCTCCCTCTGGGTGTTGGGGGCTGTGTGGCTGTGCTGGGACCCTGCGGTGTGACCCCCCTGTCCCCCCGTCTTGTGACCGACCCCATTGTCTGCTGCCGTGTCCTGTGACAATAAAAGCCGAGTTCCCAACCGCCTGTGGCACTCCCGGGATAGGTTATTTCAGGGAGCTTAAGGAAAGGAGTGCACGGTGTGGGATCACACTTAAATTAGGGCTGGCCATCCCCCTTATCCTCCTCCCGAGCCCTGGCACCATGCGCCCTCCTGGCTCCCTCCGCCCCTGAAAGGTTTCCCCGGAGGATCACAGCCCGGGAAGCCACTTATCCCACCTCCCCAGCCTGGCACCCTTTTCTTTCCTACAGCTCCCAGAGGTGTTTCCTGGCGCTGCTTGTGTCTGTCCCAGGGTTTTCCCTTCAAGGAAGGGGATTCATCATATCCCATTTCTCTTCGTACACCCACATTTTCCTGGGAAAATGAGGAGGGAAAATGGGAGGGAAAATGAGCCCCATCAAAGAGCAGGGCTGGGAAAGCAATTTGGGGCTGCTCCTTCTCAGCGCCTTCATTACAGACCTGCTTTGATTGAATTAAATTTAATTTAGTGAGTTAAAATTCGCTCAGGGCTCTGTGTGTGGGCAGAGCCCAAACGGGGCTAAAATGCCTCAGTGGGCTGTTTGTTTTTGGAGGGGTTTATGGCATTCCCAAGGGAGCTGAACTCTGGGAGCTGGGCTGGGGGGGTTTGTGGTCCGGCAGCTGGGGTGGGCGTTGCTGCCCAGGCTGGAGAAGAGCCAGTTTGGGAAGTGCTGGGATGGGGAGAGAAGAGCTCAGGAGGGACTGAACTCCGCTGGCACACCGAACACACACTTGAGCCAGTCAAATAAAGGATTTGGGCGCTCTCATTGCACGTTGCTCAGTTCCCAAATGCCCCCAAGGCTTGTCCGAGGGGATGGATTTAGCTGCTGGCTGGAGCCGGGCATGGCGGAATCCCGCAATATTCAGCAGGGATCATCCCAAGTGATGGATGAGACAGGAGCGGCTCATGGAGCAGGAAGCCAGGCCAGCGCTGGAACAGCATCCCCAGTGCTCCTGGCAATGGAGGCGCACTCGGCACGGCAGGGATTGCTGTCCTGGAGTAACCCTGGCCCTTTTTTATATCCCAAGGAATCCAGAAGGCTCCGTGTGGTCGCTGCCGCAGCCCCTCACAAGGGCTCCTGGCCCTGCCTGCTATAATTAGCACCAAACCTCATTAGGAGAGGCAGAGGCAGCTCTTCAGGACTGGTAATTGCTAATTAGTGGAAGCCTCTAATGGCTCTCCAGGGGCGGTTTCCTCTCCCTTATAAAGGAAGGTCTCGAGGATGCAGAAGTCATTGGGGTGGGGAGAGGTTTTGGGAGGGGGGGAATTCTGGGGGGCAGAAATCCTAAATTCCTGCGGTGAGAGGTCTGCAGGGGTTGGGCAAGGGAGGAGCAGGAGGAGGAAGAACAGAAGCAGGAAGAAAAAGAAGATGAGGAGGAAGAGGAAGGTCTGTGCCTTACTTGGAGCAGAGCTTGGAGTTTCAGAGCCCCGGGCAGGTGAGTCCAAGCCAGGTCCTTGGGAAGGAGGTGCCCAGAGCCTCCTTGGAGGCACACGTGGTTCCATAGGGATGTGGGACCCGCAGGGCAATGCCACTAAAACACCACTTCAGGGGGATTTTGGGAATGGATGCCGGGAATGAGGTTTGGTTTGCCTTGGAGCCCTCCCAGAAGAACCACAAGTGTCCTTGGGGAGCACCAGGCCTCGGGGCTGCTAAGGACTCCTGCAGGAACAGGGATGGATGGATGGATGGATGGAGCTGGGACATCCAGTGCTGATCCCCTGGGTGGATGTTCCTGTGCGTGCAGCTGGGAAGTGCCACCTCCCTGGGGACAGGTGGGTGTCCTGAAGGTTGTCCTGCACCTTTCCAGCCTGCGGTGGCTGAGCTCCACAGGGAGAAGCTGAAGAATTCTTGTCTCATCGTTATCCAAACAGCATCTGCAGGGCCGGGATTGAATCTGGCAGCAGGCAGGCTGCAAATGTGCTCACCAGATTTCTGGGAAGCCTGGGAGAGGCAGATGAAGCAGAAAGGTCCTTTCCAAGAGCTCCCTCGCTGTGCTCACCCCCAGCAGCTCCCTGGCACGCCAAGCCCCCCGATTATCCCCCTTTGTCCTCTCTGCCAAGGGATTTCCTGGAAAACCGAGGTTGTGGGGTGCAGCTGCTCTCTCTTTGCAGCCACAGCTTTTATCGTCTGTTGGGCCTTGTTTTAATTTAAAGAAGAGAGGTTTGGGGCTTTTTGAAGGCTGGAGGAGCAGCACCTGGATCCAGCCTGTTCCTGGGAGCGGTGGGGAGAGTGGAATTGCCAACAGCCCTTTCCAAACAGGTGCTGTTGCCTTTGGAGATCCCAAATCAGCACCCTCACCCCCCTCTGAGGGATCTGAGCTCGGAGCAGGAAGTTTGAGGGTGTCCAGCTGCTGCAACATTCCCTGGATTTAAAGGTACCTGGACTGGGTTTGGAGGTGCAGGGGGGCGAGTGCCCCACGAAGGGGGATTTCCTCAGCACAGCGGGCTCCTCCCTCCCCAGATTACAAATTTTATGGAATATTGTGTGTCAGGAACTTGGGTTTGGTGTCCCCAAAAGGGACTTTTGCCTGAAGGGAGAAGGGGGGCGAGGGGTGCACAGGGGCTGCTTCCATCCCATCGGCACCGGCCAAAACTGGCAGCTGGAGCTGGTGACTCTCCAGCTAGAAAATTATCCATCCATGGATTATTTCAGGTGCTCCAAGGTGTCCTCCAGCCCACCCTCTGCCCAAAATCTGCTGCTTGACATGAGACCCTCCTGAAAACCTGGACGGACTCAAATTGCTCCCAAATCCAGGCAATTCTGGTTCGGGAGACACAGTTGGGATGGGAAGGGACAATGATCATTTCCAAGGGCTGTTCCTCTTTATAAAGCCACGTTGTCAGTGCAAGACCTGCTGCTCGTTTATTTTTGTTTTGTTTTGTTTTTTTTCTTTATAAATAGCTGTGGAGTTCATGGAAATCTGGGCTTGCTTTCCAGGAGGAAATCTGGGCTGAGATTTGGGGATTTGGGAACCATATCACCTTTTTTTTTTTTTTTTTTTTTTTTTTTTTTTTTTTTTTTTTTTTTTTTTGTTTCCTTTTAAACTGAGCAATAGCTCAGCTCCAATAAGGAGCCCAAAGCTCTCTGAGGCACGGAGAATTCCAGCACAACCAAAGGCTTTTGCTGGCCCTGAAAGGCAAGGCTGGGAACTGCAAGGGGAAGGGAAACCCAAGGAGAACGCTCACCGCGGCACACGGGCTGGTTTGTTCCCGGGATGGGTTCTGACGGGATCTTTCCCCTTTGGATAAACTCTGGGAGGGCAGGGAGACGGGATATCCATGTCCCTGTGAGCTTCAGGGAATCCAGTCTGGTTCATCACTGCATCTCCCAGCTTATAGATACCATGGATAAAAGGACAAAAATGAGAGTTTGATGTAGGCTTTTGAGGTACTGTGGGATCCAACCCCATGGGGAGAGTTTTGGGATGAGGCTGCTCCCCACTGGGGAAAATGGAGGAGAAATTCCAAGTCCTGGAGGCACTTTGCTGCATTTCTCCTTCGCTCTTGGCCAACCCACACAGCTTTCCTGTATTCTTTTTTTTTAAATCATAATATTTAAGAAACCCCAAACCAGAAACCCCTGGAGGGTCTGGCTGGGAAGCTGTGGCTGCAATTACTGGTGCTTAAAGGCTGTAGGAAAATATTGATGGAAAGGGCTGGGCCTTCCCAAGTGCAACCCCACAGAAGTGGAAAACCCCTGTGGTTCTCTGTGCTCTCCCTTCTTCCAGCCAGGCTGAAAGGCGACGACAGAACTCTGGAAAGGAGCGTGATCCAGAGGGTGTGCAGTGACGGAAGCCTCTCTTAGGGGACAGTGATCCTAAATCCCAGTGGGAATAACCCTTGGTCCCCGCTTTCCGGGTGTTTCACCAAAAATCTCGGCTTCTCGAACTCTGCTTATGGAGGCCGGTGAGTTAAACGTGTTTCCAGGCTCCCGCTCCATCCCTTCCCTGGGCACTGTCCACCTGCTGGTGCCACATCCTGCCCGGCCCAGAGAACACAGAGGGCTGGCAAATCCCAGAATCCTGGAATGGTTTGGGTTGGAATGAACCTTAAAGCCCATCCAGTTCCAACTCCCTGCCATGGGAAGGGACCCCCGCCACCACATCGAGGTCCCTCAACAATCTTGGAGCTTGGGAAGCCCCACTGGATATAAAAAAGTAACCTCAAGGTCTTTTCAACCCTGAAAAGTCATGAAGAGGGAAAAGATGCTCCATTTTGCATAGGAGGAGATTTAAAAATGTTTTTAAAAAAACCCCTCTGGAAGGAGAGGGGCAGGACACCCTTCTGGAATCCAGGGAGCCACCCCGAAATATTTTTTTTCCCTGCGGCCGGTCAAGGCTAAGTGGTTTTTGTTGGCAGTGGGAGGAAGATGAAGGGAGGTTTCACTCTGCTGGTGGGAGCCAGTTCATGCTGGGATTTGTGATGGGCAGGAAAGTCATAGATCCATTCCTCCTCCCAAAAACCAGGGGTTCTGGGAGGGTGGGAGAGGGCTCAGCCCAAAGCCCCATGCCATGGGCAGAGTTGAGGGGGCCCAAACTTGGCCAAATACTGAGTTGTTAAAAGCTCCAGCAGGATTTCTTTTTTTCCCCCCTGGGATTTGAGCTGCTTTTTGAGAAAAGGTTTTTAAAACCATCCCCATTTCCTGCTATGCCTCCTAGGCACGGCCTCCTGTCCCTGCTTATCCCACCTCATCCGCGCCATCCCAGGGTTTCCCTAATCCCACCTTGGGGGCCCCTCTGCCGTTCCATGGATGTGATTTAATCTCGTGCCATGTGACAGAGCTTTGCCTTCAGCTGCTGCAGCCAAACGACCTCATCGGCTGCCCCCCTCCCAGCCCATTTCGTGGTGGGAAACAGGGAATTGCCAATCCTTGGGCAGCTTTTGTGACTTTTGGGTGCTGCTGCCACGTCCCTTTCTCTCCCTTAGACAGAGGATTAAACTTTCCCAATGTACCAGGATCCTAGATCATCCCAAAGATCCCCTTTTTTCTCTCCTCTGCCCTGTTTCTGCAGGTTTTGCAGCCAGAGTGAACTTTCCTCCACATGGATCTATAAAGCCTGACAGGTAATTATTCCATTGGCTTCAAATGATGCCATGGGTGAACAGCTCTGAATCACCACAGGGTTTATTCGCTTCTCCTTGTTTCCCTTTTCCGGGTCATGGAGAGTGTTGGGCACTCCAATGCCTACAACATCCCTGGTGGAAGGAACTCCTCTTCTTCCTTGGTGTTTTTATTTTATTTTATTTTATTTTATTTTATTTTATTTTATTTTATTTTATTTTATTTTATTTATCTATTCCCTTTATTTTACCTAGATTTGGGGTCCCATGGGTCCATCACCTACAGTTTTGCAATAAACCTCTCCTGACTGCGTCCCAAGGGGATCCCCAGCCCCTTTGGGATGGACATCACAGTCTGCTAGCTCATATCCGAGCTTTTCTCATCCTTTTTTTTTTTTTTCATCCTGATGCAGTCCAGCATTTTCTTCTCCATCCAACACTGGATATTGCCCCACCTGCAATGAAAGATTGATCCTGGAGAGGAAAAACACTATCCAGGGGCTTATGTGGGCCACAGATGAGAATTTTCCTGGTGGATTTGGCCATCGTGGGACTCTCCTGAAGTCTGGGGTGAGCAGGGCTTTGGCCTTGAGATTGCTGGGGTTTTGCCTGGATGCGGGATGGGGAAACAGTTTTAGATCCCAAGTTTTTTATATCTTGGCAGCCAACAGGTTGCAATACAGCTTGGAAAAATCCAGATCTCCTCTGATCACCTGCAGGCAGGGTGAGATGAGTGTGAATGGGGACTGGAGCATGGAAAAGTCAATGGAAATTTCAGATTTACAGAGCTTTGGCACCGGTGGGGATTGCAAGTGTCCTGGGAAGCGGCTTCCCTGTGGTTTTGGGTGCAGGGAGCACCCTGAGCTGCAGCACTCCTTTTGGCAGCCCCGGAGTTAATCCAAGGGAGGGTCCACTGGCTCAGGGGAAGCAGGAACAGGGACAAAATCCCCCAAGTTGGAACAACAACAACAAAAGCCCAAGCAGGAGATCGAGGAGGCTCAGCACTCCCAGGGCTTCAGGTGTGGAGGAAACACTCAACCAGAGCTACCTCAGCAAACTGGCAAAACCCACCCCCCCCAACTTTTTAAATTGTCCCCCTGTAGAAAAAAGCCTTTTAAAATTAATATTTTTCGTGTCCTGCCCCTGCAGCCACCTGCGGCTACGTGAGGGCTGCAGGGGAGCGGGTGGGAGGGAGAGAGGGAGGGAGGGAGGGAGCTTGGCTTAAGTAACGCTCCTGGGTTAGTCTGGATCAAGTTCCTTCGGCTCCACGGGTCTCAGACGCGGCCAGGAGGGGAAAACTGCCCTGGGAAAGAGGAGGAAAACCTGCTGCTGGTGGGAAAACCACTGGGAAAAACACCGAGGACACTTCGGGGGCTGTGACAGCGTCTCCGAATCTGCTTTTAGGTAAAGGGGTGCCGGGGGGGGTGCAGGGGATGCTGCGCTGTGCCAGGGGACAGGAATGGTGGCACCATTCCCACCCTGCCATGGGGCAGTGGGATGGGGCCTGGGATACAGGGACAAGCCGGTGCCACCCCATGAGGCTGTCACCACAGGTGACCCCGCACCTGGAGGAACAGCGGGTGCCCGTTCCCTTGGGCTCAGCCAGCGCCCAGACCCTGCCCACGGGCGGTTTTGCTCTGTGGTTATCCAAACGCTTTTCCAGGGAAGAGAGAGAGAAAGGAGATGGAAAGAGGATGTTGCATCCCCTCCTCTCTCGACCCACCCTGGGATGTTTTCCTGCAGCCCTGGCTGTTTGCTGCCGCTTCCAAACCGAGCAGGGAAGTGAGGCCAAACCCCACGGAGCAGCGGAGGCTGGAGCGCGGCCCCAGTTCCCGTCGTCCGTGGCCCCATCTCCCTCCCGGGCTCTGGGCCACGTGCGTCCTCCTCCTCCTCCTCGGTGTCGCTGGGTGCTGCTGGCTGTGCCAAGGGGCTGAGCCACCGCCAGCGAGCCCAGCAGTGGGATTTGCTGTGGAGGAGGCTGTGGAAGGGACTCCCCTTGCCTCGGGATCAGCGCAGAGAGAACGGAGTTGCAGCTTTCCTGCTTTTAAATAGATCCTTTTTTATTATTATTTAATTAGGGTTTTGGTTTTTTTGTGCGTGCTTTTGGAGCTATCCCAGAGGATCTTTTGGAGCTGTCCCGGAGGATCTTTTGGAGCCATCCCGGAGGGTTTTCTTTCCCGTGCTGCTGCAGGAGGGGAGAGCAGCGGAGCCGCGGCATCCCTACGACCGCGCCATGCCCCTCTCCCGCCACACCGGCCAAATCCCGGAGTCCACCTGGACCCTTGGGTTCAGGGAGATGACGGAGCCCTGGAAAGGCGCCGTGGGCTGCCTCGGCGTGGCCGTCTTCTTCGCCATGACCATCGGCATCATCTCGTGGCAGGCGCTGGAGCAGTCCCCGGAGGAGTGGGTGCTGCGGGGCCGGGCGGCGGGGATGCTGTGGGAGCGCGGCCGCGGGGCGCTGCTGCTGCGGGCGCTGCCGGCCGGCCGGCCCGTGCTGGCCATCGCCGTGGGCAGCGTGCCGGCCACCGAGCCCCCGCCGCCCCGGGACCGCTGCTGGCACGACGGCGGACAGTTCTGCTATTCCTGGGAGGAGGACGCCGAGCTCCGGCTCTCCCTGGAGCCGCCGGCGGCCCCCGGGACCGAGTGCTACGGCGTCCGCTGGACCCCGCTGCGCCCCGACGTGACGCTGAAGGTAACGGGGACCCCTCTGTCCCAGCTCCAGATCCTTCGGGATCCGGCAAGGCGGGGTGATCCTGACCCGTAATCCCCCGCTGCGGCCGCGGCTCCCCGTCTTCCACGGCCGGAGGGCGCCGGGCGGGAAAAAAACCTTTTGGAAGCATCGTGCTCTGTGGCTGAGCCCCAAAATCCGCTGGTGGCGGTGCCACGTCGGTGACCCCGGGGTGGGAGAGCTGTGTTTCTGTGGAGACGGAGTAAATACCCACTGGAGATGACAATGCTGGCGAGAACCCCTCGGGAAGGTCTCTTCCAGCACAGACACAATGGGCAGCTCCCGCGGGATGGGAATAATCCGTGTCCGCTGCGGCAAACATTTTTGGTATCATTCCCTGTTTTCTCCCTCAGTTAAATAAAAGCAGACTCTGGGAAGGAGCCTTAGGAGGGGAAGGAGAATCGCAGTTGGAACGGGGGTATCCAGTTGTGGGGAGCCCTCGGAGCAGGGAGGGAAGCGGGACGGGATTCCCTGGGACGGAGGATAGTTGCCCTTTAGCCACAAATCACCTGTTGGCACTGTTCTGCGTGGGTCGAAGGTGCTGCCTGAGCACAAACCCTGCATCTCCTCCACTGACATTGGTGTGAGGCGTTCGAGAGGATGAGTGAGACCGGAATAGGCTTTCCCCTACTTTTTGGAAAAAAAACCAACCCCAAACCGTCGGAAAATACGATCCAGCGAAATCTGAGTTAAGAACAGACTGTTTCCCCTCTTTCCCAGCTGGTGTAACCAGCTCAGCTGACACCTGGTACAGCTATTCCGAGCCTCCAGGTTTCCACTTTAATAATTTACATCTCCTCTCCCTACCCCTCAGAGAGACTTAACCTCTCTGTGCCCCCGAGCTCAGGACTCCAGGAGGCTCTGGAGCCTCGGGATTGGGAATAAACATGGGGTGGGTTAAGTGGGGGCTCTCTGGGTCCCCTCTGCCACCCCAGGCCCCTTTCACGGCCCCAGATCCCTGGGCTTTCGGGGAAGCCCATCCCACCTGGGAAGTCACAAGGTCGCTAAGTCCTGCTGATCCCTCGATCTGGCAGAAAGGGGCAAGTCTGAGAAGCTTCGAAGTGAAAGCTGATGATTTCTGGCAGGAGGCGGGTCAAGGATAGGGATGTCCCCCATCCCAGGGCCCCGTCAGGCCTACGAGAAGTGCCCCAAATCTCCAAACTGAGTCTCTTGAGGGAAATTCTTGTTATCAGCCCTCGGGAAAGAGGGAAGCTGTGCCTTGGGAGGGAGGATGTGTCACCCCCAGGACACTGGTGCCATCAAAGTGGGGGCTCAAGATGTGGCTAAAAGCTCTCTGTGAGGGCTCAGGTGGGGACATCTGCACTTGCAGATTCACCCCAGAAACTCCAGGGAAGGCAGCTGGAGAGCTTAATGTGTTTTTCAAGTAAAACAGAGGAATAAAAAAACCACCAGAGAAAAAACCACCAAATGAAAAATACCAACCAAATAAAAAATCTGACCAGACCAAAAAAACCCAAACAAACCAACAAACCAAAATATGTAGATTTTCCAGCTGAAAGTGCCCTCAGTGCATTTTAAAGCAATTTCTTTGAATTTCCCCCTCCATTGTCCTGTCCCACAACTGCAGAGTCTCTTTGCTCAAACCTTTGCAGCATCTTTTCACCTGCGACTCAGAGGTGTTTGATAACTGTGGTGGGGTGCAGAAGCGTGATTGCCGTGGCAGTTTGATTTTATTTGTGCTCCTCCAGCAAAAACTGACAGGCTTTGGGAAGCGTGTCTTGCTTTTCCTTCTTTTTTTTTTTTTTTTAATGAAACCGTAATTTTACGCTGTAGAAGGGACACCTTCCACCAGCACGGTTTGCTCCAAGCCTGGCCTTCCTGTTCTCCCTGAGTATTCCCTGCTCTCTGATGATGCTTTCCTGGCTGCAGGATTGTTTTTCCATGGCTAATGTCTCCTGGTACGGAGGGCCGAGCGTCCGTGCCCAGCGCTGGCCCCTCAACGGCGCCGAGAGCCCCGCGCAGCCCTTGGTCAGCGGCGACCTCAGCACAAACCCCGACGGTTTCGGACCTGTCCTGGAGAGGTACTTCCTGGGATCCACAGGTAACCACCTCCTTCCCTGCCCAGTGCCCAACAGCTTCAATCCCTGCGCTTTTCTGCCCTCTCTTCACCTCTAAAGCAGCTGGTTAAAGAGCGGCGGAGATGTCTCCGGCAGTAAAATATCCTGCAAATGTAGCAGCAACAGGGGGCGTGGGATGGATCCCACACCGCCTCATCCCTGTGGGAAAGGCCGTGATACTGAAGCTGAGTGCCTGAGGATGGGGTGGCCCAAGTCACTCCAGGGACATCCCGTGCTCTTGGCGTGCTTGGTTTGTTTTAAAGCCCAGATTTGTGCCCATTGCTGCATCCCCAGCTCCACTCGAGCGGCTTTGATGCCGCTGTGGGATGCTGGATTAGGGCAGGAGTTCTGCTGCTGGTGTAATTTTTGGGGGGTATATTTGGATTATTCCGCAGAACATCGAGCTTCAGGTATTACCCCAAATTAATCCAATTGACATGCAGCTGCCCTGCACTGCTGAGGCTGTGGAATGCTGAGCAAAAAGGCCGGGAAAGGGAGAAATCCAGCCCTTGAAACGCATTTTGGAAGGCATTTTGGAAGGCATTTTGGACTCTGCAAGGGAATAGCGGGAGCAGGGTGGAGATGGTTGGCACTGCTGGATACGTGGTGGGATCAACCCAGGAGGCCTTGGCACCAGTCAGGCTCTGCCCCGCTCATCCCTGTGGCTCTCAGGACCGGGAGCAGCCGGGTCCTTGCCGAAACAGCGTTCTCCCACTTCTCCCCCAAAGGAGTGACGGTGACGGTGGCTCCGGACGTGTCGCTGCTCCTGTCTCTGGAGAGCCACAGGCAGTTCTGCCTGGAGACGCCGGCGGGACGAGCGGAGGCCCTGCACTACCAGCTGTGCGTCAGCGCCGACGTGGCGGCCGCGCACCGGCACGCGGCCGGCGCTCCGGCGGGAGCGGCTCGGACACCGCCGGACACCGCGCTCCTGGGGTCAGCGCTCCTTCCCCCGCCGGCGGGAACCCTCCCGAACGTCCGGCTCGCTGCCCCAAGCATCTCACGAGGGATTTCCCACCCTGCAGGTCTCCGATCTGGCGGTACCACGGCCCGGAGGGTTCGGCCGCCAGGATCAAGCGAGGCCTGAGGTCGCTGGCGCGGAGGCTGAAGCGGCATCGCCTTCAGGAGGGCGTCGTGGCCCTGGGGGAGCGCGGCACCGCCGTCCTCGCCGCCGCGGTACGGCCGTCCTGCCGCCCTCCGGGCACGTGGGGAGCGTGGTGCTCCTCTCCCACAAACCCCCCCTTATTCCTGCCTTTCCTGCCCGCAGGACCTCGTGCCCTCGGAGCGCAGGAAGAGGCAGGTCCCGGCCCTGGCGGAACCTCTGGAGCTCTCCATCACGCTGTCCCCGTACGCCAGCGTCACCTCCCCGCTCTTCCTGCGCTCCCTGCGTGGTGGCGAGGCAGCGGGATACTGGCTCAGCCGCCAGCCCCGACCCGGAGGCAGCTCGGTACGGGACCCCCCTCAGCCCCCAAACCAAAATTAAAGCTGAATAAACCCCCTCGGGTTTATTATTTATCAAGGGACGCAGCCCAATCCCACTGTCGTGGGACACAGCATCTCTCCTCGCTCCTTCGGAAGCAGCTGTAAAGTTTCCGCTTCCAGCGTTCAGAAGATTCCCCAACTCCATTTTGTGCGGTCATTTTAATGATCCCTGTGCCACCAGCTCAGGGATTTTTGGGGAGGTTGAGGGAGAGTTCACTCCTTGATGCGCTGCACCGTGACGGTGCAGGATGGGATGGGGGCAGCACGGCATCCTCCAGCCTTGCACCTCGGATTCAGCAGGGCATTCTACGGATCTGACAGGGATTTGCACCCTCCTCCTCCTCCTCCTCCGCAGATCCCGCTGCTGACCACCTGGAAGGGGCAGCTCTGCGCCCGCCTGAACGTCACCAGTGAGGCAGCGCTGCGCTGGTACCTGGCTCGTGCCCGGCGCCTGCGGCAGGCACTGGGGGCCACCTACGTGGCCTTCGAGGGAGTGGAGGGCAATTCCTTCCTGGAGCAGGATGTCCCTGCTCCCGCCGAGCTGGCGGGTGATGGATACACCGAGGTGCTGGCGGCGGCGCTGGCGACGCTGGGAAACGGCACCGTCATCAGCGCCGGGACCAGGTGGGCACCGGGGCGAGGCTTCGCCGGAGCTGACGGGCACAAGAGCTTTGGGGGAATGGTTGAACTGGTGCTTGGGATGCGTTCTTGGTGTTCCGAGATGTTTCTTGGCACGCAGGGAAGCGGTGAGGAAGCGGGCTAGGGCAGCGTGTTGAGTCAACGATCCTTGTGGGATCTGAGGGTGGTACGGCCCCGGCATAGGGTGCCCAAAAAAGCTGTGGCTGCTCCGTCCCTGGAAGAGTCCAAGGCCGGGTTGGAGAAACCTGGGATAGTGGAAGGTGTCCCTGCCCATGGCAGGGGGTGGGACTGGACGGATTTCAATATCTCTTCCCACCCAAACCATTCTGGGACTATAATCTGGCCCCAGCGAGTCCCAAGCCAGCAGGGCATCACGGAATTTCAGCTCCTGCAAGCCCTCTAAGCACCTTGAAGGGTTTGTGTTGCTCCTCCAGATCCGGTCACCTCCCGCTGTTTGTCCAGATGAGCCCCCTGCGCTCCGACTGGAGCCACGCCGGGCTGAAGGGGCTCATCCCCTCCGTGCTGCACTACAGCCTCCTGGGCTACAACTTCTTCATCCCTGATGCAGTAGGTAAGGATTTTCCTCTCCCCCGTCCCCTGTTTCTGGCTTCTCTGCAGTGAGTTTTGCAGCCTTTTTCCGGGCACAGGAGGTACATTTGCACCTTCGGGATGCTACGGAGAGGCTTGGAGCGTTTAGCTTCCCAGTTTTCTGTTGTGCTGGCTTGCTTGGGATGAATGTTACCAGGGAAAAAAGGGAGGAATTAAAACCAAAAGAATATGCTGTAAATATTGCCAGGCAACTCCAGCGGCTGCCGGGTCTCTGGAGATGCCCTTCCCAGAGTTCCACCACAGCCCACCCCTTTGGGGCTTGGCTTGGGCTAAATCCCACCTGGCACAGCCAGGATCCGCATCCCCAGGCTTCTGGCTGGGGAATGGATGTTCCTAAAACTCCAGCAGCTCTGCTCCAAGTCTGCATTTCTTCTCCAAAGCAAAATGGCTGCAGAAATCCTGAAATAAAAGCATTATAAAAGGGCAAGAAACAACCTTTAATCAGGGCCAAGTGGATCCATTTCCCTTTTTCTCGGAGGTGGTGGAGTTAGTGGTGTTTAAACCATGCCCGGAGTGTGCAGGGGCTGTGCAGAAGCATCACACATGGACAGTTGAGTTAAACAACACCCCTGGAATAGGGGTTGAGAGCAATATTTCAACTTGGCCTCCATTTTTAGCCTGTTTTCCTTAGAAAATGAGGCTCAAGCAATCCCAGCATGGGAGTTTGCTTTCCAAAGAGGTGCCGGAGCCCTTGGCTCGGATGGATGGGAGCGCAGATCCTCCTGCACAGAGGGAGCTGGGAAATTTGCTGTCAGGGGTTGTGTCCCAGCAGCCTGGGAGCTGCAAGAGTTGAGAAAAGCCTCTGGAGGAAACAGGAATTTGTGGATGGCTGGGTGAGCCCTCACCTTTGGGGGGGTTTGTGCCATTTCCAGGGAAGCTGTGCCAGGTTTTCAGAGGCACGGCTCCCGGGGTGCTTTAGGCACTGGAAAGGAGCTCCGAGGTTTCCCAAGAACCTTTCTAAGCCATGTGGGGCCCTCACTCCAGCGCCATGTTCCTGCAGGAGGGAGCGTGGCTGGAGCCACCCCGGGGGACCCGGAGCTGTTTGTGAGGTGGCTGCAGATTGTGACATTCCTGCCCGTGATGGCCTTTGGGACCCCGCCCTGGCTCTGCTGTGACGCCTGGGTACGTATCCCACGTTCCAGATGGGAGGACACCGGGATTCTGACATGGTCAATGTGCCCAAAAACCATGGAAGGCCTGGCAGAGGTCTCCTGCCAGCTGCACTGAAGCAGGAATAAATCCATTATCTATGGGTGTAGATCCAGGTACCAATGAATTTAAATCCAGTGGATCTGTATCTGTTACCAATGGATTTAATTATATTTCAATTCAGTGGATTCATAGGCATTATCAGTGGATTGAAATCCAATTTAATAAGGTCCTTTATCAACAGATGACGATTGATAAATCCATTTAAATCCAATTAATTAATAACAATTATCAGTAGCTGTAAATCCATGGGTTCATATTCACCATGTCAATGGATCTAAATTAACTTAAATCCAATGGACTCGTATCCATTATCAATGGATGTAAATCCATTTAAATCCAGTGGGTTTATATTCATTATCGATAGATTTAAATTCATTTCTATCCAGTAGATTAATGTTCTATGTAAATGGATTTAAATACATTTAAATCTAATAGATTCATACCTGTTATCAATATATTTACATACAATTGGATCCAATGCATTTGTAACCACTATGAATAGATTTAAATGCAATGGATTTATAATAAATTATGATTTAAATCCATTTAAATCAAATGGATTAATATCCATTGTCAGTGTATTTAAAATTATTAAAATCCAATGGATTTGTATCCATTAGCAGTGTATCTAAACTCATTCAAATCCACTGTATTTAAATTAATTAACAATAGATTTAAATCTATTAAAATCCAATGTATTCATATCTGTTATCAGTAGATATAAATCCAGTGGACTTATAGCAATTACCCATGGATTTAAAGCCATTTCAATACAATTGGTTTATGTCCATTGTCAATGGATTTAAATGCATTACCAATGGATTTATATCCAAATCAATTAATATCCAATATCAACTCCATTTGCAGCATAACTTGATCAGGACATTCCAATTCAGTCATTTCTCTTCCCAAGGGAATATATATTTTACTTTTAATTCTTTAAGTATTTATTTTTTGTTTTTCCCTGCCTGCTTTGCTGTTTCCTGGATGTCTGGCTCCTCATGGATTGCTCCCCCACCTGCAGGTCCTGAATCTGACCCGCCAGTGCATCCAGAGGCACCGGGACTTTGTCGTGCCGCTGCTCCTAAAATACAGTGAGGAGTGGCAGAGTTTGGGATACCCCATCTTCCGTCCTGCCTGGTGGCTCAGCCCCACGGATCCAGCTGCATTCACCATAGAGGATGAGTTTCTCATTGGAGATGAGGTGGGAATTCTGCATTATTCCTGTCAATCCAGCTCTGCACTAGTACACACCAGGAATTGGGTTTGAGCAGGTTTAAATCCAAGCCAAAGCGGATGAGTTTTGTGGGTTTGGGTTTTTTGCTTTTTGGAAAATCTTGGCTTTCCTCATGAAACCCTTACTTAGGATCCCAAAACCCCCTATCAGCTTTGGAAGCGAAATGATTTAGCAGGAATAAATATTGGGATGTTGGGAATACTCAGAATGTTGGGAACAGCTTTTGGGAACTGCTTTTCCCATAAAACTAAGGGGAAAAAATGCTTCCTGGAGGTGGGATTACATTGGCTCTATCACTGGGGAGGAGGTTTTGCAAGGAACACACATTTCTGATGTTTTTTTTTTCTGTTCTGGTTTTCGAAAATATAAACTGGATGGAATCTTGGGGCAGCTGCAGGCAGGGATGGTCCCAATCCCAGTCAAAGGAATGTCACTGCACTGCATTAATGTTTTTAAACTGACAGAAGGCAGGGATAGATGGGATTGGGAAGGAACTCCCTGTGAGGGTGGTGAGGCCCTGGCACAGGGTGCCCAGAGAAGTTGTTCCACCCCTGCAAGTGTCCAGGGCCAGGCTGGATGCGGCTTGGAGCAATCTGGGATTGTGGAAGATGCCCCTGCCCAGGGCAGGGGGTGGGACCGGATGATTTTTAAGGTGTCTTCCCACCCAAACTATTCCAGGATTCCACACCTACATCCCTGGCTAATCCTCCCTTCTGCTGAAGTTCTTCTTTCTTCCTTTTTCTTTTCCCTGCAGGTCCTGGTTGCTCCAATAACAGAAAAGGGACAAACGTGGAGGGATATCTATCTGCCAGGAGAGGGGCACCTCTGGCTGGACACCAACACAGCCCGAGTGTTTGATGGTGGCACCACCCTCAGGAATTTCTCTGCCAGCCTGGCCGAGGTGCCCGTGTTTGTAAGAACCTCCTGAATCCAGGCTGGGCAGCTCCGGGACAGAGACCTTCGAGGGCAGCGCCGGTCGCAGGCGCTCGCTCTCCCCTCAGACTTCCAGCCTCTTTGCACTTTTCCAAGATCCTTTTGTTTTGTTTTTGTTGGGGGTTTTCTTTTTTTTTTTTTTTTTTTTTTTTTTTTTTAATTTCAGCAGAAACTGGCTGAATTTTCTTACTCGTTGTTATCCTAAAATAGTGGCTCTGCCGCCAACATCCGTCCGCACCGAATGCTGCGTTTTTCCCAGGGTTTTCCTGGTGAAATGTTTGTGTGTGTGTGTTCAGGTGGGCATATCCAGCATTTCCAGACCCCTGGCAACACGCTCAGAGGGGCAGGGAGAGGATTTTCCAGGGGATAAACGAACATCAGCTTATACCCGAGGGGACGTTCTGTATTTAATGAAAAAATTAAATCTAGGGGAAAGCTACGAGGATGGTTTTGGTGCTGTGTGTGGCCACCTCCTGTGCTGAGCAGTGCTTCTCCCACCTGAGGCCGTGTGTGTGGTTTCCAAGTAGCAAGAGCCCACCTTTTGAGTACATTTGGGAAAATGAGTGAATTCCAGGTGTATCTGAAAGAGGTTTCTGGGGAAGAAAAATAAACTTGATCAAGCAGAGGAGTGGCTCTGCCAGAGCATGATGTGGATACCGAGGATCCTTGCCCACCTCCTGTGTGCCCAGGCTCCTGCTTTTCACCGTTTGTTGAATTTTATGGCTTTATTCCAATTATTTCTTGCAGTGCAAGAGGGATCCGGTGTGACCAGCCTCCTTCTGTCCGGCAGAGAATTGTATCCATAGGCAAAGTCCACGTCCCACCTGCTGAATATGCATTTAGGGAGATGATACCTCAAATTAGAGATCAATGGGACACTGCAGGTTAGTGGGGTGATTTCCAAAGGCTGGCATTTGGGGATAGGGGCTGGATGATGACTGGGAGGGAAGTTTAGGGCAAGTTTTGGTCCTGGAGCTGGGCTTGGGCATCTCCAGCACTGAATTCGATCAGCCACACCTTGGGTTTTTGGAGAAAATATTCTTGTACCAAGCTGTGGTACAGGAACATGAAAAAATGGGGTACTAACTTCTGCCAGCAAAGCTTCCCTGGATAAAACTGGAGGGAAAGCAAAGGCAAAATCCAAGTCAGGTTCAGCCATGGAAAAGCTGTGAGGGCATGGGGAAGGGAAGAACCCCTCAGCTCCTTCCTTGATCCATGGAGACCCTTCATGGTGCTGGGGGGAGCTCGCAGAGGGAACGGATGAAGCTCACGAGGGCAACTCAAGGGCCTGGGGTGCTCCAAAATATCTGTGGAGGCTCCTGAGGTGGCAAAAACACAAAAAGAAGTAAGGGAGTGCTGGCTCAAGTGGCATTAGTTTATTTGCAGCGAGTCAAACCCTGGAACAGGATGTCCAGGGGGGATCTGGTGGCTCCATCCTGGGAGATCACCAAAGCCCGCCTGGACACCCTGGGCTGAGCCTGAGAGCGACAATTCCCATTTTGGGAGGGTGGGCTATGTGTCCCTGCGCCTGGCACGGCTCCAGCTCCTGCGCCGGTGCCTGCTCCTCCCTGAGGAGCCCGAGGTGTCCCGCTGGGACCTTGGAGCTCGTCCCTGGTCAGCATTCCAGCTTCCCCGCTGCCTCTGCCTTGTGGAGTGGTTGCGGGGCACCGTTCCCCGGGAGGCTGGCTGGGAGTTCTGGCCTCTCCTGTGGGATCTGCCCCGGGTTTGTCTCCTTGTATGCCGTTGTCTGGAGGAATCAGAGTCCTCCCACGGGTGTGTCTCACCCCCCTCTGAGGGGACATCGCGCTGGGGCCTTGGAGCGCGTCTGCCGTCAGCGTCACAGCTCCTCCAGCGCCTCTGCCTTGCGGAGTGGGAGCCTCTCTGGGTGTCCTGGCCCCCCCGGGAGGATCTGCTCTGTCTCCTGTCCCAGCCATGGGAGCCCTCCCTGCCCCTGCTCCACCTGCGGCGGCCCCGTGACCGATCCTGCTGGCGCCACGACCTGTGGGACACACGCCGGGATTGATTTCCCGGGGAGGAGGCCGGGATGGCCCGTTCAAACCTTGGAGTTCGTCCCTCTTCAGGCACGTCCTGCCAAGCCCTTCTTTCCTGCTGCCTCCACCTCCTCCTCGGGGAATCGCTGCCTCGGGTGTGCTGAGACCGCCAGCAGCCACAGCAGGACCACCCAAGGGATCTCCTCCTCCTCCTCCTCTCCCGGGGCCTGCAGCGTCCGCAGCGTCCGGAGCAGCTCCGTGGCTGCCGCGCGGAGCGGCCGCGCCGTCTCCGCTTGCCGTCGTACACGCGGTCCTGCACCTCGTGGTACAGGGCCACGTGCTGGGGGTAGGGGTGGCGCGTGGGCCGCCGGCACCGCGGGCACGCGGCCTCGCCCAGGTTCCAGTCCCACAGGCACAGCTGGCAGAAGCAGTGCCGGCACGAGCCGGAGCACGCGGTGCTGATGCCCCGGCACTCCGGGCACGCGGCGTTCTCCCGGCCGTCGTCCGGAGACGCGGCCGGGGCGGCCTGGCTGGTGCTGGCAGCGGAGGCGCCCGGCTCTGGAGTGTCCTCCCTCGATGACATCTCGTCCTGCAAGAGGCGCAAAGTCCGTTTGCCTCTTCCCAAAACCCCGCATCCCTTTGTCCCTCCGGGGCCGTCCCACACCTCAGCGGTGGGGCTGGAATAGCGGTGTTTGCGCCCCACGGGATTGCGGCTCTGTGCCCCCCGTCCCGCTTTTGTGACGTGGCCCGTGTCCTGTGGCTGCTGTGACATCACTGATGGTGCTGTCACAAAGGGCCACCGTTGAGGCACGGGACAGCCCCGAAAGGGCTGAGGTGCTGCGCTTGGGTTTAGGGACGGGCGTCGGCGGATAAATTTTGTGTCTTGCAGGGCGAAAATTTGTCACGGGAGGGAAACCCAGAGGGGAAACTCCTCAGGGGGAGGCCACAGGAGGTCCCTGAGGTGGCACAGCGATGGCCACAGGTGGCCTCGGCACGCCCAGGGCTACAACTCATCAGGAACTGCAGGGTTCAGACAAGGGGAATGGCCCCAAAATGGAAAAGGGGAGATTTAGGCGGAATACTGTGAAGAATTTCTTTCCTGTGTGGGTGGTGAGGCCATGGCACAGTTTGCCCAGACAAGCTGTGGCTGTCCCATCCCTGGAAGCATTCCAGGCTGGGTTGGACAGGGTTTGGAGCAACCTGGGATACTGGAAGGTGTCCCTGCCCATGGCAAGGGGTGGAACTGGGTGAGATTTAAGGTTCCTTTGAACACTAACCATTCCAGGATTCTCATCAAGAAGGAGGTGGCAATGGAGCAGGGCTTGGAACAACACTTGTGATGACTTTAGTCTGCACCCTGAGAGCTGAAGCTCTGCTTGGGTGAGGCTCCATGGAGACAGACCAGGAATCTTTCAGTTTATTGCACTGCTGGCTAAGAACACCTCTCTGAAACAATTAATTTTGCTGGAATCATGGCTATCCATTTTTCTTCATGATCTCATGTTGGTGTCAGGTTTGTTGCTATTGTTGATAAAGGTAAGTTAAGTAACCTTCAGCCATGAGGACACAAATCCTACTAGAATAAAAGAGTAAGGGCTGAAAACTTCCGTGTCCTGTGTATGGGAATAGTTGGATAGGCTTTCTTCTACAGTGCTCCCTTCTCAGAGTAGTGGGTGGAAAGGGAGGTATCCTTAGATCGGTAAGAAGACAAGAATTCCCCAAGGAGCTATGCCTTGGGCTGAGATGGATACTTTTTGGGGACAACAAGAACAAGTATGTTTTTGGGAACAGGCTGTAGCTGGGCTCGCACCACCCCCCCCTGCCAAAGGCTTCCCGAGGAGCTGGTGGAGTGCCGTCCCTGGAGGGACTTAGCGCGTGGATGCGGATCCGTCCGTGGCACTTGGGGACACGGTCACTGGCGACCTTGGGGGACAGCGGGATCCACGCGCTGTTTTCCTTCAGGACTCCGTGCCCGCGCACGGCCCCACGGGATTTGTAGTTTTCCTCTCGTTTCTCCTCACTGGCAGCCCCTGCTAGAGAACTACAACGCCCAGCATGCGCTGCGCACCTTGCCGGCTCCCTTCCCCCGCGGCCGCGCGGTGTATCACGGTGCTTGTAGTCCAACTTTCCTGGGCGGCGCGTGGCGCGGCGCGCGCGGGGACTACATTTCCCAGCGACCGCGGGGCCCGGAGAGGAACCGGGAAGCGCGAAGATGGCGGTGGATAAGGAGCTGCTGGAGCGGGACCTTTACGGGCTGCTGGGGATCGGCGAGAAGGCGTCCGAGAAGGAGGTGAGGGGCGCGGGCGGCTCGGGACGGGCTCCTTCTCTCCTCTCCCCTCCCTCCCTGTCCCGGTGTTCTCGGGAGCGGCGCGTTCCCGGCGCGGCGCGTGCTGCTCTCCGGTGCCGGGCTGAGGGGCTGCTCCAAGCGCTGCTGCGGGACCGGGGCTGTCAAACGGGAAAAGGCCGCTTTTACTGGTGTTGGCCTTGTCATGTCCCGGTTTTACTGGGATTGGCGTCATTCCCCCACTTCACCCCTGTGCCTTCTCAATCCTGCGGGCCGAGACCCGCCTTTGGAGGAGGAGATGGCTTGGAGAGAACTGCGGGGATGGTCTGGGACACGGTTGTTCTCGCTTTGTTTATGTGCTTCCAGAAGGGAAATTCCCGTGTTGATCCAAAATTCCAGGTGTTAGAGGTTTTCCCGAAAGTCATGTAGTTAATTTTGTGGGGTTGGAATGACATGTTTCGGGTTTTTAATTGAATTTAGTTGGTTAGTCAGTGCTAAAGACAGGAAGGAAGCTCCGAGAGAGCTGCAGAGGGGCTCTGGACAAGGGCCTGGAATAACGGGATCAAAAGGGAATGTCTTCCCACTGCCAGAGAGCAGGGTTAGATGGGACATTGGGAAGGAATTCTTTGCTGAGATGGGAAGTTGGAGGATGGAGGAGACGCCTCTCCCTCAGCAGGAGGTGGGATCATCTGCAGGATTTTTCCTGCACATTCCCAGTCCCGGCAGTTTTGTCCACCAGGTGGGGCCGGGACACAACTTTTTCCACTTGTTTTAGCAGGGAATTGGTTGGGAGTGGGATAGGGTGGCTTCCTATCTTCCTTCCCCCCTTCCCCCCTTCCCCTCCCCCCCCCCCCCCCCCCCTTTCCACTTTTTTTCTCCATTTCCCCATTTTTCGTTCTCTTTACCTCTTGTTGTTTGTGGGTTTTGTGTTTGGGGTTTTTTTTCCCCACTTCTCTTCCTTTCCCCATTTGTTTTCCTTTCCATCTTTTTTTCCATTCCCCTTTTATGTTCCCTTTTCCTTGGTTCTCTTTCTGGGTTTTTTCCTTTCCTTTCCTTTCCTTTCCTTTCCTTTCCTTTCCTTTCCTTTCCTTTCCTTTCCTTTCCTTTCCTCCTTCATATGTTTTTCCTCTCCCCCTTTTTCCCTCTCTCCTTTTATTTTCTTCTCCCCTTTTTTCTTTCTTTCCTTTTTTTCCCTCTCCATTTTTTTTTTACCTGAGGTTTAACTGCTGCAACACAAAACACCTGGAAGTAAAAGCAGCTTTTAAAAGCTCCAGCTCCTTCCAGGCACAGCCGTGTCCTGGGCCCAGCGGGTCATCCTTGAGCACAGGGATTATTTTGGTTTTCCAAGACGCTTTTTCCCGGCTGAGACAAACCAGTTTCCCCCCAGTAACTCCCAGTGTGGCCCCTGCAGGTGAAGACAGCGTTCCGGCAGAAGGCCCTGACCTGCCACCCGGACAAGAACCCCGACAACCCCCGGGCAGGTGAGATGGGGCAGCTCTTCCTGCTGCAGTTTTCACTTCTCCAGGCTCCTGGAAGTGGCTCTGCTTCCCTGGGTCCTGAGGGAGTGGTTGGGTGCGTGTCCCTGGGAATGCACATGGAGTTGCTCCTGTTGGTGTTAACTTTGCTTTTTAAGGCTGAGCAATCCCTGCTGGGTTTAGGAACACCAGCATTAAGTCAGTGCTGGAATTACAACTGCACCCCTCCAAACCTTCCCAACCTTTGCCTGTCTGGACACTGCTTTGATCTGTATCTCTCACAGTCCAAACTTCACCAGCGCTCCATAAATCCCATTATCTGTGGGCAGGGCAAAGGGGGAATTTCAGCTGCCTGCAGCGAGTGATTGCTGAGGGTGGAGGTTGTAGAATTAGCAGTTACTTTGTATTTTGTGTCTCAAGACTGATAATTCATCTTCGTTTAAAAAAAAAAAATACAATTTGCCAGTGCTTGTAATGGGACAAGAGGAAAGACTTTTAAAGGATAGATGGCTGTAATGCAACAACTTCCAATACAACATAAGCAGGACTTCTTGTTGAAGGGAAAAGGAAATGGTGAGCTCCCGCTAAGTGTGGTATGAAGGAGATACTGCAACCCAAAAGTAAAAATAATTCATAAGAAAAATTAAGTTTGTGCGTTCCAAGATTTCTCTGAAAATTAAACATTCCAAGTTCTTTATTTCTTTATTTACTCTCAAGTTTGTGTAACACGTTTGAGTTGAGGTGGCCCTGGCTGGAGGTTGGCTTACAAATCTCTTGGATAGATGATTTTTCTTCCTTGGAGAGACCTTCCTGCAGGAATGTCCTTGTTCTTCCCCTGGTTTCCCTCACCTTGCCCTTATTTCTTCTCGTTCCCAGCGGAAATCTTCCACCAGCTGTCCCAGGCTTTGGCCGTGCTCACAGATGCAGCAGCCAGGGTAAGGATGCTCCCTTGGGAGGGGTGGGATTTTGGGGTGTTGCTGGGAGCTGTATTCCTGCCTGTCCTGCTCTCTGCTCCGACAGAGACTCTGTGAATACAGATCTCAGCTGTTATTCCCCCTGGTTCTCCATGAGATCAAATCTCAGGTGCCAGGTAAAAGCTTGGAGAAATGTTGTGTGTGGGATTTGCTGCTGGGAGCAGCTCTGCCCTGAGACTCTCCCTTTAATAACGTGCTGGATTGGGGCATATCCCATTTAATAGCACCAGTGATAAGCATCCCTGATTCGGGAACACCGAATTCCCATGGTAACAGTGCATCTGCCATTCCCATCAAATCAGGGGTTGACAAATGAGTAATACCTGGATGCAATTCCTGAGGCTCCAGGCTTCGCTGTCTGTAGGACACAGGAGAGCTTGGATCCTTCTGGAGCTGTGAGGAAGTGGCTGAGAACCCACTGCCCAAGGCCTAAAAGAACCTGGAAATGTCCCTGGAAAGAACAAAAACAAACCAAAAAATGAGCCAGGAACTCTCTCCAGATTATCCCAGGAGGGAGAAAAGTGTTGATTCTGGGTGATAAAAGCTAAAACCATGAACTCCTCCTTTCAGGTACTGGCAAAACTGTAATCCAAGAAGCAGAAGATGCTTCACCCCTGCTAACAGGCGTTCAGTCCCTGATGTCGTTGTATTCCCGGTTTTCCAGTTTCTCTCCTGGTTTCTGTAGTTTCCCACTGTTGTGCTGGTTCCTTGGCAGGCAGCCTACGACAGGGTGAGGAGGGCGAAGAAGGAGGCTGCAGCGAGGACACAGAAACTCGATGAGAAGAGGAAGAAAGTAAAGCTTGGTGAGAAACATCAAACCCTCATGTTCTCCTGAAGTCTCCCCTTAGCTGGCTGCATTTCTCCTTCCACAGGAATTCCCCAGGGGTCCATCCATGTGGGACGACTCTGGTTTCTTTGTGCCCAATACAGTGCAGGAGCCACCTGGAATCTCCTCCCACAGCCATAGCTGGGGTGGTCCTGCTCTGGGAAGGAGGGAATTAGGGGTGTGTGGGGCCAGAGGAGAGGCAGCAGATTTATCAGGATGTTGGTGTAGCTGTGCCCAAGTTTGGGATCAATCCATCTTCCTCTGGTCGGCAGGGAAAATTCAAATTCTCTTGGGATTGTTTTAATTTTCTTTCTTTCTCTGCAGATCTTGAAGCCAGAGAACGGGAAGCCCAGGCTCAGGAGAATGAAGAGGAGGAGATCAGGATAACGAGATCATTAGAAGAAGAAGTAAGGATAAACTCTTAGTTCTCTCTGCTATTTTTGAGAAGAATTGCTGGATGTATTTGTATTCATGATGAAATCCATGGTGTGAGGTGCAAAAAGTCTCTGGAGAGCAGTCCTTTGGGATTAAAAGGCTCTGTGAATCAGAGAATCCTGGAATGGTTTGAGCTGGAAGGAGCCCTAAAGCCCATTCAGCTCCAGCCCCTGCCATGCTCAGGGATCCCTTCCACCAGACCAGGCTGCTTCTTTTGGAGCTGTCTCAGGGGAACCGGCAGGAGGGGTGTCCCAGGAGATGGGTGTGAGCCCCAGGCTGTCCTTGGAGGTGTCCAGGTGACATTCCAGCCCTGGCTCTGCGCCTCAGGTGCCTGTCCTGTGTTCCCTGTGCCGTAGATAATCCGCCTTCGTGAGGAGGGCTCCCGGCAGCTGGAGGAGCAGCAGAGGCTCGTCAGGGAGCAGATCCGCCTGGAAAGGGAGCAGCACGGCCGAGGTGAGCACAGGGAAGCCTGGAGCCCTCACCTGCAGGTGGCATCGGGCTCCTTGGCAGCTGTCCACCCTTAATTTTCCCAGCTGTCCCAGCACAACCATCGTGCAGGGAAGAATGCCTCGGCACATGTCTCCTGCTTGTGTTTTTGCTGACCTGTTTCTAGCCTTGATCACGGCAAGTCTGAGCTTCCTAGAAGGGAAGAATGCTGCCGTGCAGTATTCAGTCTGTGCTGCAGTTCCTGTCGCATGAGATTTTTGGGACTGGAATGGACCAGTGGAAATCCCAAATATGTTTGATCATATTTATGTTCTCAGGGGAAACAAACAAACAAACAAACAAAAAAACCCTATGCAAAATGCTGAGGAATTTTCACCTGTGTCCTTTCCATCTTTTTTTTTTCTTTCTTTCTTTTTCTCTCTTTAGGCAAGCAGGAAAGAAATGGAGCAGAAGGCAAAATAACTCCTAAGCTCAAGGTAAGGCATCCTTAAAAAGCTGTGTTTTGGTGAAAACTGATAGAACGTGGTTGAAAGCAGAAGGGACATTTCAACCCTGCTGAGCTGGCACATCCTTTTTTATACTGGAGATGAAATTCCTCCATGGAATGTGCATCATCAGGTGAACAGCTCCTCTCCTTGCTGTTAGAATTCCTTCCTCCCTCACCTTTTCTTTGTCTGCTCCAGATTTCTGAGCTTGGGATGGAGTTGTCTATGCCTTAAGCACAGGGAAACATCTGCTAATTACCCTGGCAGAGCCTCCTTTCAAGCGAGATCTTTTTTTATTCCAGTGAGCAGCGTTTCTCCCTGTTCCCCAAACAGTTTGTTCCCTGTGCTCACTCCCCTGCTGAGATCACTGTCTTGGCTGGAAATAGCAGACGTGGTGAATGTGCAGGGGGGTGGGAGCTGCTGGAGCAGACAGCGCATCCAAATGGGAAAAATTAACTCCTGGCGTTTGTTTCCCAGCTCAGGTGGAAATGCAGGAAGGAAGATGAGACGGGAGGGGGATACTCCAAAGATGTGCTGCTGCAGATCCTGCAAAAGGTCCTGTCTGAAACTCCTCCCTATTTATTACTGGGTCTTCCCCTGCTCTCAGTGCTGTAAGAACAGTGAATTCTGGGAAGCTGCATATCACAGAGCCATGGAATGGTTTGTGTTGGAAGGGACCTTAAAAATTATCCAGTTCCACTCCTTGCCAAAGGCAGGGGACACCTTCCACTATCCCAGGTTGCTCCAAGCCCTGTCCAGCCTGGCCTTGGACACTTCCAGGGATGGGGCAGCCACAGCTACTGTGGGCAAACGGTGCCAGGGCCTCAGGACCCTGCTGAGGGAAGGATTTTACCCTGATAATCTAATCTGAACTGGCAGTCGGATCTAAACAGCTTCTTTGAAGCACTCCCTGTGTCCTGTCACTCCATGCCTTTGTAAGCTATAAACTGGAGCGGCTCATTTCCTTCTCCGTTCAGCTTTCTCATGCCGTTTTCAGAGCTCATCAGCATCATCTTGGAGTCATTAAGGTTGGAAAAGATCTCTTAAATCATCAGATCCAGCCTTTGAACCGAGTTGGATCCTTTAATGCCTGAGCTGGGAGCTGTTTCCAAGCTAGCAGCTCTGCCTGGCTCCCAGCAGGGACTCTTGCTGAAACAGAGCAACTGCAGACTCTTCCCACTGGATGCTTCCTGCCCACTTAGTCTGGCTCTGTGGTTGTGGTGCGCTCATCCTTCACTTCAAGCGCTCCACATCCCTGCTGTGGGAAGTGCAGAGACAGGCACAGACAAGCCTTTGATCTGACCAGTCCCAGCCTGGCATCTTTATTTTCCCTCTGATCTCTGACTCTGAGCTCAGCAGCCCCTCTTGCACTGGGGCTTGCTGGGACCCAAGAGTGTGGCTCCATGCCTTCCCAGATTATTTCCTGAAGGGACAGAAATGGTGGGATCAGCGGAAGGAGGACAGAAATGGTGACAGCTCAAGCCTCATGTCTGTGAAAACACATTTTCTCTTTGCGTTCATTTGATAAATAAGCTTGACGTCCCTGGCTCTGTAATTAACTTCCCTTCCTTTCTTTCTTTCCACAGTATGGTGATGTGCTCAATTTGTTGATCTCCAGCAGGAAGACTGGGAGTGCAGTGGTGGAATTTGCCACGGTGAAGGCAGCTGTGAGTGCGCAGGGCCCCTGCTGGGTGTGCTGGGGGTGGCACAGGGCAGGTGACAGCCAGGACACTGCCCTGTCATTAAGGCAGTGGAGAAGGGTAATGAGAGTCTAAAGGCACAGAGGCACGGAGGGAGTGGCACAGCTGGAGGCACAAACCCAGAGATCAGGCACATAAACAGGTTGTGCATGGAGCAGGCTGAGGGAAGAGGCACTGCCTTAAAGATCAGGCACTGAGCACTTAACTCAGCTCTCTCTGAAGGTGAGATGCCTTGGAGTTGGGCTTACGTGTTTTGGAGGTTATATCAGGCATTTGCAGTGAAAAACAACCCAAAATGTCTTGACTCACTGTGAATTATAATAATTCATGTGGCTGTGGGAGCAGAAGTCATCAGTTACCCCAAGTTTTAGTAGTTCCATCAACTTGGGCTGTAGGAGATTTTCCTTGTTAGCCTTTCTTTCACTCATATCCAGATAATAACTGCCCCCCAGAATTGTGTGCAGCCTGCATATCAAAAGTACTGGCAGGGGTAAGGACCATAAAGGTACTTCTCATATAGGGCAGCTGTGAAATCTGAGAGTAATGGCATGGTTTGGGTTGGAAAGATCCTTAAAATCCTACAGGATGGGATCATAGAATGGTTTGGGTTGGAAGGGACCTTAAAAGACCATCCATTTCAAGCCCCCAGTCATGGGCAGGGATGTCATCTGCTATCCCGCGTTTCTGCAAGCCCCATCCAGCCCCGCCTTGGACATTTCCAGGGATGGGTCTTGTTTATGCCCTATTTGGTTTGAGGCTGTTTTGAGAAGGGAACATGATTCTTAGTGACTTGTGAGGGAATGGGGTCTGAAAATCAGATGGTGATGGAAGGATGTTTTCCCTGCCAGGAGATGGCTGTGAAGAATGAAGTTGGTCTGCTAAATAACCCTCTGAAGATTTCCTGGCTGGAGGGCCAGCCCCAGAGCTGCCCCAGCACCGTCCTCCCTGACAGCACCAGCCAGCCCAGGACTTCACAGGTAAGGAGAATGGGCTGTGGGATGGAAATCCGGTGCTGTAACAACCTAAATCTCAGTGTTCTCTGTGGCTGTGGTCAGGGAGAAGCTCGTGGGGCCAGGCCTGGCTTTCCCAGCAGCATTTCTGTGTGGGATCAGTGGCTTTCTAAAGGACCTCTTGCCTGGGCAGCAGCACTCTGGGAACTGGAGTTATTTGGATGACTGGACCTTCACTCATTCCCTTGCTCAGCCCAAAGCCTCCAGTGCCATTCTGATGGGATTTTTTGATATGTCTTGGCTGTTGGAATCCTCTGAGTGAGAGTTGCTCAGGGGTTCCCTTACAGAGTCTTGGTTACTCACTGCATTCCCAAGAGGAGGAGGTTTCAGTGCTGGAAGCAAACCTCTATTCTTAGGGTCTGCAGGAGGGAGGAGACAGCAGTATCAAACCAAATACCCTTCTGTGTGTTCACTCTCTAAATAATTTAAGCTTGCGAGGTTGTTCAGTGCATTCACTCTCTTGATGCTTTATTAAGTATTTTATTTATATTATTTGTAATTATGCATCAGAATGCCTGGTTGCTATCCTGGCCATGTAGGACCAGGGAGAGTCCTGCAGCCACAGGAGATTTCACCAGGGGCAAAAAGCAGAATCCAAAGCAGCTTATTTGAGAATTTCTCACTAGCAGAGAGTGAGAACTGGCTCATTCCTACCAAAGGGAGTTGCTGGTGCAGTTGGAGCTCAGTAGAGGATTCCAGCCTCTGCGGGTTCAAATCCCTGAGTTTGTCTTGGCCTGTTTCCATGCCCAGAGCTTGTTTGTGTGGAAGTGCAGCGTCTGCCTGCGGTGCAGGATTAGCGTGGTGGGGCAGCAAGGAGAGCAGGAAAGCAGCACACGGTGCTGGTGACTCACCTCTGCCCAGCACAGCCTCCTCAATCCCACCTGGCTCTGGGAATGCTCAGGAGCTGCTGCCAGGGACCCGCATCCTTCCCAGGAGTTGCACAGCTGGTGCTCTGCTGTCTGCTTTTAGCTGTAAGAACCTGCACTTTCTGGGATTGCAATGCAGCCTTGCATCTCCAAGCTGCTCCCCTTCCTGTTTTCCCTTGTTCCTACTCCAGACCCTCCCCAAATCCTCCTGCTGCATCCACCAGGATGCTTCTAAAACCTGTGATTTGTTTACAGCTCCTCTTGGCTGATCTGCTTCCATCTGACTTAGCTTGTGCTCTCCAGTTCAAGGCTGTGCAGAGTGAGCTCCCAGATCCCTGCTCCCTCTGTCTCTTCCCTTCACACCCAGCCTGGCTTCCCAGCCACCAGGCTCCACGTTCCTACTTCCAGGCTGCACTTATCTCATTCTGATTTAAACTGCCCTTGCTTCCTATTGACTTCCCCCCTCTGTTTTTGTCTGAATCCACCCCCGTTTTGTTCCCGCTCTGTGCAAAAGCAGCTCCTTCGCTGCTCTGCCTCAGGAAACAGCCCAAACCCGCAGCGTTCTCATGGCAACACGCTCACTGCTCATCCTCTGCTCCCTGTCTGGGACAGGCAGCCAGGACCTGAGTGCCAAAATCCGCAGCCAGACCCCAGCCAGGGGGTTTGGAAGCAGCTCCCAGGTGGAAGCTGTGCTGTGAGGAGGCTGCTCGTCTTCCACAGCCTTGTTGTCTCCTACAGCGACAGGTGCACGTTGTCCAGCAGTTCCTGGAGAGCTACTGGAGCCAAGCAGGCTCCAGTTCCCCTTGGAATTCAAAAGCTGTGGCCTGGCCATTGTTACTCCAGGCTATTGAGAGCAGTGGCTGTGTGATGGTTCAAAGCACACAGTGGCTGCAGAGAGCTTGTTCTGCCGCTCCAACAGCGTGCAGCGCTCAGTTTTGGGAAGATTTTCCCTGCTCCTGCAGTGCAATCTCCCTGCCAGTGCTCCTCAGCCATTCAGCCCTGAGAAAAGCTTCCTGCCTGGTGTTCTTGTACCTGTTCTAAGCTCCTTCAGAGGTTTCAGAGGGCTTTTTTCCTATTATCTGACTTTGGGAGGTGCATCTCGTAGGGTAGGAGGCAGCTGTGCCTTCCCTGGAATGTCCCTGCACTTTGCTGTGGCCGCTTCCAAAGCTCCTGGTTGTCTGGGAGCATGGAGGTTTTTATTATTGTTATTTTTTAAAAGATAGTCAAAAAGGTAAGAACTGGTGGTTTCTTTTAACAGTTTGTCCTGGTGCTACCTGAAATGTTCTCGGCCTGGCAGAGCCTTTCCCACTGTCCAGCTCAGGGTGGGGAACTGTTCCTGTCTTGCCCCGAGCTGTGTGAGCTCTCCTCAGGGGAAAATCAATTCCCAGCAGCTCTGTCCTTCCCTCAGAGCCGCACTGGTTCCCCCTCCCCATCATAAAACCCTGCAGTGCCAGAGGAGGATGGACCTGGGCCACTCCAGATACCCTGTGCTCCTGGTGCCTGGGATTTCTGTGGCTTGCTCCCAACGAAATGAGGCAACCGGACACTTCCAGTCACAGATACATTTATTCTTCTATGTCTGTACAGCTGGGAGCTCAGTGCATGCGTGAGGCAGCAGTGTCAGAGACATCTCTTCTCCTGCCAGGTGATAAATCCACTGCTGGTGTTGTATCAGGAGCCTACTTGGATGCTTACCTGTTTCCAGGCTGGGAGCGCCGCCTGCACTGGAGCTAAGGGAAAAGAAACCCACAAGGAGGAAGAGGAAAAACGGAGGAGCAGCTTTGAGCTTTCACATCCAAACGTGGTGGGAGGAGAAGCCCCAGTTCCCGTCTCTCAGCCCTCAAAGCTCTGGGGTGCAGTGCTGCTGCCTCCTTGCAGGCTGCCCGCTGTTCCACAAGTGATCCATGACAAATCTCTGTGTGTCCCTGTCCCGCAGTGTCACATCCCCAAAATAAGTCTTTCCCCAAAAATGCCAGTCCTCCCCGGGGTGGAGAGTGGAAAGTTGCCCACGAGACAGCAGACGGTGCTCTCACCTGAGCACGGAGCCTGTGAGCTCTGCTCCAGAGGATTCCTCGGCAAGGACAGGGATGGTCTGTGGTGGGTGAGGCGAGGACAACGAAACAGACCACACACAACAGGCATACTCCAGTATCCTTCCTCCCGCCGCAGTCGGAGGAACTGGCAGCAGCAGCGAGTAACTGGGATGCGATGGACAAGGAATACCTTCAAATGGCGTAGTCCCTTGGGTTCTGTTTTCTGAGGGTCTGCAGCACGTCCTCGAGGAGCGATAGCCCCAAATCCACTTTGAAGGACAGGAAGGGGTCAGCCAGGTCGGGAAGAGTGGTGCTGTTCGGGAGACCTGCCTCTGAGGTGCCGTGGTCTGTATCCTGGTCCTTGCGCGTTGGAGTGGCTTTGTGGTACGGAGCAGCATCGGAAAAGGAGAGGTCGGAGTGGGAGTCTGTGTGATCGATGATGTTGGGGCAGCTGGAACTGTCCAGGTACAGCCGGGGAGGCTTGGGAGGGGCTTGTGCCTTGGCCAGGTTCTGCTCACTCTGACAGGACAGGTACTCGGACTTGTCCTTCAGATCCCTCAAGCATTCCCTCTTCTGGCCGTCCGTGTCCAGAGTGTGGCTGTTCTGGTTCAGGATGATGACTTGGTTGCCCAGCTTTTTGTGCCTCCTGAGGGAGAAGCGTCGGAAGAAGGTGGTGGACTTGATGGACCCCCTGCGCCAAGTATCCATGCTGAGGAAAGGCAGAAAGGAGCAGGAATGCCGGCTCCTCACAGGCGGGAGCCGAGGGATCGGCAGAGAGCCACGCAACAGGAACAACCTCTCCCTGCCCCGTTCCCAGAGCTGCAAGGGAAACAGAGGGGCTGGTAGTGCAGGAAATGCAAACTCCGCGCCGTGGCAAGGAGCGCTTGGCTTGTCTCGGATCTCAGGGAGTCTCCCCCTGGAGTGGAGAAGGAGCGGCGGTGCGCGAGTGAGCGAGCTCGTCGAACGTGTGCTGCAGCTCCGGGCTGGTGGGGAACAGCAGAGGCACAGTCACCATGAGAACAGATCTAATCTGGCATCTAGAACAGAAGGGCACTCGGGTGCCATGGAAACCGGGCACCTTCTGCGGAGGGGCACCGCCGGAAAAGCGTCGTGGGTGGCTGGGAACGAGACGGTGACTCAGTCCCACCGAAGGAACCCAGGGAATACAGGAGAAGGGGGATGTAAAAAGCGACGACAAGGCGGGAGACAACGCTGGGAGAGCGGAGTGCAAAGGAGACTTACGCCCTGTTGGAGCAGCCCGGAGTCCAGGAGCGGAGAGGAGAAGCTGCTGGGGCACTCGGAGAACTGGGCTTGCCACGCTCACCAGGATGGAGCAGCAAGTCCAGGGAGAGCTCAGCCAGGAGCCCGGCAATTCAGCCAGGTTGGACCCAGAATGCCAAAACTGCCCAGCGCCGCCGCCGTGCCTTCATGTGCCACCCGTCGCTGCTTCCCGGGCTGCGGCTCCCTGCGTGGATGTGTTTGTTTTGAGCCAAGCCCTTGCTGAGTCAGCCACGTCAGAAACTGGGTTTTACTCGATTGGTAATTGCCAGGATTGCAGGAAGTAGGTGTGTGGAGTGGCAGAGCCTCAGCCCACGCTCAGGCACCCGGGAGCACGTGCTGGGAGCCCACCTGGATCAGGCTGTTCTCCGTCCCGCCACTCCGAGGGCTCCTCGTGTCAGCAGAGCTCCCAAACCAGGCTGCAAATAATCTCCTGGCTGTTTTAAATTTCAATCCCAGTGCGAGGTGGGGCTTCAGGTTTGTGTGGGTGATTCATATGCATGAGTCTCAGGCAGCGTCTTCCATCCAGCCCAGCAAATTCCTGGGGTTGGCGGATGGGACTTGGAAGGATCCCGGCTGAGGGCTGATACCATCGGTGCTTTCTCAGACACTGCTGCTGCCAGTACCCAAAGGTGATTTTGCTCAGGTGGCTCCTAAGACACCAATTAGACTCTTAATTTCCCACTTGATGTTCCTTATCTGTTGTGGGCTTTCATTGTGTCCTCACAGCCGGAGGAACTACTTTGCTGGCACATGGGATAAGGCGTTGCACTCGCCCATGTTTCCATGGGGAGACTTATTTACGCATTCTATTGCCTTTGTGTCCCTTCTTCTTCCAAAGAAATCCTTAAATATCTGGAGAAGCTGTGGCTGCCCCATCCCTGGAAGTGTTCAAAACCAGGCTGGAGCAGCCTGGGCTCGTGGAAAGTGTCCCTGCCCATGGCACGAGGTTGGATCCAGATGGTGTTTAAGATCCCTTCCCACCCAAACCATTCTGGGATTCCGTGATTCCCTGTGATCACCACTTAACCCGCTTCCTAGAAAAATGAATATGAAGGTGGGTTTTTTTTTTTTTCCCATTCACCTTCTGTCAAGACACTCTTTATTTCCACCTGAACTGTCAAGGAACGAGCTGGATGTTTCCAAGCCTTGCAGTGCTTTCATACATCCAAAATAGCACGGCCACCTACTAGTGTGGAGTGGCTTTGGAAGCAGCGCCAAAGCACCGGAGCAGCTGTCATCTGCTGCCCACGTTCATTAGGCAGACTCTGCAATCAACTGCCTGGATGTGACAGTTGCTGCCACACACAGCAGGAAGGCTCTGGGAGCTTTGGGAAACTGTTCCATTCCCATGTCAGGTTTGGGAGCATCCCTGGTAGTTTTCTTTCTGCTGCCGCTTAGAGTCACGGAATTGTTTGTGTTGGAAAAGACCTCTAAAGTCATTGATTGCAGCTGTTAGAATCCTGAAACAGTTTGGGTGGGAAGAGACTTTAAAGCCCATCCAGTTCCACCGCAGGGCAGGGACACCTTACACTATCCCAGGTTGCTCCAAGCCCTGTCCAATCTGGCCTGGAACACTTCCAGGGATGGGGCAGCCACAGCTTCTCCGGGCAACCTGTGCCAGGGCTTCCCCACTGTCAGACAGTTGGAAGTTAGTCACTTCCATGACTAATCCACAAAGGTTTGATTTTTTTTTTTTTATGGCATTAACCTTTATAACAGGTGAAGTGTACGCTGGACTTGGGCACCAACGTTGTAGGTGCAGGGTGATCTTGTCATCCAAAATAGTGCCTTGTCCAGCCTCGTGGAATGCTGGCTCCACATCTATCCCGCTTCCCTCATCAATCACGTTTATTGCTGACTATATTTAATAATAATTTTAATAACAATTCCTGGTTATTTCCTGTAGCCAGGCAGCTTTCACCCACCTCATCCCATTTCTGTGGGATCAAACCGCTTCCTGCCCGGAATGCCGGTGTTGTGAGGGGGGTTTGGGGAAGGTTTGGGAGTCTGTGCTGTCCTTGACGGGTTTTGTGTGTTTCCTGCTCCTTGCCAGGCGTCCGTGGTGTCGGAGCGGGACTACGAGAGCCTGGTGATGATGAGGATGCGCCAGGCAGCCGAGAGGCAGCAGCTCATCGAGCAGCTCCAGAGGGAAGACGAGGAGGAGAAGTCCCACACTTAACATGAGAGTATGGATTCTCCTCGCCCCTCCACCCACCCCGAGCTGTTTCTTAATTTAAGTCAATAAACCTCCTTTTTTTAAAAGGTGTTGTGGGAATAGAAACTCCAAGGGACTGTGGCCCTTATCCCTTTCCAGTTTTGGGGAAGGAAAGGCTGCCTGAGGTTCACAGGATGCAGGTGTTACCCTGTCAGTGTGCGTGCCCAGAGCAGCTGCCCCATCCCATGGGACAGGATGTGAAAGGTGCCACGAGAACACCAAACCTTGGAGCTTTTAATTCCTGAAAGCTCGTTTGGGAGCCATGCATCCAGAGGGATTTGGCAACAGCTTTAAACAACCCACAGAAGGACGTTGGTCTTTTTGGAGCAATGTTTTATTGGTGTTACCCCCACAGCAAGATCCGTGCACGGTCCCAAACATTCCAGCAGTGTTGGATTTAGAGCCTGCACCTGGAATAGTCACACAACCTTTCTGTGTTATTTGGGGAATCCCCTGCTAGGCTTGGAGAGCAGTCTGGGACCTGGAAGTTTGGTGGTGCTGCTGAGATGGAAACGGGCCTTGCTGCCAAGGGAAGGGATTCTCGGAGCACTGGGAGTAGGTTTAGTGGTTCCCCCTTGGATTTCAGGGATGAGATGGGATGGTGTCCATGCTTGGTGTCCCTCCCTAACCCCGTGGCCCAGGAGAAGGCAGGGAGCTCTCCAGGGCAGCCCGAGGAGGAGGCAAACAGGGCTGTTACTGAACTTCCTCCAGGGCATGCTGAATGCACGATTAAAATGTAAAAGCTGGAATTTGCCATCCCGCTGAAGGCAGAGCTGGAGCCATCTGTTCCCTCTGCCTGATTCTGGCCATATCTTCCTCCCCCTGCTCTTGGCAAATGGAACAGGGATGGCAGAATTCCACTGGGTCCAGCTCTGCCTCTGTGCCGTTCCTCCCCCTTCCCGAGTGCCTGGAGTCTGAGACAGAAAGGAATTAAGGGGGAAAAATTTGCTGCCAGTCCTATAAGATGATCTCCAGCAGGACGTTATCCAGGTGGGACGCAGGATCCTCCCTGGTTATTCCCTGTGGAGGCACCAGACCAGGGTCTGGCCCACGCCAGTCATGCTGACCACGCGGTAGCCGAGACTCTCCAGCTTGTCCAGGACCACGCGCGGAGCGTCGTTCACGTAGTACTCGCAGCTGCACCCGGGAAAGATGGGAATAAGGTGAGCTGGGGGAGGAAGAGATGGGAATTCCCTGGTGGAAGTGAGCCTGCCTCGCTCCTGATCCCTGTAAGACCAGCGGCCACACCTGGCACGGGCGTGTGTGACACAGGGCCTCGGTTAACCCCAGGGAAGGCACAGCCCAAGGTGCCAAATTGGGAATCCTGTCCAGGAGGGAAGGATCGGGTTGGATGGGAATGGGGCTCAGGGGGGCTGGTGTCCAGAGCCACATGCTGCTCGGTAACTGGGCTGACGCTGCAGCAGAGGGTTCGCAGGTAAACACAGTGAGCACGTTTTTAACAGACCTGGGAATATACAGGGAGGAGGAGAGGAATGATTCAGGTGTTTCTAAGGAATGAAATCCCTACATTCTGCCTATGTCAGAGCACGTCTGTGAGATGGGTGGGTTCGAGAGACTGTTGGAATTTGGGGATTGGAACAAGGTGCTGCTTTCAGCCAGATGGGAAACCTTTGGAAAGCCAGTGGTCTTCCATCCTGCATAGAGGTGCTGGGAGAGGTGGAGGCCAGGCTCCTCTGTTCCAGCAGTGCCTGGGAGCTGGTACTGGGATCCTTGTCCAGCTCTGATTCCCTGTTGGTCTGTGCTGGCTCTATGCTTGGAGCAGAAGCTGTCCCACATTCCTGCCCCTCGATCCCAGGAGCTCGAGGGCTGTGACACTGCTCCCCAGTGAAGGGATCAGGCACAGGCTGAGCTGAGTAGGGTGGGGACAGCCGAGCTGAGGTGAGTGGGACCTTTGGCACTGGATGTGCCAGCCTCTCCTTTGACATGACTTTTGGGATAAGGCCAGAGCAGCTCAGCTGTAGCTGACTCGCAGCGCCGGATAAGCAGATAATGATGGGCTGCAGGATCACTGGGGATCCTGTTTGGGCAGCTGAACAAAGCCTCTCCTGCTTTTCCTACTAATAACGATAAAAAAAAGATCCAAAAGCCTTTCTGAAGCTGCTCCTGCTTGGATTTTGGAGCTGTGCTGGAGCTGGGAATGCTTTAAAGCACGAAATAACCTGAGATGTGAGAGATTTTCCAGTTTCTCAAGACAGACTGTACTTGGCTGTAATTATAGATGTGGTGTAAAGATAATGTGCATTATTATAAGTGTCTTTGAAGTCTGTTCTTTCTCCAGGAGGGTTGCCACATACCCTTCAGATTCGCAGTGGGAGCTGGTAAATATTATTCTCATTATTCAGAGTACGTACCAGAGGCAGGGATTTGTAGGAACCTAAAAAAATGGAGCAGCTGAGCTAAAAGCAGGAGGGAAGAATTCCCAGGGCTTTATCCCAGCTGTGTGTTGAGGGAGATGAAGGCTGCACACGGTGGGTATTGGGTACGCTGCCGTCTCCATGCATATCCAGTCAGGATGGAGGGGCTGGGATACCTGCCAAGCCTTTTCTTCCAGGTAAACCCCACCCCACCCCTTGCTCCACCTGGCTGCCCCAAGGACTCTGACCCCGAGTGAAAGGGTAGGGACCAAATCCCTGTTCTCCCCACACTTTGTGGGACTTAATGAGGGGCCATGTGTCCGTGCAGAGCTGCAGAACAGGATCCGTGCACTCCCTCATTACAGGGATTTCAGCTTCCCCTGTGCATCCCAGTTTCCCAGCAGGTCTGTGCTGCTCAGGCTTTTCCTTTAGGCTCCCTGCAAGGTGATGGCTAAAGTTCTGGGGCCCAAGGTGCTACAGGAAGGGTGGTTTGCAGCATCCATAGGCAGGCTCTGCTCATGAAGGAATTGGGAATGGAAAATCCTGCTGGGCCACAGTGCAGATCCTGGAGCTCCCAGGCCTGGTTGGGATTCTGGAGGAGGCAGGCAGGCTGGCCTCACTGGCACGTGGCTGTGCTCTCGGGGGTGCCAGCGGCCACATTCCAGCCAGGGGACTTTCCCCACCGCCTGCTGCTCAGGCGCACACGGGGAGGACGTGCTGCGCCGCAGGGATGTGCCGCGGGGACACAGCGGAGTTCCCAGCTGTGACACAGCCCGTGCCAAGGAGCAGGTGGGGCGAGAGGAGCTCAAAACGCTCCAGGCCACAGGGAGGAGGGAAAGGTGCTGAATCCACCAGGGAGATCCCATAGGAAGCTCATATCCCTTCCCCAAAACAAGCAGAAGGTGGTTCTTCTGTTCCTTACAGTGCTATGGCTCCCCCACCTGCTGGGGCAGGCATCACAGAGGCTTTTATCTCTCTTTGCCTTCCTTGTCTACCTGAATCCCAGGGATCCTTGCCCAAATCTCTCAGGAACCAGTTCTTACTTGGAGCCCGTTGTGTTTCTGCCCGCTCTGTTGTCTCCCATCCCTTTGCGTAACCGCGGGCTCAGCACGGCGGGTGGCAGCACGAAGCTGGCGCTGCTGCCAATCTCTGCCCACCCACGGGCTTGGAAATAGCAGCACCGAGACAGATCAGCCTGGCAAACCCCCCAGGAATTCAGCTGGGATGGGGTGGGGGGCGTCTCAGTGCTGATATTTTATCTCCTTACTATTAAAATTTCTCACCCCACTCAGGTTTTTAACGCTGCAGCAGCTGAGGATCCAGCCCTTGGTGTTGGCCAGGCTGGTGCTGAGTAGGAGGGTTTTCCCAGCTCCATGGATGGAAGCTTGGGAACATTTGGGATGAGATGCACCTTCTGTTTTAATGCCTCATCCTCCTCCTTCTCCTGCTCTACACCAAGGCACATGGGATACAGCAGGAAGCGAGCTGCTCCTCTCTGTCAACTTCTTTTGCAGTTGGAGGTTTATTTTGCTTTGCCATTGTGAGGTTTTGTTTTATTATTTTTTTTTCCCAGGGAAAACCAAGAAGTGGGATATCAAGTGAGGAAGAAAAGGGAAAAAAAGTGGGCCAAACAATGAGGAGGACACTGGCCACATCTCTGCGTGGCACTTGGCCAAAGGCTGGAGCCAAACTCAGTGTGGGTTGAGGTGGGGACATGGAGAAGTGTCAAATATCCATGGCTTGGGAACAGCCACTGGAGAGGTTGGGATCAGGGGCACACAATGGGAAGCAGCTCCAACCCCAGGGCTCAGCTGCCCATGGAAAAGATTTGGGAGCTGTTGGGAAGGGCTGGCTCGGGTGAAACCTTGAGCTGCACTGGAGAGCGGAATGGGATGGACAGACAAGGCTGCAGCTGGGAGGGACAGGATGGACAGAACTGGGGGGGCATTCCGGGTGTCTCAGCACCAAGGCAGAGCAAGGCAGGGATGGCACCGAGAGAGGGAAAGGGGGGTTTGGGTGCTAAAACGGATTGGAGCAAGGGAAAATAAAGAACCAAGTGAAATATCAGCATTTCCTCATTAACAGGATGCATGTGAGTCCTGGGATTAACTGTACAGCTGGAAGGTGCTGTGGACAATTCTAAGAGTGAAAATGTTCTGCATTTCTTGGGAAAATAAGGAGAGGAGGACTTACAAGTTGTTCCCCAGCGTGCTCCTCTTTGTGGCCCCCAGGATGCTCATCAGGTGGGGATCCGAGTGCTCGTCGCCCACCATGGTGGGCCCCGCTTCCTGTGGGACAGGCACAGGGTGGTGAGTGACACGTGCTGACACGGCCACCCCCTGCTCCCAGCACGGCTCCAGTGAGAGCCCTTAAGGAAGGGAATTGCCATCAGCCCATCCTGGGAGGGGCCCTCAGTCCCAGCCACTGCCAGGAAGGTGCAGTTGTTCCCCAGGCAAGGCCAGGATGGGAAGTTTCCAGCCTCAGCCCGATGCCAAGTTTCAGGCTGGAAATGTTTGCTTTGCCCCTTTGGTAAAGAGCAGAGTTCCCAAAGTCTCTGGAGGGCAGACTGAACCCTACTGCTCCAGGCTGTTCCCTCCAGTGCCATGATCCATGTGCCCCTTCCTGTGCCTCATCCATAATCAGTGCCAGCAGATGCTTTGGTGCTGCAGCATCCCCACACATCCCCATTCCTGATCCACTGCTGCTTCCTTTGGGACATCTCCAGCGGCAGCAGTAGCAGGGTCCATCACAACTCCCTTTGCTCATTTGCTGGTTTCATTGTTCTGCTTCCTGTCCCAAACCTCAGCGAGAGATCCAGGCTTCAGGAAGGATGATTGTCGGGAAAAGGGAAACCCCAGATAAACACACAGAGCTCCTACATAGTCCTGCAGGATCTGGGTGCTGCCAGCGCCGGGGAGCAACCTTTGCTTTGTGGCTTTATCTGATCGTGACATCCAGCAATCCCACCAGTGCTCCCGGACGGTGATTCCAGCCAGAGGTCCCAACCACTGCCTGGCTCCTGCCAGCCCACTCCCTTCGCCACGTTTTCCACCCTGGAATGGCTGTTTGGGGACGAGGGAAAGCCAGCTGCGAGGACAAGTGGAGCCGTCCCTTCGGCGTTCGTGGAATCTCACCGCAAGTGAGTCGCGGTTCGGGACAGGAGAGTTTTGGGGCAGCAGAGCTGGGGCGGGGGCACCGGGGGCTCTCACGGAGTTGTGCCGGACACCTCACACCGGCCGTGGGCACGGCCTGGCCGTGCTGGGGGTCCCCCAAACCCGCATCACCCGCCCGAACCCCAGCAGCAGCAGGGCCGGCCCATCCCGGGATCACGGCGGGGCATCGGTGACGGTCGCCCCGCGGGCTGAGCGGGTCCCACCGCTGGCCCCGGTCGCTCCCTGCTCGCCCCCCCCCCGGAATTCCCCAGCCCCGGAGGTCCCGCGGGGACTCACCAGGCGGATTTGGGTGCTAATGAGCAGGTACGGCATCTCCGCTCCGCCGCTCCCGCCGCCGCTCCCGGGGCACCGTGCCCGGGGCCGCCCCCGGTCCCGCCCCGCCACCACCGCCCCCCCCGGGCAGTGGCGGGGAAAAGGCTCCCAAAGGGGTCGGGGGGCTCCCACGGATCCCTCGGGATCCTGGCGATGCCGTCCCAACAGGGGATGGGCCGGAGGTGAAGGGCTGGAAGGTGATGGAGCAGGGAGAAGATGGACCAGGAGATGATGAGCAGGGAAAGGATGGACCAGGAGATGAGATGCAGGGACGCGGAGGACAGGGAGATGTAGGACAGGGAGATGATGAGCAGGGAGGCAATAAACAAGGAGATGATGGACAGGGAGATGACGGATAAGGGAGATGAAGAAAACGGAAATTAAAAGCAGGGAGATAAAGGACCAGGAAATAACAGCAGGGAGATGAGGACTGGGAGATGACGGAGAAGGAGCTGGGCAGGTGGGCAGGAGCTGCAGTCTGACCAAACATTCCCCTGAAGCAGAATGTTCGGCATTGCCAACATTTTTTGGGGAAAATCTGTTTTTCTACTGGCTGTTATTATCTGGGAACATGAGGGGTTTAAACCCCTTCATAACCTGAGAAGTCCCATTTCCTGGGACTGGAACAGGCAGAGGAGCTGCATAACCGTTATTATTAATGCGTTATTAATTGTTGTTGTTGTTATAATTATTGTTGTTGTTGTTAATTGTCATTATTGACATTGTCATTGACCCGTTGGTTGGGTTTGGTGAGATAAACTCCAGAGGCTGATGGTCTCTTCCTAAAGCACGTCCTACAAATCCCAGTATGTCCATTTGCAGTTCTCTGTGGGATACCTCCCTCCATGGGTTAAACATCAGCTTGTTTTGATCATCCCCATCCTCAGCAGAGCCTCTTCCCCACGTCCTGGAACAGCTGGAATGTTTGCTCATTGCTCTCCTGCCCCAGTGCAAACCTGTTGCCCAATGAACCAAGGGCACATTTCACCCAGTAGGGTTGGATTTTGACAGAATTCCCATAATCCATGACCCCTTTGGACCTCTGCTGGGCATGTGTGGTCTGTGGTCTGATTTCACGGATGTGAAATCCAGACCTTTCCAGAGATTAAAGGAAAACCAGCCAGGGTTCTGGCAGCCTGCCTAGTTCTGGGTCTGACTCTTATGTGGCTCTTTCCTGGGGGAAAAAAGATAGTAAGGAAAAAAGAGGGAAATGAGAGCAGAGCTATACATAACATTTTAATATTGAATTTCTTGAGGAGATACCGAAGCCGGAGCGCTGATGGATCTCATCCATCATCCCAAAGCAGCTTATCACCCTCTGGCTCCGAGCTGGCTGCTCCCAGCACTCCTTGGACTGGACCGGCTCGGAATTTCTCCCGGTAATTCAGATCAAGGGAAGCAGAAGGTTCTTTGGCTCTGCCCAAATCCTGCTGTCACCCAAACCCCCAGCAGAGATGAACACACAAAGGGCTTGCTTTTCCCTCTCCTGACGGGCACCTTTTCCCGAGGAATCCTTTGACGTCACACGCCGCTAGCCCACCCCCCCTTCCCTCCCCATTGTCGCGCTCCGTTACGTCATCGCGCCGCGCCGCGGGCGGTGCCGCGCGCCCGCAGCGGCCATGGCGGTGCCGGTGGCGGAGCCGGCGCGGGCCGGGCCCCGGCTGGGAATGGCGCTGGGGCTGGCGGCGGGCGCCGGCCTCTGCCTCGGGGTGCTCTGGGCCATGCGCCGCCGCTCCCAGGAGGCGGAGAGGCCGCCGCGCCGCGGTACGAGCGGGGTCGGGCGGCGGGGAAGCCGGGTGGGGATGGATGGGGGGGGAAATGGGCTTTGAATGTGCGCAGTGGGGCTGGAATAGAGGGGAATGTGGCTGGAGTTGGCCTTGGAATTGAGGGAATGGGGAAAATGGGATAGGGAGGCATGGAGCTGGAGTGGGGGGAATGGAACGGGCTTGGAATAGAGACGAATGGGGTTGGAATAGGAAGAATAGGGGGAAGCGCGATTAGAGTAGGAATAATGGGGTTGGAACGGGGGGAGTGAGTGTGGTTGTAATGGGGGAAATGGGGTTGGAAAGGGAAAAATGCGGGAAATGGGGCTGGAGTAAGGGAGAATAGGGATTGAATGCGGGGTATGGGATGGGGGAGTGGGGCCGGGGTAGGGGGAAGTGCGTTTGGGGTGTTGGGCTTTTAGAAATGCTGATTCAGAACCCTGAACTTGCTGGGTTTCATCCACGTCTGTGAAAAGCTTCGGGAATAGAAAGTGAAACCATGTTTTTCACAGTAATCATGGAATAATGGAATCCTGGAATGGTTTGGGTGGGAAGGGACTTTAAAGCCCATCCAGTCCTACTCCCTGCCTTGGATAGGGATACCTTCCCCTGTTCCAGGTTGCTCCAAGCCCCATCCAGCCTGGCCTTGGACACTTCCAGGGATCCAGGGGCAGCCACAGCTTCTCTGGGCAAACTGTGCCAAGACCCCCCCCACCCTCACAGGGAAAGATTCATTCCCAATATCCCATCTCAATCTTCCCTTTTCTATTTTGGAGTTATTCCCCTGTGGCCTCTCACTCCAGGCCCTTGTAAAGAGCCTCTTTCCATTTTTCCTTCTGGCTCCTTCAGGCACTGGAAGGGGCGGTTGAGTCACCCCAGAGCCTTCACTTTTCCAGGCTGAACATCCCCAATTCTCCCAACCTTTCCCTGCAGCAGAGGTCCTCCATCCCTCTGGTCACCTTGGTGTCCCAGTCAAGCTCAAGCCTCGTATCCCCCTGCCAACAGAACCGTGGCCAGATTTCCCTTTCTCCCCCCGCAGTCCTTTCCTGCTTGGATCTCACGGCCTCCTTGTGCTCAGGTGCAGCTCAGGCCGTGCCCACAGCGCTGCTCCCGGTGGGTGCGGGCGATGGAGCCGTGCCCAGCCTCCTGCTGAGGCAGGACGAGCAGCTGGAGCTGCTGGAGCGCCTGGACTTTGTGGTGAAGAACGTCGTGGAGCTGAGGAAGGAGGTGGAGGAGCTGCGGAACAGTCTCCAGCACCTGGCGGCGGAGATCGTGGGGGAAGTCAGGTACTGCCCCTCTCTCCTGGGCTCGGGGCAGCCCCTCCCTGGCACGGGGAAACAGCCACAGGATCCCAGGATCTGGGAGTGCCTGGGCTGGGAGGCACCTCAAAGCCCACCCACCCTTGGGCAGGGACACCTCCCGCTATCCCAGATTGCTCCAAGCCCCATCCAACCTGTCCTGGAGCACTTCCAAGGGATGGGGCAGCCGCAGCTTGGCTGGGAAATCCGTTGCAGTGCTGCATCACCCTCACAGGGAAAGATTCATTCCCTGAGATTCATATCCAGCCTAAATTTCCCCTCTTCCAGTCTGAACCCATTCTGCCACTCCGGTTCCTGATGCAGAGCCTGGATGAACATCACATCTGTGGGTCCTGTGTGGATTGTCCGTGGGTTGTCCATGGAGCAGGATTTGCTTTACCTGCAGAACACAACATTAGCTCTGTTTGAGTTTGTATAAACAGGAGTAAACCACCTCGTGAATTCTTTGGATATAAAGGGAATTGGGTGGGGCCTGCTGGATAGGAGAAGGGGAATAGCAGATATTTCACTTCCAAATATTTATTTATGTTCCTTTCCCTCCAGGACCCACCTGGAGGAAACCCAGCGCATGACTCGCCGGAGGAAATTCCCCTTCTTCAGGGACAGAAGTGACTCCACGGGCTCCAGCTCCATTTATTTCACAGCCAGCTCAGGGAATGCCAACACAGATGATGGAGAGAGTGAAGGGGGGTAAGCAGAGCACTGGGACAGATGTTTTAGGGGATTTGATGCCACATCTGGGCGGTTTAGAACATAAAGAAGGGAACTTTCTTCCCCTACAGCCTGATTTAGTTTGCTTTTATTACAGTAAGTGTGTTACTGCCAGGGCAAGGTTGACAGATCTGAAATGATCCTGACTTTTAGAGAAAGGAAAAAAAAAAAAAAAAAAATTTTAAAGAAATAATTTGATTAGAGAACCTTGCAGAAGGAAGGGAGGTACGAGTTCAGCCTGGCAATGAAGCGAGAGAGTTTGGAAATCAAATTTCCAGACAATTTATATTAAAATAATCAAATCAGCAAATATCCTGAGGTGGAAGGGAGCCAGGAGGATCATCCAAGTCCAACTCCTGGCCCTGCACACGACAGAAAAGTTGTGTGTGGTGTAAAAACATCATTAAAAATGGCACTATAGCTGCAGGTGTATTCTTGTTAGACAGGTAGCAAGCTCTCCTGCACCTGTGATTGCTGATTTGCTGAGGAAATGCTGCTCTTTTGTGCCTGAATCTGACCACTTCTGTAGCTTTCGGGGTATGGAAGTGTGTCCCAAAACAGGTGGTGCTGCTGTATATGTTTTCCCAGAGCAGTTGGCATGAAATGTCATTTAAAGAGGGATTTTAGAGCAGTGGGAGCATTTCAAGGGGAATTTGGGCAGCCAAATGACCCGGGGGCTGGTGCCAGCTGGCAGTTCAGCAGGGATTTTTCCTGCCAGGACAAAGGACAGGGATCTGTGACTACCTTAAACTTGTGTTCATCTCTGATAACTGGGGCTGGTGAGGCAGCAGGGGGCTGCTGTGATCTCACTGGGCTTGTAGAGCTTCATTCAGCTCAAGTGGGTGTTGGAATGAGAGGGAAATTAGGGAGGAAGTGATTCACGGTGGTGTAATAGGTAACGAGGCTGCAGAACAGATTTTAGAACTGTGGAGTTGGTTCTGAAGGCAGGACTTGTGTATTTGGGTAACAGCAGATGCGCTGAGTCACCAGGGGGACAATGGTTTGTGTAAAACTGCTGGAAAAGGGGGTTTTGTCCACACATCCCAGCCCTGGCTGTCCTCAGATCACAGAAAATTGTGAGTTGTGACAGGGGCCAAGAATTCAGAGTTACAGAAAAGGCATCTCCTGAGGGGACAGGGGTGTATTTTATTGCAAAACCTCATTAATTTATTGGGAGTCCCGTGGTGGTTGGTGGAGTCCTTACATTGTAATTACCAGCTGTAATGACCAGTGTGGAGATTGGTGGATTAGCAGCTGTCACCTGATTTAAAACTCTTTAATCTCAGGCAATGCCTCACTCTGGTCCTACACAGAAAAGTATAAAAATATCAGTCAGGTCAGGACCAGCTGCCTGTAGTGTGCAGTGTTGTCTGCTTGGAATGTAAATGTACTTGAAAAGTAACATTTTCGGGGCAGGAAACGTAAATTTTGGAAAAAAAACCATTGAAGCTTCGGAGCAGGCACTGGGAGGAAGAATGAGCCTGCTGCCAGCAGATGGATTTCAGCCGGGTGCTCCTTGCTGACAGCTGAATTCTTTCAGTGAAACTCAGAACCAAGAACCCCCATTTCAGCTTGATTTTGTAAACCCCCTGGGCATGAGCAGCTTCTCCAATTTCAGGCACAATTCCCAAAAATCTCTCAAGAGGTTTCAGTGGGGTTGTGCTGCTTAATTTCCTAGTGTGGCTTTGGGTTTCTTCACCTCCTCTTTTCCTTGGGCTCTGCTTTCCTTCAGGATCACCATGTTAAAGCATTTCAGAGCTTTCCATCATTGTAAGCTCAGGAAAACAGGCTGATAACCTAAATTCCTTAATCTCCCTGAAAACTTGGTGTTTCTATGTTGTTTTGAACTGTCAGAATCTCATAGGGCCTGTCTGGCAGAAAAAAAAAAATAGTTGTTTTTTGAGCTGAAGGACCCAAATCTTGGCAGCTGCCAGTAAAATGTTGGGGGTTAGGATGGGGAAGTCAGGGAATTCGAGGAGTCTGTGTTTAATTACTGGGAATTAGGTGGTCTAGAGAGCTATTAATGTCATTAATGTTAAGAAATGTAAATAAGTGAGGGGTTTTAATGTGGGACAGAGCCGTGCCAGTGTCACCTGTCCTTGTGTTGGTGCGTTGTGCATTAATTGAGTGTCATCTCCAGCATGGCATCCTTGCTTTCCTGCCTTTGCAGTGTGAGGCTGATGCTTTATTTCTTGCCTTAAAATGTTTCAGGACAGCATGGTGGGGTTTTGAATGCCTGGGTGAGGGTTGGAGGCTGTGCTGAGAGCAGAGTGGGGAGTTCTTGAGAATTAGGGATGGTCCTCAGGAAGCTTTGATAGCCAAACGTGTCTTGTTATCTGTGTGTGGGCAAAGCCCTGTCCCTGCCTCCTTCAGATAGGGGCTGTGGTCACATATCTGTGTCCCCAGACAAAGGCAGGGCCACAGGGCTGTCCCTGGGAGGAGGAATCAGCCAGGACAGAGGGAAGCACAGCTGGAAGTACCCAGTGCCCCTAGAGTGCAGGGAGCTCAGTTCCAGCAGAACTGCTGAAGTTCTCGTGGGCAGTTACTGACTTAAATCACCAAAATCCCTGTGTTGAAGTGCACGTTTTGAAATGACTGGCTGATCTGTGCCTGTTCTGTAGTTGAGAGTTTGCAGGCCAAAGCGAGGGGCACAGATAGTCTTGTTAGGAAAGGAATCAGCTCCGTAAGTAGACTCCCTCCTGCTGTGGTACCACTGCATAACGCTGGTTTAAATTTTAAATTCCCAGCTTGGGTGCTGGGGGAGCTTAATTTTCACCCTTTTCAGGAGCTTTGAGGTTGGGAGAGACCTCCACAGTCACAGAGTCCACCAGCACCTCCATAATCCCTCATGTCCTGGTTTGTTTGACTGCTTCAGCTGCTGATCATTCCCTGGGTTTTTGCACATGTGGTGACTCCTTGCTGGATTCCTTGCTTGTGGCACATAGTCCTGGTGGTTTTCCTGCTGCTGTGCACCTTTCCAGGTGGCAGTGGGGGCAGGCTGTGTGGTGTTTAATGTTCAGGGGGATGGAGGTGTGAGGTGTTGGCAGGACAGCTGTTGTGCCTGAAATTCCCTGGAACAGGCTAAAACCCTCGGATTATATTTTGCACAGGGATTGTTGAAGTTCCCTTTTATCAGCTGTATATTTAACTGCGTTGTCCTGGCTCTGGTTTTAGCTGTTTGATTCTCTTATCCTGAAGTCAGAAGAGCTGAGAGGGAGGAGCTGGCAGGGTGTGCAAGGGAGGTGGGGACAGATAGAATCCTGGGATGGTTTGCATGGGAAGGGACCTTAAAGCTCATCCAGTGCCACTCCCTGCCCTGGGCAGGGACACCTTCCATGGACCAGGTTGCTCCAAACTTAACATGGTTGTCACCTTCATCCTTCAGCTTTCTGAGGGTGATATGGGAAGTGAGGCTGTGTGAAACACTCGGGTTGTGCAGTTTTCTCTGGGATAAGCTAAAATACTCTTCCTCTCCTGAGGAATACCTCCTCAAACTGCTTTGGTGATGTTTTTTCCCCCCAAAGTTACACCACGGCCAACGCCGAGTCCGACTACGACCGGGAGTCGGAGCGGGAGAGCGAGGAAGGGGAGGACGACGTGAGCTGTGACACAGTGAGGACTGTGCGCAGGGCATCCCTGGATCTGGTCCCCGAGGATGAAAGCCCTCTGCTCCTGGATCCCTCGCTGGAGGAGGGGCTGGGGCAGCTCCTGGAGCAGGCTGACCGCCTGCACAGTGGGGATGAGCAGGACAAGAGAGAGGGGTTCCAGCTGCTCCTCAACAACAAGCTGGCGGTAAAGGTGCCTTGTTGTATTTTCCAGCGCCAGGGGAGGGTGGGTCAGCTTGGGTGTCAGGAGGGATTTCTTCCCTTAAAGTCCAACCTGTGACTGATCCCCACTTTGTCATCCAACCTGGAGCAGTTAGTGCCATGTCCAGTCATTCCTTGGACACCACCACCTCTCTGGGCAGCCCCTTCCATTGCCTGAGCACCCTTTCCAGGAGGAAATTCCTCCTGGTGTCCAACCTGAACCTGCCTGGCACAACTGGAGGCCATTTCCTCTTGTCCTATCCCTTGCTCCCTGGGAGCAGAGCCCGGTTCCCCCTGGCTGCCCTCTCCTGTCAGGGAGTGGTGGAGAGGTGAAAAGGTCCCCCCAGCTCCGTTCCCTTCCCTGGACCTGCTCCATCCCCTCCCTCACTGCCTTTCCTGACTTGGGAAGCCCAGAGCTGGGCACAGCACAGGGGGACGCCCTGAGTTACAAACTTGCCCTCACTTCCCTCCGCCGCGGTTCCGCTTCAGTTCCTTCGGAACCGGGGCACATTTTAAAAATGTGCTTAGAAAAATCCCCGCAGGACTTCAGGTGTGAGTGGCCCTTGCTCAGCCCTCGTTGCTGACTGCCTGCGCCGTGCGGGCTCTTTGTGTTCCCCGCAGTACGTGGGGCAGCAGGAATTCCTGTGGCGCCTGGCGCGCGCGCACAGCGACATGTGGGAGCTGACGGAGGACGCGGAGGAGAGGAGATCCTACGCCGCCGGGGGTAAGGAGTTCCCTGCAGCCCAAAGGGAGGCTGGCACTCAGCTGTGTGACCTCTCCACCTGTCAGCAGGGCCCTGGATTGGTTATTTATTGGTTTTCCCACAAATCTGGTTTTTAGGGGGAGTGGGAAGCAGCGCTTTAAATGAATTTTTTGTGTTTAAGAATTGCGCTTTCTAAAAGAGTCTAAAAAGACCTGCTTAAAACCGGGGGAGTTGTTTCTCAAACCTGTCGTCCATTTCTCTACGATACTAAAATGAATCATAAAATAAATACAAAATAAATAAGCTTTGGCTGTAGCAGGCTGGATTTTCTCTGTTGCCAGTATGAGCAGATACTAAAACAATACCTGTTTTTAAATTTGTTCGGGGGGTGGCTTTAATTTCGTTCCGTCATTCTTCTTTACCACCTCAGAGATGTCTACGAGGTGAATCAGAATAGAGCGAAAATCACCTTTGTTACAGTAAAGATGTGCAACAAAAGATACTAATCTAAATAATTTGTCTTGTTTATTATGCACATAACAAAATAGAGTTAGTTAATACTGGAGCTAATATAATTACTCTTCTCTGGGAATCAGTGGAGCCACTTAAACATGGAATTCTGAGTTTTATGTTGTCTTTTTGGCCATCAATAGGTGCTCAGTTTTCAGCTTTTTGAACCTGACAGAGGATAAATTTATGTGTGGGGTGTTTTCAAGCCAAATGCATCATCAGATTAGCAAATATATAACTTCTATGCTGTTCTGTTACTCTGACAGCCTCAGAGAAAGCAACTGAATTTCTTACCTCTGACTCCTTTTTTTTCTTCCAGGGAAGGAAGAGCTGGAACTTGCCTTGCAGAAGTGGGATCAAAGTGCTGAGTGCCACCAGTGGTAAGTGACTTTTTACTTCTTGGTTTTAATGGGAAATGGACCTGGAGGTTTCCGTGAGCTGAGCTGCAGTTTAAAAAATAATAAATACAACCCCCCTACAAACTTACTTGCTGTTACTTGCACTGTGCCTCACTGGTGGTGTTTTTCCATAAAAAGCCATTTTTGGCAGCTTTGCTTGCTTGGTGTAAGGAATAACTTGACAGACAGTAGGTTTGGTTGTGATGGCAGGAATAAATTTGGGGTTTCTTACACCAATTTAATCATGAATTTCTCTCTGAAGAGTTCTGGAGGGAAAGCTCCCAAGTGGAGCTTCTTTGAGGCAAGAAGGGATGTGTTTGACTCCATCAGCCAGGCTTAGGAGCGTTGACTCGGTGCTGTGCCAAATTCCCTATTTTCCACTTAATTCTGGAGGAAGGAGATCCATCACTCTTAGCAGACAGGCTTTTAGAGCTCCTGGAAGTGTTTTCTGGCGCTGCTGGCTCTGCTCTTGTCACCCTGCAAGGCCCTTGGCTTGGAAGCGAGGGGACACAGCAGTACGTGGCTCTTTTTTATTTAAACAGAGATATTTTATGTATTTGTTCTGTGCTAAAAGAGGAGATGATCTGCAGTTCAGCCAAGCAGTTGTGAGCAGCATTTCTGCACAGGGTTTCAGGAAGGAGGCAGGAGAAGGGGAAGGACCTTGCTGTGCTTCCAGCTCGTGTGTAGAATTTTTAAATGTCCTTTATAAAAAATGACTCCAGAGGAGAGCTTGTGGAGTGGCACAGACATTTGTGGAGATAAGGGAATGTGCTTCTCTGTGACTCTGCTGAATTCCTCTCTGAATGGTGTTTGTCAGCAGTTGCTCTGAAGGACTGACAACACTTAAATTAGAATAAAAGGAGATTTTTTTTTCTTCTTTAATGAAAATCATTGGAGAAAATAGGTTGAGTGTCTTTGCCAAACAAGGTCTGTGCTCTTGCAATGAGTAAATTTGCTTGAAGGGTTGTTTTGAAGTACTGGCATCTGAATAAATGCCTTTATCATCTTAAACTGTATTTCATCTGTCAGTAATGAATTACTGCTCTCAGTTAAAGCTTTGATAGGAAGGAGGAATTTGGGAGCAGGAAGATCTCCAGCGGTTCGTGGTGTTGGGCTCTGTCTGCTGGCTTAACAGTTTTGAATGAATGGGGTTTAGTTGCCAGGGTGAATTGTAAAATTTGTATTTTACAAAGCCAGGTTCCACTCCAGTGTCCAAGTATTGACAGTTTTGCCTTGGAATTCCAAGTTTGGGACAATTCTTGGCCCCTCAGACCCTTTTCCCAAACAGGGATGAGGCTCCTTCCTGCAGAGCTACGTCTTGCTTCCAGTTCTCCAGGGCAGCTGGAGAAAGGAAACAGCAGAGCAGCAGTGGGAGGTGTGGGATTTCTTGGGAATGAATATGTAACTCCCTTTATCAGTGCACAAATTACTATTTTCTGTTGCTAATAGAAGAGGAAATTATTCCCTTCCCAGCTCTGGAGTGGTCACAAGCTGACTTAATTGCAGTCTTTCTTTATGCTAATTGAATTTACTCTGGGGAGAAAAAACAGCAGAGGTTTTAAGGCTTTTTTGGGGTAGATTTGATGCCCCAGCTCTTGGGAGAAGCCATCAGAGAACGTTGTTCACGTTTATTTAAATTACAGTTTTATTCTGTCACATTTCTCTCTAGTGACTAATGCCCTTGCTGAAGACCCTAATCCTTTATCATCTTCTGTGACAGGGGAATAATTTATTATCTCTCACTACCTGTGTTGTCTTTCCAATATTCTTCTCCCTCTTCCTTACAGTTTTTCAGACAAAAGCAGAGGAATTCAGTGCAGGACAAAGCCGTGGGAGTGGCATGGCTTTGTGCTGGTGTGGTGCTCCTTTGCATTCTTTCTTCTCTTTCCCACTGCATCCGAAATGGCCACTTCCATGGAAATATTCCCAGTTATTTAGCTGCCCCTCCACGCAGGCTGTGTGATGGTGCAGGTCTCCCGGGCTGCGTTTTTTCTGCGTGTGTGCATCATTTCACGTTGGTTTTCTGTTTTATCAGTTGCCCCTTAAAAGTTTGTGGACTCCTTCAGATGAAATTGTGCTGGTTTCTGGTGCTTATTCATCGTCTTTTGTGCTCGTTATTTCCTCCTGCTGCCCACATCATTCCCAGTTTTTTGAGGTGCCGAGGAAGACAAGACGTACTTTGCCTGCAGTTATCACTGCAAGGAGACTTTTTCCCCTCAGTGCCTCGTTGTTTTTCAGTCGTCACTGACATTTTAAACAGGCAAAGAAAGAAAATAACTGGGGGAGGGAAATATTTCTGCTGGGGAGTCAGTGCTGGCTACGGCTCCTTTTTGGGGTTGGATGGTTGGAAGGATTTGGCAGCAGGAGGAAAAGTGGTTTCTCAGGAGTGACAGGGAGAGCAGTAAGTGTGTGGGGCTGTGTCTGGCTTTGGGATCTGCCCAGCACAAATGGAAATCCTTTCACGGCTCTGTTCTGGCCATGGAGTGTGGGACAAAGCTCTCCTTGTAGTCACTGCTGTTGGAAGCTGGCCGGTCCCAAAGGAGCCATCTCCAGGCACAATGGAGTGGGAATTTGGTGAGGGCAGCACAGACAAGGCAGAGCCTTGTGCAGAGGGACTGGTTTCTGCCCCTGCTGCCCTTGGGAGATGTGGGAGTTGTGTTAAATTAAAAGCATTAAATGCATTTAGTGCCTTAAGAGTAGACCTGTGTATGAGAAGTGAGGGATTTACAGGGAATGATCTCAGAGCCTCTCTGCTCCTGACTTACAATTACCTGCTTCTTACCTTGGATTTAGACACCAGAGTCGTTCTCTGCTTTGATTTTCAAAGATCCCTGTGCAGGTGGAATTTTTGTCCATTTAAACTGATTTCTCCATGAGCTGGTTTCAGCTCATGAGTAGAACAGAGCAAATTCCCAAGTCCCTTTCTGCTTTTAGGAGTGGAGGGATGGATGGATAGATGGGGAGCATCAGTGGTTGCACAGACCTTTCAGAAATGTATTGAGAAACAACTGTGGCCTTTTCAAATTCCCAGCCCATTCCCCGTGGATGTTTGCAGCACAACTGCAAGCACAAGGCAGCAGTTTTAGGGATCAGGAAAGGAGAGCGAGCTGTGGATTTGCCTTGGCTTCCATTCCTCTTGCTAAAAGTAATACTGGAAGTGCAAGCAGAGGGATTTCAGAGAAGTCTGAGGAAAATGGTGCAGGTGCTGTAGTTTGAGTTGGACGTTTTGCCCTGCCTGCTGAAAGCCGTCATTGTGGGAGGAATGACGAGCTCCAGCCCCCTTGGGGTGATCCTGTGTGTTATGGAGAAGTGGGATTGGGTTGGATGAGTCTCCAAAATGTGCCCTTTCTTCTGGAGAGTCTGGCAGTTTGGTGGAACATCTTGATCACCAGCCCTTTTCAGTTCCGTGGGTACATCTGGCTGTCCGTGGGCAGATCCTGGATTTTTGAAAAGTCACGGCATTCCGGATATGCCTGGGAGATGGCTTTATTTTAACACCTGGCAGTGCTTCAGGATTTAACTCTTGGTGCATCACTGTCCAGATCTGGCCAATTCTGAGCCGGATTCTGGATTTATGAGCCGAGCATTTTCTGTTCTGCAGGCAGATTAAACGGGGAATTTGCTGTCAGTGTGATAGGGGGCAGGGGCAGCTCTAGGAGCAGGTGTTAGGAGATAGTTCAGAGTGTGGTGGAGGGAAACTAGCATGGAATTAGAGCTGTCTGAATGCATCCCCGTGACTTGTCTGCCTTGGAATTCAGAAATGTGGATGTCCAGAATACAGGAGCTCTCCCATATGGGTGTTTGTGGGCCGTAAGGAAGGGGGAACATCAGCCTTTCCCACTTTTTCCTTCCATTTTGTCTTCCCTTGGAAAAGCCAAAGCTTTTTTCCCCCAGCCACTGCAGGATCAGCTGGTCATTAATTTCAGGTTGAGTCAATGGGAATTATGCTGTCTCTCCCGAAGTACTGATTCCCAGATAAATTCTTATTTTAATTTTTGGTTGTCGCAGTCTAAATACCTGTCCCCTTACTCAACTGCAGGGATTCACATACATCTGCCCAGTGCACAGGACGGTGAAAAACTGGGAATGCTCGTAAAATATTGGGAAAACTGTCTTTGAGGTGGTTAAAAGAGCTAAGAGCTGTGTTTGGGCTAGCAGAGCACCCTGCCTGTGGAGGGGAGGTGCTGGAGGCTCTGTATTCCAAGCTCTGGATGGATCTGAGCAGTAATGCATAGGGCATCCACTGGTTGGAGGGGATGAAAATCCCCATAATCATTATTTTTAGTCTCTCCTGGTCCTGCTGCTCAGCCCTCCTGCACCTACACAGTGCTCATCCCGAGGCATCCCATGGAATGAACTGGAATGAGTGACTCCATCCTGCCAAGCTGAGCAAGCAGGGGAAACAACAGCAGGAAGCAGAGCCGAAAATCCCAGAAGTGCAGAGCTGTGGGTGTGAAAATCTGGGATCAGCAAAGCTGGGTTGGGAAGAACCATCTTTCCTGGGAATACTGTGAAAATCCAGATCAGGTGTCTCTTCCCATACAAATTTTTAGTTTATTTCATCGCACCAAAATAGGACTGAAATTTAATTTACTGCTGCTTTTATGGGTTTTTCCATCAACATTTCACCAGGCTGTTAAAAAAAAACCTCCTGGAATTTATATTTGACATGAGACAACTGCGTGATTTATTGCCTAGGAATATATTATCTCACGATCTTAGAAAATAAGCTTTTTATTGGCTTGGATTTCTCAACCCCTGTCATGTTGTGGTTAGGGATGTTCAATCCAGGCTGGTGTTTCTTGGGAAACAAACTGGAGAAGATCCTAAAAACACTTACTCCATCGTCTGCCCACGACAGAGTGGGGCAGTGGAGTCCCAGCAGCAGGAAAAGATTTTTTTCCAGCTGGCAGGAAAAGATTTTTGTCCCATAACACACTGATCTGGTAATCCTTGCCATTACCATGAAAAATAAGAATTTTAGAGCTGACCTAGAGCTTTTCCACAAGAAAGTTAACAAATCAAAGGAAGAGATTTAAGGCAAAATGCTAAATTGTTCAGGATATGCAGCTTTGTGCTGTAACTTACACACAGGAGATGGAGCAGGGAGATGTCAGGGGATTTGTGGGATTTTGTGACTCTGAGGGAAGTGTAATTGGAGATTTAAAGGTCTCCTGACAGATTCCTGCACATCTGCTGTGGTTAATCATCCCAAAGGATGCGTTGGGAAATTGATGTTGGTATCTGTGGCAGTACTGGGGTGTGGGTGTAGGAAACAGGGATTTTTATTTCCATCTTTCTGCTTTTCAGCTCTATTTTTTACAAGAATGAGCCATGTTATTTGTCTGTCTGTTCCACCTGATATTTTTTGAGCCAGACTCGGGAGAAGGGATGGAAATGTCTTCCACTCCTAGGGCTCTCGCCTGAGCAGGATAAGAGAGGCCAAACTTCCATGAGCATGTTCTGTCCCACTTGAGAGCTCTCTGAGCTGTTGTTTCTTGGCAAGTGATGCAGGGAGGTGAGATGGGAGGCTGTAAATCCACAGGGAATTAATCTTGAATTTCGTGGCTCGTGCAATAACTGCTTTTGCTGGGGCCTTGCTTCTCAGGCTCACAACTCACAGCCTCTTACTGGACAAAACTAAATGGCTTTGCACTTTCAACACTGAACATGTGTCATTCTGTTTCCCAGCTGCAGGATGTAGGTAGGTTTTCCAAGTATTTCCCTGGAAGTAGGACCCTATGTGCTGCTTAAGGAGGTCGCTGTGCCCCGTAGTTCATTAGAGCTGCTGGTAGTCTGCCTCTTGCTGCAGTAACTTCACTCTGCACTGCTCTGTGTCCTGGCACAGTTTTCCCTGCTCAGAGAAGCAATTCCAGGTGTGGAAGTGCGCTGCTCCTGGTTTTTAGCCATCAGTGCAGTGAGTTTGTGTCACACCCAACCCCTCCGGCTGCCTCATCCTTCGAGCTCATTCCTTCCTGGGTGCTGCATTTTTGCTGCTCATGTCTCTTCCCTGTGAGGGATGTGCTGTATTCCTTGTTTTCCCCACTAAGGTGTGAAGCTTTAAGGCACTTCACAGAATGCTGGGATGGTTTGGGTCGGAAGGAACCTTAAAGCTTATCCCATTCCACCCCTGCTGTGGGCAGGGACACCTTCCACTGGCCCAGGCTGCCCCAAGCCCTGTCCAGCCTGGCATTGAGCACTCGTAGATCTTCCTTCTGCAGCCATGGACAGCAATTACATGTGGATTACACGTGGATTCACTCCCAGCTGGCTCATGCAGGTGTCTCCCCATGCAGGTTTGCCATCCTTTGTGGGCAGGTGTCGGAATACGAGAGCATTCCCAAGCGCATACAGGCTGGATATGTTTTCAAGGTGAGTGGCCATGGGGTGCTGGGCTTTGTGTGAGTATCAAGCAACACTCATTTCTGCAGCAGGAAATTGGGAAAATTGGCTCCAGTTCTTCTTAGGGAAGCAGTAGATCTCAGAGATGCCATGAGTGGGTGGTTTGGGGTGAGGAGGCTGATTCCAGCCGTGCCTTGTGGGGGTGACCAGGCTGACTCTGCAGTTTTACACACTATAATTGCAGGAAAAAAAGAAATCTTGCAAATGAATTTAGGTAAAGGATGAGAGTTAGAGCTTGAAACATGGAGTTATTATGCAATGACGAGATACACCACCAGCTTGTCTGCAGTACGTGCCTGTAAACAGCCCTCACCCTCCCAGGAAGCAGTTACTGCTCAAAGAGGACTTCCTTTGCCTCAGATGCCCATTTTTTTTTTTTTTTTATTCCTGTTATTATTACTGTTATTATGATGCCTTGTGGATGTTCCAAGGGAAAAGGATGTACATGGAACAGGGCACAGGTAACTGTTTCCCCATCAGCCTTTGGCATGATCAGTGAGGTGATGGCAGAGCTCTGGAGCAGGAATAAAATGCAGGGCAGCTTCTTTGTGTGTGTGTGTGCAGTAATTCCTGTCCCTGAGGCTGGAGAAGTGCTGCTTTTCCTTGCTCACTGAATCCACTCTAAGAAAATTCGGGATCTGTAGCTGTAATTTTACTGATTTGTGACACTTAAATTGTGGATTTCTTCCTTTCTTCTTTCTCCACCTGCTCTCGTGGGTATTTTATTTGCTGTTGACAAAGATGTGATGGTGATGCTTTCCCACAGGAACACATTGATAAAGCCATTGCCCTGAAGCCACAGGACCCACAGCTCTACTATCTCCTGGGCAGGTGGTGTTACCAGGTAACAGAGTTCATTTTCACCTCCTGGACATGCCTCTGAAGGGTTCAGAGCTCCAGCCTTGGGTTTTTAGTCACTGCTGGTGGCATGGGGTGGGGTGAAATGGCAAAGGGTGGGTCAGGAAAAGCCCGAGCTGCAAACTCCTTTTGGTGTTCCCAGTGCTTTACTCGGTAAAAGCAACCTTCCTTCCATCCTCTGAGCACGCAGGGATGTGGTCAGGCCATCTGAGGAGCTTCTGCTCACAGCGTTGGTGTGTGATGTGTCCCCCTGCCCCTGCCACACAGAATTGGAGGCACTGGAAGCACCTGCCGGCTGCTTTATGCTTCCTGACAGGGAAAAGCTTGGAGTCAGAGGCCATCAATCAGATTTAGAGCCTAAAAAAGGGAATAAAAGTCTGCAGTGACTGTTCAATTTGTGCCATTGGAAAGCACTTTGTTGGGAATGGATGCACGGTGCAGAGATCATAACTGGGATAATTGACAGTGGGAATTACAGAGCTGAATGCTGGGAGCTCCTGGCTCTTTTCCTGTGTGGAGAAAGAGCCTTCCTTCATGCTCAGCCTGGAGCTGCTGAAGCTGTGGAATAAAACCACAGATGGAGAAGTGTGGTAGTGCTTCATCTAGTCTGCTTTGTTAGAATTGTAGAGGATCAAACAAGGCATTGTCAGAGAGAGGTGGTGGAGTCCCCATCCCTGGAGGAGTGCAGAGAATGCCTGGAGGTGGCACTCAGTGCTCTGGGCTGGGTGCCAAGCTGGGGATTGGCACAGGTTGGCCACCATGGGCTGAGAGGAGTTTGCCAATTTAAATGATCCCATGGTTATCTGGTGGGAAGGCTTCAGCCTGCCTCTCCCGAGGAATCTCAGGGTGGAGGGAGGAGGTTCTTGTGGAAGGTTTAGGCTGGGAGAAGGGAGGACACAGGTGGGGACTGGTGTGGCTGCGGCATGGCAGGTTGGGATTTGGGGCCATCCAAATCCCAAACATGGAAGTGCAAAAGCTGACCTGGAACAAGGGAAAGCAAATGAGGTTGAATTCTGTGTCCAGACTTGGATACTCCATCAGAATATTCCGACGCTGCCGAGGGTTTGCCTTCCTCCCGGGCGCAGGAGCAGCTCCCAGGGACTGGGCAGGCCTTTGTTCCTGTGCTGGTGTCAGATGGATGGGCCAGGCTGTCCTTTTCTCTGTGCAGGTTGCCCACCTGGGCTGGCTGGAGAAGAGGACGGTGTCGGCGCTCTTCGAGGTCCCCCCCACGGCCACGGTGCAGGACGCGCTCCAGAACTTCCTGCGGGTAAGGAAATCTGGGAATCTGCCAGGAAAGGGCATCACTGACCTGCACAGCTCACAGGGATGGGAGTGGGGGGCTTGGATCCCTCCCTGGTGCTTCCCCATGGCCTGGGACCTGGGTGGAAGGACAGCTGGTGAGAGGAAAAGTTGTGAAGTGTTCGTGTTCCAGAATAGCCAGACAAAAGAATGGGATGTTGAAGATGTTGGAAATACAGCCCAAAGTGTTGGGAATTGGTTTGGGGGGGTTGGTTTTCCTTTCTAAGGCTGCACAGCAATTCCTTGCTCACTGCTGGATTCATCTGGGCTGTGCTTCCAGGCTCTGGGAGCTTGGAGCTCCTCCCTGAGAATATTTTACTTAAAGCCTGGCTGACTTTTCCGTTTCAAATTTTTCCAGACAACCGCTTGAAGGTTTCAGGGGCGTAGTGCTTTGTGCATTTATTAGGATTCTCCTTCCTGCCATCAATTTTTTTTTTTTTTCCCTTTAAAAGCTACAAGGAGCCTGATGTAAGAATTAACTGTGTCCTTGCATATCCTAATGTCTGCTCTTCCCTATCACACTCTCCTTCTGTTCCTGTAGGTCGAGGAGCTGAGCCCAGGGTTTTCCAAGGCAGGAAGAGTTTACATTGCCAAGGTAACCACTCACTCCTTGTTTGGTCAGAGGGTGAGAAGTACTTGTATTAAAAATCAACTTTGGCTGTAAAGTGCTGACTGGAAAATACTCCATGCAGGAGCAAGATTTTAAAGGATGATAGTATTTCCTTTTATCTTTTAAATCTTTTTAGGCCAAATCACCTCGTGCAGAAGCTTTCAAATTCAGGGGTTTTGCCTTTGAGTCACCCAGTGGAGCATCCCTGGTTTTTAACAGATAAAATTCTGTATAAAGCAGGAATGGTGACGTGGCAGCCATGGGCTGGGGGTTTAATCCTTCTCCACCATGACTTCTGTGGTGATACAGCCAGAGAATCATGAGGAGAAGTAAAGGATGAAGTATTGCTCTTTCCCTGTCCAGCAGGGGAGTCTTGAGCCCACTTGCTGAAGGGTTTTTAGCACTCACTTCCTTTTCCTGGGTGTATTTCCTGGTCTCCAAATACCTCCGAGACTCTCTGGGCACCCAAAATCTTCCTCTTTGCAGAGGGATCACTGTGTCTTAGCTGCTGGTCACATGGAGAATGTTTCGTACCTGTTTTGGGACCTGAGACTCGTGTACACAGTATTTATTACATTTTCAACAGGCTGGGAAACAGTGTGATCCCAGGAGAGAGGTTTTGGGGAGAAAATGGTGCGAGGAAGAGGGGAAATAGCAACTGAAGATCAAAGCAGAGCTTTGAAAAGGGTGAAAACTACAGACACACCTTAAAATGTCCAAGCAAAACCCAATCTCCTTGCCCAAAATGAAAGGGAGTCAAATATATTTAGTATTCCAAGATCCGGTGGTGCTTCTGAGGCCTTGTGGTGGAGGGATACTGCAGGAAATGCCAGTGCAAAGGGTTAAGAGGTAAAACCAGCTCTGTTTAGCAGTTGCCCAGTTCCATTTGCTGCCTGTTTTTTCCCATTTAACCCTTCTCCCGTTGCCATTTTCCCTTCCCAGTGCTACAGGGACCTAGGGAATGCCTCGGCGGCCATGACGTGGATGGACCTCGCCTCGGAGCTGCCAGGGAACACCAAAGAGGTAACACTCAGCAAAAGTGGATTCTGCCCCTCTGCTCTGCTCCTGTGAGATCCCAGCTGGATCCCTGCATCCACAGGGAGCAAATCCAGAGGAGGGACAAGTTGGTTGGAGGGCTGGAGCACCTCTCCTGTGAGGAAAGGCTGAGAGGATTGGGATTGTTCAGCCTGGAATAAAGAAGCTTTGTGGTGCCCTAGTTGTGGCCTTCCAGTGACAGGAAAGATGGAGAGAGACAGTTTACAAGGGTCTGGAATGACAGGAAAAGGGGGAATGGCTTCAAACTGAAAGCGATTATACTTGGATCAGGTATTAGGAGGAAGTTCTTCCCTGTGAGGGTGGGGAGGCTCTGGCACAGGTCACCCAGAGAAGCTGTGGCTGCCCCTGGATCCCTGGAAGTGCCCAAGGCCGGATTAGATGGGGCTTGGAGCAACCAGGGCTAGTGGAAGATGTCCCTGCACAGGAACTGGATGGGCTCTAAGGTCCTTTTCAACCCAAACCATTCCAGGACTCCACGATAAGCTTAAAAGCTGGTTTGGGGCTAGAGAAAAAGAAGGGGGAAATGGTGGTTTTTTATTTGTTTTAATTGAGCTGTACATTTATCTATTTCCCTCTTGCTTTTCCAGGATGCAGAAAGCGAGAGGGAACTTGAGGAGATGCGCTCACACTGGGAGGAGTAATTTTGGAAAAACTCATCCCACTGCAGAGACAGTAAAATTCCAAATGGATTTCATGATCCTGACAATTCCAAGAACACTTCATGGAAAAGCAAAAAGAACTTACAGGAAAACACCCAGCAGCACATCCAGGAAAACATCTTGGGATTAATGGATAAAACCGTGGTTTATTTTCCTTTGTGCAGCACTGCATGTGTTTGATTTTAGGATCCCTAAAAATGTTACATTCCTGAAAGAAGGGGGGAATGTGGGAGTTTATAGGTAGAGTTAGTGATATAAAAATATTTGTGGTTATATATATATATATATGGCAGATAGATGTGAGATAGATATGTTGTGATGTAAATATGTATTATAAATATATTTTTATATATGTGTGTATAAATATATATATTTATTTACGTTATATATATATATATGCACATATATATTTTATATCACACACTCTGCCTGTTGGAAAGCCTTGCTGGTGAGCTCCCAATTAATTTCTGAGGAAAACTTGAGCCAAATTTTTTTCCAGTTTATTTGTATTCTCTTTTCTGTAGTAATTAATGGAATCAGTTGTCATAACTGAAAAATGCCGTTTTGGGGAGACCAGTTTCCAAGTGGGACCAAGCAACTTTTTTGCACAATCCAAACTGGATTTTAAGAGGTTCATTAGTCAAAGAAGCGAGGAATAGGATTTTAAACTTCAAGATTTTCTCCGGTGATGTTTCTGTGATCCCTCACACAAGGCTGAAAACTTCTGTCCCTCAAAATTGTGCTGCTGTGGTTTAGATGGAATTACTGAGTTTGGGAAGTAGTTCTTGATCAGAGAGCAGGTTACAGGAGTGGGAATATCCTGGGGCAAAGATGGTGTTTCGCTGTGCTGATCTTCTGCCACTGACCAGATTAATTCTCTTCGAATTAATTATCTCCTGGACTAATGAGGCGATGCCGAGGAGGTGAAGCCGATGACTGACATTTCCTCTTGCAGCTCTGGGGCACCAAACAGGAACAGGGAATTGTGCTGGATGCTGACGTAGATGGGAAAGGAAAACACGGTGTGGAATTCCCTACGTATTTTTCAAGGCTTTGTTGATATCCCTTAAAATTCCAATGGCAGCTACTGAACACTAATTCCTGAATGTCTGTTTCATGCTGGGGTGGTTGTGAGGGGTAAAGTGAAGAGTGTGAGAGTAAAACATTCCTTAAATCACCTTTTTTTCCCTTGCACTGTGATGGGTTTGTTACTTCCTGAAAATAACACTGAAGAGGGACAAGTGCCAGACTCCAGCATTCAGACTTCCTGGATTGCAGGTCTGGATGCTGCAGGGCTGGGTGACAGCCTCGGGGCAGGCACTTTGGGAGGATTTGGAGCAAGGGGAGGAACTGGATGGAGTGATGTGCCTGTGCTCGTGCCATCGAAGGTTTGGCCTTTGGCACCTTGGCAGGGATGCGGCGGCAGCCCAGGAGCGGCCAGGAGGTGACAACTGGGGCGGTGTTTGAGGCTGATCCGGCTCAGGTCAGTGCTTACCTGTGGGGGGTGGCCCCACACGCTGAGTTCAGCCAGGACCAGGGTGACAGATGCTGCATTTTGTGTCCCCTGAGAGTTTCTGCCCCCCTGGAGATTTCCTGCCGGGCCGCGGCAGCACAGGGAGCGGAACGAAACCCGCGCCTCCCGCGGCAGCGCCGGCCTTTGGCTCTGCCGTGCCAGGGCCTGGGAATTGCTGCTGCCGCTGCCGCTGCCGCCCCAGCTGGGGCTGTGTCCTCCTGCAGCCCTTGCCAGCCCCACACACGAGCTCCAGTGGTGCCTCTGGGCCGCCGTGGGAGCGATGGCTGGGAATGGGCCTCAGCCCCGGGAGGATCCTTTTGCTCCAGAGCAGCTGCACAGAGCTCTGGGGCTGGTCAGCTTCAGAGACCGATTGCAAAAGTCCCTGAAGGGAAGAGTGACGGTGAGGTTTGTCACAGTGCTGCTTTCAGAGCCCACCTGACAGCGTTTGCTGCGTGCTGGAGGCGGTTCTGCATTTGCACTGCAGGGAATGAATGTCCCCTTCCCAGCTCAGCCCAGCAGATCCCAAAGGCTCCTACAGGAGTATTTATCCTTTACTTCCCTTTGTGATAACTTCATCTCCCCCCTGCCATGAGCCAGTCCTGGAGCTCTCCTGGAGAAAACCTCCTGGCAGAGGCAGTTTGCAGAGGAGCCCAGGGCTGTGTTTGGAGCAGGGAGCGCCGAGAGCTGTGTCTGCCTGTGCTGCCCCAGCCTGTCCCATCCACATGGAACAGCCTGGGCAGGTGGGATTAGATGGAGCAAAATCCCTTCATGGAAGAGGTTTTCTGCCGCGCAGATCAGGCAGGGGCAGGCAGTGAACTTTGGAAATGAGCGGATTTCCCCCAGAAAGCGTCGCTCCCATCAGCATGAATGACCAGACCTGTGCCCACTGCTCAGGATTCACCCGGCCAAGAGCAAGAGCAAAGGGTGGTTTGGGTCTGAGAACTTGAAATAACTTTGAATCAGAAGAAATCACCTTCTTCTTCTTCTTCCTTTCTTTCAGATGCTGGAATTGCCTCTCTGGATGTGCGCTGAGCTCTCGCTGCAGGGGACTGCCAGGCCTGAATGTCTGTGAGTTCATGTTCTTCTCACTGGGGAACTGGAAATAATTATTAATTATTAACTGCAGAAATGTTTTCTGAAGCCTTTCCCAGTAGATCTTCTCTTTCTGCCTTTGAATTTACAGCTGTTCCCTGCTGTCATTTGCCTGAATTCCTTGCAGCTCCTCACTGGGAAAGCCTGGGCTAAGTTAGAGGGGACAGAGGTGACAATTTTAGCTGAAAACCTGGGGCAATTGAGAGGGGACACAAGAACTGTGTGTGTAGGAAAATGTGAGGGGATGTTGAGGGGAGCGAGGTGGCATTTTTGAGGGAAAAGCTGAGGTGATGTTTAGGGGAGAAAATGCACATTTTGGAGTAGAAAAGAGTTAATCCATGTTGTACCAGAAGGAAAATTTTGGGGATAAAACTTGATGTAATCTGTAGGGGACAGAATGAATATTTTGGAGTAAAATGAGGTTCTCAGTAGTAGATAAGTAAGGAAAATTTTGGAGAAAAAATTTGCCAAAATCTCAAGAGTAGAGAATGAACACTTTGAATGAAGAATAGGGTGATGAGTACTGAGCATGGAGGGAAAACTTGGGGGCTAAATCTGAGCTAATCTCTAGAGGAGAGCATGAACATCCTGAGGTAACGTGAGGGAATCAGATGTGGGCAGGTGGGGAAATATTACGTGAAACAATCTGTAGAGTGATCATTTTGAAGTAAAAATTAGGTAGAGATGGACAGTTTTGGGGGTAAATCTTGACAAAAGCTACATGGTAGAAAGTAAACACTATTGAAGCAAAAATGAGGGAATCAGTAGTGGACAGGTAAGGGAATTTGGGGGGGGGAAACTTGAAAAAATCTAAAGGTTGAGAAATATTTTAGGTAAAAATGAGGTCATAAGTTGTGGACAACTAAGGAAAATTTTGGGGGTAAAACAAGGTAGTCTCTAGGGAGAGGGAACACTGACTAACTGAGGCAGCCACTGGGGGTAAGCAAGGAAATTTTGGGGGTAAAACTTGGGAACATCTATAGGGCAGAAAATGAACATATTGAGGTAGAAATGAAGTGATCAATATTCAACATTGGGAAGAATTGGGGGGGCAAACCCTGAGGTAATTATGTGGAACAGTAAGTGTTTTTGGGAAAAAATCTGATGTAATTTGCAGAGGACAGAATGAACATTTTGGGGATAAGAGACATAACCTGTGTGGTTTTGGTTTTAAAATCTGGTTAGCATACAGGGGACAAAATGGAAATTTTGGTAATAAAATCTGAGTTAACCTCTAGAGGAAACAATTGATGTTTTGAGGTAAAAAGGAGGTAATCAGTATTGAGTAGGTAGGGAAAATTAAGGGGCTAAAATGTGAGATTATCTCTAGGAGAGAGCAGGAACATCCTGAGGTAAACTGAGGGAATTGCTGTGGACAGGTGGGGAAATCTTGTGGATAAAACTTGAGGGAATCTCCATGGTAGAAAATGAATATTTTGAGGTAAAAAAATGAGGTACTCAGAGGTGGAGAGGCAGGGAAAATTTCAGGGGTAAAATCTGAGGTGATCTGTAGCAGAGGGGATGCACTTCATGGGCCAAACTGAGGTAATCAATTATGGACAGGTAGGGAAATGATTGGGGGGTAAAAATTGAAAGCATCCATAGCATAAAGAGTGAAAATACTGAGGTGGAAATGGGGTAATAGGTAGTGAACAGGTAGGGAATATTTTGGGAGTAAAGCTTGTGGCAATCTCCAGAGTGGAGAAAGAATGCTTTCTTGTAAAAAATGAGGAAATCAGAAGGGGACAGACAGGGAAAATTTGGGGGGGCAAGGTGAAAAATTCCCCAGGGAAGAGAATGAACATCATGAGGTAAACTGAGGCAATCGCTCATGGACAGGTAATGTAAGTTTTGGGTGTAGAAACTGATATTTTCTCCAGGATGGAGAATTAGTATTTTGATGTAAAAATGAGGTAACGAGTAGTGGACAGGTTGGGAAGACCTTGGGGGTAAAGCTTGAAATAATCTGTAGAAGTATTTTGGAAAAAATACCTGATGTAATTTGTAAGGAATAGAATTTAGTGGATGAGACATACAAAACCATGTGGTTTTGGGTTTTAAAACCAGGTAATATATAGAGAACAAAACACTGGCTGCTGGGATTTAGATAATTCCATACCTTTGGCTGCTGAAATTTCCCAGCCATGGGGCTTTGGCTGACAGGGCAGCACAAAGATTGTTCCCAGTGTGGGGCCCAGATTTGGGGTTCAGCCTTGCTGTTTAGATTCATTATTATAGCTATAGCCCTGAATTCCTGCTGGAACAAGCTCACAGTGCCTCCTGGAGCCTGGATATTCCCATGCAGAGCTGCCTATTTAACACCAGCTGTGCCAGGAACCAGCAGAGGTTCCAGGAAGCTCAAGAGGAAGGGATAAGGACAGGCTGATGTTACACAAAATTTGCTGTTTGTAGCCCTCATCCCCAGCCATGTCCCTGGGGGGCTCTTGCCAGAGTTCCCTGGAATTCAGCAGATTCCCCCCGAGCTCGGGCTGCGGTCGATGTTTCCAAGCAGGAGAAGGCGCTGGCCGGACGCGCTCCCGGCCCCTGCTGAGGCAGCTCCTGTGCCCAGGGGAGGAGATCTCTCCCTGCAGGAGCTGAGCTCATTCCAGAGCCTCGGGAGGGGCCTCTGGGAGCTCTTCTCCCTGAGGAAAGGGATGCACATCCCTGCCTTCAGGGCACCTGCAGTGTGAGCCACCTGTGAAAGCTGGCCCTCAGTTCTGCAGTTCCAGCTGGCTCCCTGGAAAACTCCAAACTTAACCCAAACAAAACTTCATCCACCTCTGACCTTTTATTTTAAGGCACCTCCGAGGGCATTGCTCGGGATTCAGTTTCTGTGAGGGAAATTCCCTCGGCTTTAACGCTGCTGATGGAGGATGGCCCCAGGCTGGAAGGGAAGGGATTGGGGCTGGCTGGGACATACCTGGTGGGGGTGTGGGAGCCCCAGGAGCTCGGCACCGGGAATTGCTGTCTGAGCTCCTCTGCAGACCCAACGTGCCGACATTCCCAGGCGCTGCCAGCCGTTCCTCGTGTAATAGACTAATCACACTCGGGCTGGTTTTGGGACGTCAGCGGGCTCTGTCCGGGCCGCAGCGTCTCCGGGGGCCCGTTCAGAGCAGCCCCCGATCCGTGTCCATCCCGGCGCTGCCCGGGCATCCCAGCGCCCGTCCCCGGGCCGTGCGTGGGGCACGCTGCGCGCCACGGGCGGGACACCGAGGCACGGCTCCTCCCCTGCACGGGCCGAGGACGAGAGGGGCCGGTTCCCTTCCTGGGGCTCCCGGCCTCCTCCCGCCCCGCCTTCCCGGCCAGCCGGGACACACGGAGGGAGCACCGAGGAACGCTCCTGGCACCGAGCAGGAGTCACCCAGGGCTCCCTGCAGCTCCGGGGCCGAGAAGCAGCCCCGGCCTCGGCCCCCACCGCGATTTTGGGCTGTGAACACTCACCCGCAGGAAACGCCCCTCTGCAGGCGGGACCGGCCCTGGCACTCTCCGGAAGAACTTCGGCCACGGACCAAGGGAACCCTCAGGGCTTGTCTTGATCATTTCTCCCTGGAAAGGGACGCGGCACAAGCACCTTTACAGCCACCGGGGAAATGAGGGTTATGGGAAGAGCTTTGTGCTGTCACACAGCTGCTCACCTGTGTTGTTCCATGGTCAGGTACCAGCCACGGAGCTCTGCCCTATGGCCATTCCAGGGGCTGGTGTGTGAAGCAATATCGGCATAAAGGAAGGAGCTGCATTGGCACAGGAATTCCCTCGCTGGCACTCGGCATTCCCATCCCAGGCAGGGCATTGCTGTAACCTGAGATTGGCTCGGTTGGAGCAGGGTGCTGAAGATGCCCAGGTTGTGGGTTCCATCCCCAGATGAGCCATTCACATAAGGGTTCAACTCGGTGTTCCTTCTGTGTCCCTTCACACTCAGGATATTCTGTGCACTGGAAATAAAGAATACAGTTTTCACTGACGTCTTAAACTCAGAGTTTTTTGCATCGGAGAGCGCGAGCCACGGAGAAAGCGGGGGAAAGGCGGGAGGGAGAGCATCGTGTCTCACCCGGCAGGCGTGTCCGACGAGCGGCCCGAGCCCCGGCAGGGCCCCGGTCCCGCCGCGGCCGCGCTCGGAGCGGGAGCGGCAGTTCGCCGGGCGGGGGCGCGGCGGGGGCAGCCCCCGGGGGCGCGGGCCCGGGGCAGGGGGCTGCGGGCGCTGCTCCGCCCGAGGCCGGGCGGGCGGGGGCCTCGGGGCCGCGGGCGGGAGCAGCCGCCGCGGGGCCGGGCCGTGTCCGCCAGGGGGGCGCCCCGCGGGCGGGCGGCGCTGAGGGAGCGGCGGCGGCCGGGGGCTCCCGGGGCCGGGAGCGGCGGTGCCCGCGCCCCGCCCGCTTCCAGCCGCCGCCCGGAGCCCGCTCCGGGGAAGCGCCGCCCTCCCGCCGGGCCCGGCACCGGCACCGGCTCCCCGCGGCCGCGGCGGGACCTGCCCGGAGCCCCGGCGGGACCCCAGCCCCGCGCCGGCCGCGGTGGGAGCAGAGCGGCAGCGCCGAGCTCGGTCCCGGCGCCCGTCCCGGAGCGGCTCTTCCCGCCCGCGGCGACCCCGGTCCCGCGGCCCCGGGACCCGCAGCCCGCCCGCCGAGGGAGAAGCGGCTCCCCCCAGGACCCCCAGCAGCCACCGGCAGGATCCGGACCCGCATTCCCGGGCCCGGGTCCCGTTCCCGGCCTCACCTCAGCGCCTCGAGCTCCGCGCAGCGCCGGGAGCAGCCCCCGGTCCGTGGCTCCGCGCAGCGCTCCGAGCGACGGTCCCGCCGCATCCCGGGATGAGCATCCACCGCACAGAGCGGGGCGGGCGCGGATCGGCCGGGATTTAACGGGCGCGGGCGGGGCCGGCACCGGTGGGAGGGGCGGGGCCTGCACAGGTGCGCGGGGCCCCAGAGCGGCTGCGCGGGGCGGGGCCTGGGGGGATTTAATGCACGGGGAGGGCCCCGCGGAGCCATTTGCCCCTCGGCGCTCGGCGAGGGAAGATGCTGCCGCTCTGGGCTCCATATCTCTTTTTCTCTGTATTTCTTTTTCGTTATATCCCTTTTCTTCTACACTTCTTTCTACACTCCTCCTTTCTCCCCTCCCTTCCTCCCCTCCCCCACCCCCTACACCCTCCCCCCCCCAACCCCCCCCCTCCCTCTCCCCCCTAGCCCTCCCCTCCCTCCCCCCCGGCCCAGCCCGGCCCGGTCCCCCCCCCACTCCTTCTCCATACCCTATCCTACCCTGCCCTGCCCTACCCTACTCCTCCACCCTTCCTTTCTTCCCTCCCCCACCCCGGCTCCCACCTGCCCCCTGTCCATGCTCCCCTTCCCCCTAGTTCCTCCCCACCTGCCTTCAGTTCTCCCCCTCCTTCCTCCCTCCTCACCTCCCCCTATTCCCCTTTCCTCTCTCTTTCTTTGCTCCTTGCCCCGCCACCTGTGCTCCATCCTCCACCCTCCACCCGTCCTGCACCCCAACCCCACCTCCCCCTGCCCCCTCCCTGCTGCCCTGCACACCCCGACCCCCTCACCTGCCCTCCTTCCTTGATCCCGGCCACCCTCTCTGCCTCCCATTCCCACCCTCTGTCCCCCTCTCCCTCTTTCCCCGCAGCCGCGGGGTTCGGGGTGCCGGAGAATAAAGCCCAGAGGGCCGGAGCCCGGCGCCCCCACCCTCGCCCCCGCCCCACACGGGGCCGGGCCCGCTCGGCGGGTCCCCCCATGCAGTTCACAAGCACGGCCCGACACCGCCGGGGCTCCGGCTTTCCCCACATCACACGGGGGCTCCCCGGGGAGGTCGGGGCGGGGGGTTTAGAGAGGGCCCCCTCCTCCGGAGGGGGTCCCGGGGGGGAGGGCGGGTGGGGAGGGGGGGTAGGGGGGTAGGGGTGGGTAGGGCCCCCTCCGGAGGGGGGGGGTCCCTGGGGGGGGGTCGGGTCGGGCCCCCTCCGGAGGAGGGGCCCGGGGGAGGGGGCGGGGCGGAGGGGGGAATCCCCCCTCCAGTGCCCGCCTCCTTCCCCGGACCCCTCCTCCGGACGGGGCTCGGCCCGGCCCCTTCCCCGGGACCCCCTCCTCCGGACCGGGGCCCGGGGGGAGGGAGGGGGGGCGGGTGGGGAGGGGAGGGCAGGACAGGGGAGGCTGCTCGTTTGCGCGGTGATCTCTATATGCTCACGCTGCAGAGTGACGTGACCCCCTCTGCTTCCCCCCCCACCCCACCCGCCCCCCTCCCTCCCCCCGGGCCCCGGTCCGGAGGAGGGGGTCCCGGGGAGGGGGCCGGGCCGAGCCCCGTCCGGAGGAGGGGTCCGGGGAAAGAGGCCGGGACTGGAGGGGGGGGAATTCCCCCCTCCGCCCCGCCCCCTCCCCCGGGCCCCTCCTCCGGAGGGGGCCCGACCCGACCCCCCCCCCCCAGGGACCCCCCCCCTCCGGAGGGGGCCCTACCCCCCCACCCCCCCTCCCCACCCGCCCTCCCCCCCGGGACCCCCTCCGGAGGAGGGGGCCCTCTCTAAACCCCCCACCCCGACCTCCCCGGGGAGCCCCCGTGTGATGTGGGGAAAGCCGGAGCCCCGGCGGTGTCGGGCCGTGCTTGTGAACTGCATGGGGGGACCCGCCGAGCGGGCCCGGCCCCGTGTGGGGCGGGGGCGAGGGTGGGGGCGCCGGGCTCCGGCCCTCTGGGCTTTATTCTCCGGCACCCCGAACCCCGCGGCTGCGGGGGAAGAGGGAGAGGGGGACAGAGGGTGGGTCAGGGAGGGATGGGGTGAGGTAGGGAGAAAGGGGGAAGGGAAAGGCCAGGTGGGGAGGAGAGATGATGGACAGAGGGAGGGTAGAGGGGGAAGAGAGCAGGAACAGAGGGGGAACAGAGGGGGAAGAGGGGGGGGAAGAGGGCGGGAACAGAGGGGGAACAGAGAGGAGTCGGGTTGGGGAGAGGGCAGCGCGAGAGCGGAAAGGAGGGGGGGGACAGGGAAGTGCAGGGGAGGATGGCGAGAGGGTAGGGGAGAGGGGAGAGCAGGAGGGGGGCTGGGAGGGACAGGGAGGACGGGGGGAGAAGGAAGCTAGAGGGGTAGAGAAGAGGGGAGAAGAGGGGGAAGAAGGAGGAGGATAAGGACAGGAGAAAGAGGAGGAAGAAAAAGGGGTAGAGGAAGCCTCGCCGGTGGAGCCCGGTCCGGCAGCAGCCCCCTCCAACGCTGAGTGAGAAAATGGCGGCGAGGGCGATTTCCAGAGATTAAATCACCTTGGCCCCGCCCCACGCATACGCGCTGTTGCCCCGCCCCGCGCAGCCGCGCTGGAGCCCCGCGCACCTGCGCTGGGCCCGGCCCCGCCCCTGGAGCCGCCCCTGGAGCCGCCCCTGAGACCGCACCTGAGACCGCCCCTGGCCCCGCCCGGCCCCGCCCCACAGCCCCGGCCCACAGCCCCGGCCCCGCCCCACAGCCCCGGCCCCGCCCCAGGACCGCCTCAGGCCCCGCCCCACAGCCCCGGCCCCGCCGCCACAGCCCCGCCCCACAGCCCGGCCCCGCCCCACAGCCCCGGCCCCGCCCCTCCCGGGATGGCGGCCGCGCCGTCGCTCCCGGCCCCGCCCCTCTCACTGGGCCGGACCGGGGCCGCCCCCGGGACCGGGGCCTCGGCTCCGGGTCCTGCCGGGGTCTCTGGGGGTCCCGGGCGGTGCCGCCTCTCCCCCGCCGGGCGGAGTGTGGGTCCCGGGCCCGCGGGACCGAGGCGGGGCCGGCACCGGCACCGGCACCGGCGCCGGCACCGGCACCGGCACCGGCACCGGCAGGAGCCGCTCCGGGGCGGGCGCCGGGGCCGCGACCCGCCGGGGCTCCGGGCAGCCCCCGGGGTGCCGCGCTCGGCCCGAGGCGCCGGGCCGGGCTCCCCCTGCGCCCCGCGCCCGCCCGGAGCCGCAAAGCCGAGCCCGGAGGCGGCCCCGGGGCTCCGCCGCCAGCCCCGCGCTGCGGAGCTCTCGGTGCGGCCGGGGGAGCGCGGCCCGGGGCCGTGCCCGAGGCACCGCTCGGAGCTCAGAGACACCGACTCGGCCGGGCCAGAGGGGCCCGCTCGGAGCACCGAAACGCTGCCCTCGGGCTTTCGTTCAAGCCCCCCAAAATGCAGCACTTAAATCTCTTCTGGTGAAGCCCAAACACGGCTGACTGAGCCCGGCTTCAAGAGCTCCCAAACACAGGATACAGTCTCTGCTTCAAGCCTCTAAAATGCAGGACTTGATCTCTCTGAGATCCCAAATGCTGTCTGAGGGACCCTGGTTTTAAGTCCCCCAAACCAGGACTTAGTGTCTGTTTCTGTACTTGGCCAAATGCGCCCGGTTCTGAGCCCCCAAAACGCAGCCCTGGCTCTCTCTGTGAACCCCAGAACTGCCCCGGTCCGTCGGGTTGGGAGCCCCAGGAGCGCCCCGGGCCATGGCTGGAGCCCGCCGGGCACCAGCAGCAGCTCCCTCAGCCCCAGTGGGATGGGAAGAGACCAGAGACAAAAATCAGGCTCAGAACAGTTTAGTAATGGAAACCAAGACAAATATAGTAATTTAATGACAACACACAATAAATAACAGTGAGAGCAACAAAAACAGTGAGTACAATAATGAACAGGAGAGAAGCCACTCCACACCCCCACTTTAACATTATAAATCCAAAATGTAATCCACATGTAAACTCTCAGTTGTGGGGGATTTCCACATTCCTGTATTTTCTCCGTGTTCCATCCTGGAGATCTGTGGACTAAGGGAGGCACTGGCTGCTCCTCTGGGCAAGGGAAAGGCTCCTGTGCTATTCCCAGAAACAGAACACCTGGAATTAGTGCCCTGGGAGCCCAGTCCGGTCCTTCCAGTGACTGGGGGTCACCCAGAGGGTCTCAGCCTGCATGAGATGAAAATGACATCCTGGTCCAGTGCACTTCCAGCAGGACTGGACACTCCTGGCCACGGTGACCAGTGCATGAAAATCGGACCGGTGGCAATCCAGGGCGGATTTTAAGTTGGAGACTTAAAACCAGAAGCTCCAATTCTTTTCAGCACCTCTTGCTCAAACGTTTCCCTGCTGGAAGAGCTCAATTAATATTTTTACTGACCACACTGCCAAAGCGAGGGAAGAACAGTCAGCATTCCCTGAATGCCTCCATCACTTCCACAGCCATCTGCAGCCTGTGGCGATGGGCAGGAGCCTGCCAGGAACAGCCTCAAGGGCCAGTGTTAACTCCATGATTCCCAAGGCTGGAATGATTCTGGCATTATCCCACGTTCCTGAGCGTGCCAGAACCCCACAGCTCCAGGAGCTGCAGCCAGCTGCAGGCAGGTGTGTTCCCTTCTCAGCTTTTCGGGAGTGTGGGTGAAGGGCCCCTCCCCTGTCCGGCTCTGGAGTTGTCCCTGCCACAGAGCCCACAGTGATCTTGGGCCCTGCTGGAGCCAATTCCCTGCTCATGGCCCACATCCTGCAGGAAAACAAACGGGAAAGTGCCCAGTCAGCCCCAGTTCCAGTCAGGAACGTCTCCAACAGCACTGGGGGCGCTCCTCTTGCTCTGGAAGGGAAGCAGGGATGAGCACATTCCCAGGGCCTGTGCAGGGGCTCCCTGTGGAACAGCACTCCGGTCTTCCAGTCAAGGGCTTTTCCTTGAGGCACAGGATGATCCACACTTTTGTCCCTCCCTTCTTATTCCTCACACACTCACAGACTGAGCTCCTGCAGGTTTTGCCCTCCCTCAGGGGCTGCAATTGCCAGCGAGATTTCCCACTTTTCAGCAGACCTGGGATCATTCTCCAGTGTCTCCAGGAAATTTCCAGAGCTGACCAATTCCCGAGTACAGAGCTCAGGACAAGGGAATAACAAAGGTTTTAGCACTCACTATCTTTAATTTTCCTTTCCCACAACTTGCTCTGGGTCCTTCCATCCCAAAAGGTTCCTCGTCTTTGTTTCACCCTCAGAGGATTCTGTGAGAAGATTTCACACCCACAAATCAGGATCCCAAACCCAGAGGATTGTCCATAAAAGTGGAGCAGTGTTGGCTGCTCCAGCGAACTTCCTCCATGTGCACAATTTAAAAACCATTACAACATTTCATAATTACCTCAAGCCAGTGCCGTAACAGTGGAAAACCGATTTTCCATGTCCAGAGGCAGGAGATTGTCCTGGTCAGGCTGTGAGACCTGAAAGTGCATGCTGATCTGGGGCTGTGGCTGGGATTCCAGCAGGGACTGAGCCCTGTGTGTAGCAAACCCAGCGTGGGGCTGGGCAGGTTTGCACTGGGGGAGGCTCTCGCTTTGTTCTCTTCGTTCTTTGGCAGTTTTTCCCTGGAATATTCAACAAAGAGCGAGGCCTTGTCCTTAATCCAATTACCATAGGGCACCAATTACTGCTTCTTGTTTACAGCTACGAACTGAGCTGGGAGCAGCACTGAAAAGCTGGGAGCTGCTGCTTCACCACACGGTGTCAGCAACAGAGAGGAAACACAAAATGTGAACCCAAAACCAAGGATAAAATGATTCCTCCTGCTTTTAGTGGGACCAGGGTTAATTCTGCACTGGAATGACAAAGAACTTCTCCCTCAGACCCCCAGAGACCCCTCAAAAAGCCAAAGTGCAGCAGGAAAGGAAGGAAGGAAAGGCACCTCTGCCTCACCTGCTGGGGACAGCACAGGTCCTGCTGCTCCTGGGGACTGGGAATGTGTCTGGAGCCAAAAGCTCCTTCCCAGGCTGGAGGGCCTTTGCTAAAGCAGCACCTGTGGTTCACATCCTGCTGGTTTTCTCCTCCCTTGGGGAAGGAAGGACTCCATCTGGGGCCTGGAAAAGGAGGAAACAAGGAGGCCCGGCCCAAGGACTGCTCAGATGAGCCATGGGGGGACACAGAAGCTGTGCAGGGATTTCTGCCCCAGGGTCACGTTCCTTCAAACCCAGTGCAAACTCACTAAAATGACCTCTCCACAAATCTCTCCTGAGGCACACGAGAACCCGAATACGAAAATGGAACCAACCCCTTTGTGCCATTGCCCTCACAGCCCAAATCCCAACGGGACAGACGAGTCCCTCTCCTTGGAAGGCAACGTCTCCTACCTGGAGCTGTGCCTGCCCCAGCCTTCGGTGGCCGCCGTCTCCATCCTCCCACACCTCCTCCTCTTCCTCCTCGGCAGGGTTGGCTTCCTCATCCTGCGGGGCAGTGGCAGGGACAGTCAGCAGCCTGCTCATCCCAAAGCTGGCAGCAGGGACGGGCTGGTGGCACCCTCTGCACGCTCACCCCTCTGCCCGGTGCCATCCCTGCTCCTGGCCTGGCATCTCCTCTGCACGGGATGTTAAACCACAGACCTTTGCTCTGCTGGGGTTGGGACATCAGAGACTCCCCCGAGGCAGTGGGAAAAGCTCCTGTTCCCACATCCTCTGCCTCCCAAAGCCCTGCTGGGGCTGGGCAGAGCAAAGGAAACGTCTCAGCTCCTGCTGGAAATTTCCTCCTCTGCCATAAACGCAGAGAAATCGTGGCTGCTCCACCCCTGGAAGTGTCCAAGGCCAGGCTGGATGGGGCTCGGAGCACCCTGGGCTAGTAGAAGGTGTGTCTGGACTGCACTCAGTAGTTTCTGGGTATTCCCATGGCTGTGCTCATATTGCTGTGGCCTAAACATTTTGAACACTGAGTGGTTCCTGCCCAAATTAAAAAAAATCAGCATTTCCATTTACATTCCATTTATTCCCCTTCCCCATTTTTACTTCTGTGACATTCATTATTTTTGCTGCAAGAGAAATAAACAGGACTGGAAATTGGAGAAACAAAGAACAAAAAAAAAAAAGGCTTCTGTTGCACATTGTTCTTGAGAAATCAATTCTGTTTTTGAATCAGGACTTTGATTTCAGTGAGAGCAAGAGGTAAATCCACTTGGAGGGAGGTAAGAGAGAAATCCTGCACTTGGAGGGCCCATCGGGTCTGACCCAGCTGGGCCGGTACAGAAAGAGACCCCGGCAGCTCCCGGAGTCTGTGGAGTGAGGGTGGTGCAAGGACCTGCACAGGATCCCAGCCCAGCACGGCTCATCCTGGGAGGCTCCACAGGAGCCAAATCCCTGCTAAGGACATTCCCCAGGGCATCCTCCTACAGGGAAACGGGAGCGCCTCCAGATCCTGACATCCCTGCACAGGAAAGGGAAACTCCGAACTCTCCAAAGCTGTGTCATCCCAAACTCTGTTCCCTCCTGAAAACGAGGAAACAAGGAGAACACCTGGGGGGCAAAGGGAAGGAAAGCTGCTGGAAGAGCTCTGATTTCACACGTGGATTTTACAATCCATTACATCTCGTCTGGGACTTCCCCCACCTCCACTACTGATTGTCTCCCTTTTACCTCAGAACACTCATTCCCTACCCTGCGCATTAACTCACATTTTACCCCCAAAATGTTCATTTTGAATCTTACAGAATCCGCTCCGGAGCGACGCCCCGGGCCCCGCACGGCCGAGGCAGCACCGGTGCCCGCAGCTCCCGGGCCATCCCACTCGGGGCTGTCCCCGCTCCCCGCCGGGGCTGTCCCCGCTCCCACTCGGGGCTGTCCCCGCTCCCACTCGGGGCTGTCCCCGTTCCCCGCTCACCTCCGAGCCCGGCGCAGCCGCCCCTGGTGTCCCCGGCCCGGCCCCGCTGCTCCCCGGGCTCCGCCATTGCCGCTCCCGGCTCCGCGCCTGCGTTCCCGGCACAGCGGCCGCGGTTCCTGCCGGGAGCGGCCCCGCTGCAGGCCCCGCATGGCAGGTCCCAGCCGTGGTCCCGCTCCGGCTCCATGTCCTGGTGCCGGTCCAGTTCCGTCTCCCGGTCCCGGTCCAGCTCCTTGTTCCGGTCCCGGAGCCGACGGAGCCACGGAAGTGCTGGGAGCTGCAGTACCGGCTGTGCCCACACGACGGCAGCACTGAGGGCGTAGCGGCCACCGCGCATGCGCAGCGGTGTTTTTTTTTGTTGTTGGTTTTTTTTTTTTTTTTTTTTTTTTTTTTTTTTTTTTTTTTTTTTAACCGTGGTAAACCCCGATTTCAATCCCATCCCAGATCCCGGATTTCGGGGGTTCCCGGTGGAGGAGACGGAAAAATTCCGCGTACACAGAGCCGCTTCTAGTTCCTTCATACAGATTATTTTGTTTCGTTTATATACACAGGCGTATTTTTATTTTCAAATCCTACAGGTCCGTATTCAGAACTTCTTGCAGTCTAAAATCCTGACTATAACACAGCAGAGGGGGCTATTTTTAAACAATTTATATAAAAATTGAGATTATTTCTCAATGCATGGAAAATTAGAGTCTTTGCAGTTTTAAGTATTTTACACGCAAACCCCTCAAGAATTTTCAGGCATTTTGGGGCTATAACCTTGCTTGGGTTTTGGGGGGACCCTGCCTGACCCCCCCCTCATTCCTCACTCACCTGTTCCCCCTCCACAGACATTAAGGTGTCCCAAATGGCATCATCACCCCCCGGACTCCCCCATCTCCCTTTTTCCTTTCCTCCAGAGAAGGCACAAAACAAGTCCAAGTGTCCTGGCCAGCAGCTTGGTGCTTCCAGAAAAGCCATTTCCACATGGGCACCCCCCAAAAAAGGGGGAGAAATCCCCTTGAAGGGTTGGAGTCTCCCCAGCTCCTGTTCTGCAGCACAGGGAGTGTCCCTGAGGGTGGTCTCCCATCTCCCACCCAGCCTCTGCCCTGCCACCCTGTTTCCCCTGCGTTCCTGCGCTCCGGACAATGCCAGGAGATGTCTCATCTCATCTCCCTGCTGCAGGGAGATCATGGCACCAATGGCTTGAAAGATGAGTCCAGACTATGACCCTGGAATCCTGAGGTTCTGATACCCAACCTCTCTTCCTGAGGGTCCAAAATCTATCACCCCTCACCACAGCGGGGCTGTCCTCTCCTATCAGCTGACCGGGAGCCACGGATGGACCAGGCAGTGAGGATCCTACTTTTTGCTTCCCTCACGGCGTTCCTCGCGTCCGTGTTCCTGGGGCTGTAGATGAATGGGCTCAGCATGAGGACGGTGACACCAGGGAGATGAACTTGTCCTGCTCCAGGGAGCGTCTGGAGATGGGTGCAGGTGTGTGAGGATGGAGCCGCCGTGGTACAGAGCGCCGGAAGCCGGGTGGGAGGCGCAGGTGGACAAAGCCTTGAGCCACCCGACCGCCGAGCGGATCCGCAGGACGGCGGCGAGGACGGATGAGTAGGACACCAGGATGAAAGCCGTGGTGCTCAGCACGTTGAAGCCCACCACGGTGGCCACCATGGCCTCGCTGGCGTGGGTGTTGGAGCAGGGGCCTGCAGATGGCCACGTAGCGGTCGTAGGCCATGGCGGCCAGCACGTGGCACTGGGTGGTGGCCCAGGTGGCGAAGGAGAAGGGTTGGGTGACCCATCTCGTGAAAGAAGTCACCTTTTTCTCCACCAAAAGATCCCTCAGGCTCTGGGGGATGATGGTAGAGGAGTAGAAGATGTCCAGCAGGGACAAGTGACTCGGGAAGAAGTACGTGGGGGTGGTGTGGAGGCATGGATCGATCCAGATCAACACAATGACTCCCAGATTTCCTAGGAGAGTGACCATGTAGAGGACAAGGAACAAGACGAAAAACATCACCTGTGGTTCCACTCGGGTGGTGAAGCCCAGGAGAATAAATTCAGGCACAGAAATTGTTTCTTGTGAAAAATTGTGAATAAATTCAGAAAATTAGACAAAAGTCTAATTTTCTCCAGCCACACTGAACATTTTATATATGCAGTTCATCTGCTTTCTGTCTTTAGATTGAAGTGTTTAATGCACATCAATCCATTGATAATGATAGGAATGTCAATTTTTTTTTGTCAGGCAGTTACAAAACCTTCAGTCAATAAAAGGTAAATCCTCCTTGAAAGAGAAAAAACACAATTTTTTCCGTGTTCCTGGCACCAGTATTCCTGTTCAGTCAACATACTTGGAACCAGGGGTATATTTAAGCCATTGAGAAGGGAAATACCATACCAAAATAATTAAATCATAAATAAGTTACAAGGCCTCCTCCTAGTTTTTCTCAATCCACTTGCACATGGAATTCCATGATTTTCCTGATAATTCCAGGGAGAAATTAATTATTTCTCATCTTTTGACAATTGCCTATCCAGTCTGAGCACTTGAGGAATAAATACCTGCTCCCCATGTCTCGGGAAGAGATTTTTTAGGTGAAAGCATTGGAAAATGGGACTTCTCTTGGTGTATCTTTTCTTGATGTGGGAAAAAGAGCTGGGATTTGTCTTACCTTGCTTTGGTTTAAAAGTGATGCTTGATATGGATCTAAAAGATAAATTCATGTTCCAACTTGCTGTTCACCAGGGAGAGATCAGCAGCTCCTAAAACCCCACTCTATGACAGATAGAATAAATAAATATGGATTTTTCTCCTGGATAATCGTGGCTCGACAGAGTTACACCAGAGAGTAAACCAAGAGTAGGCACTGCCGGCTCCTGACAAATGGATCCAAACCTGGAAATCCTCATTTTTGCATGAGCCTTGGTTGAAGGGCTGAGTTTCACCCCCAGAACCCGACATCTCCTTTCAGGTGTTCCATGGTCTCCTGGAGTTAGTAAGGAGAATTTAGAGCTGCTTTTCATCACCCAGATGGAGATGCCAGAGGTGATAAAAATAAGGGAAACCAAACGTTTTTGGGGCTGAATTTACGCCCAGAGGCAGAATCCACCTGCTGCCATCAGAGAATTGACCTTGATTTCTTGCTTAACTAAAGTCCAGCCTCACTTTTCCTTACTCAGCCAACCAACTTTACTTTGTGTGACGGATCGGACACCTGGAATGGAAATAAATTCAACTAAACCCCATGGTTTATATTTTATTCCTGCTGAGAAGTAGGTGGTTGGTGTGGAATAATTAATGGAGTGTTCATCCTTGTCCTCCTGTGGTGAGGATCTCCATTGTGGCACCCAAATTCCATAGAATCTTTGGGCAAAGCAGTAGAAGAGCTTCCAATGAGCTGTCCTAGGATCCACCAAGATCATCCCATCCAACCTGGCCTTAAACACCTCCAGGGATGGGTCAGCCACAGCTTCTCTGGGAAATCCATTCCTGAGCCTCACCACCCTCTCAGGGAAGAATTTCTTCCCTCTATCCCATCTCACCCCACCTGAAGGATTCAGACAACCTGAAGCATCAGCTGAGAATTGTCCTAAGACGAAAATAAAGTGCAGTTCAAAGCATCATTTCCAAATGCGAGGAGAACTTCAAACACCCAATATTTTCAACAGGCTCAGGAGCTGATGCTTGGAAAATAAAACATCCTGGTGGGATCAGCCACATGATGCCCTTGTTTTATTTATTGCCTATTTCTCAGTTTCCTGAGCAGGAACAAGAGACTTTGCTACCCAAGGCTTACAGGAAATAAAAAAGGTTTCATGTAAAATAAAAAAGAGATCATGTTCTCAGCAATGTCCAATAGATGGTGATGACATACAGGAAATACTGTTTTTCTTAACCTTTTTGCCCTTCCAGTTGTCCATTTCATACCTTTAAAGGATTTTTGTGGCTCTTTAATGTCCCTTGGGATTGACAATGGAGCACCATTGTGCACTAAAGGAGCAAAATTAGGTTGTTCATGCAAAAACAGGAATTAAATTCATTTGGAAGTAGAAGAAATGCAACTTTTTACAAGGAAAGGATTTTTTTTTTTTGACAACAAAACTGAGGTTGATTTGTCATCCTTTCCAGCATCAAGTTTTCATCTAGAATGTGGAGAAATGAGGGAGCTGCAATTTCTGTCAGGAGTTATTTCTTGCCTAAAAATTGGACTTTTAAAATAATTGTCACCCTTCATTTTTTTAATTTCAGTTGTTCAGGTTTTTTCTTGCCTTGCTTTGTTATTTTTCAGTCCCTTCTCCCCACTGCCAAAGTGCAAATCTCCGGATACAAACTCCACTGGTAATATTCCTGACTTTGTTTTTAGCAAACCGCCAGGGGCATAAAGTGGAAAGCTAATTAGAGCTTTGTTTGAAGGCAGAAATTGGGAGTGGAAAAAAGACAGGGCAAAGGTGACTGGTTCAATTGAACCTGGAAATTTACCCAGTTTTCTAATATGGAGCTATTCATTAATTAGTTCATTGACTTGGCTTATGAGTGATATCTCATTATCTCCCAACTGCATTAAAACTGCAAATTAATCCATTTAGATGCTGTCCTTCCATCTTGCCTAGAAAAGGCTTTTCATGGGAGCTGCCTCCCTGATCCAGCCCAGAAATCACAGGTGTCTGGAATGTCTCGTGTGTTAAACCCACATAACCTTTATACAGAGCATCCTGACACCTTTCACGCAATCCTGGGATGGTTTGGGATGGGAGGGACCTTAAGGATCACCCAGTTCCTCCCCGCTGCCATGAGCAGGGCCACCTTCCACTAGCCCAGGGTGCTCCAAGCCCCATGTCTGTAAATGTATATGGATATAACTGTACAACTTCCTATCCTAGGGCCAGGCATCACCTAGATGTCCATTCTGATCCAAAATTATAAATACATATTAAAATCCAATATCAAATGTACATTATCCCATGTGTTTATATAAAACATGCAAAACATTCTTGGGTTAAATGCGTGCACCAACACCCACAGGTTACTGGATTTTCTTCTCCCTCACAAACCTCCATGAATTCCACTTCATTTCCAGCTGAAAACAAGGTATAGATGAGAACCCTGGCATGAAGGAGGGAAAGAAAGGAGCCAGACAGAATTCCCTGTCCCTGATAACATGACAAATCAGAATAAAAGGATTAAAGATAAAAATCCAATTCTTACCTCACCAGAGGAGCATTGGGATCAGAAGGTTCATTGAGGAGCCCTCTCCATCAGCAAAACATCCTTTAATAGAAATATTATTTAATTTTTATAGTGAATATCACTTTACTTCAGGGTCGGGGGGTGGGTTTGTTCCAGGTATCCATTGCAAACATCTTAGGCTGTCCTGGATGGATCCCTGGAGCAGCCAGCTGGGATTACAGGGGTTGAGGGCTGATCCAAGCCTCCAGGTAAGGAATGAGCCCAAAAGGCTTCCAGGCTACTCCTGATCTAGCAGTGGGAGGTCTGTGCGGGACCCACCTGTCAGAACATGATGCAGAGCTCATTAAACCTTCTTTTTCTGCTCCAGGTACTCCCAGGAATATCTCAGCTGCCCACGAAGTACAGTTTGGATCCAGGGATGGGATTAAGCTGTCTGTTATCAATAACTTTAAGCACATCTTATGATATCTTAAGTAGAATTAGGGGGATCAAGTGACTCCAGGTAGGCTGGAAGAGGATGTGCCATGTCCAAAGGAGACCCACGCAGGGTCACAGAATCCTGGAATGGTTTGGGTTGGAAGGGGCCCTAAAGATCATCCAGATCGTGCTGATGTTTTGGTTGGGTGTAGCTCTGCAAACAACAACATTTGAATGTCAGTATTTGGTGAGGAATTTGGTGAGTTTCCATACCAAAATTTCTCCACTGACTCCCATTAGTTCCTGCTTTATTCCCAGTTCCCCAGGCACACCTTCAAACACCCACTCTCTTCTCAAAATAATAAATAAACCCAGGGAATCCAGGCATTTCTATGAGAAACATTTGATACTTCGAAAAGAACAATTGAGAAGGCTAAATATCTTGTAAAAGGAGTTAAATAATTATCAGGTAATTAACTATAAATCTTTGAACAGTTTATCACTATATCCTTCCCCTGCCTTTGTGCATTTTCTAAGAAAAATGGCAATTTTTGCTTTCATGAATATTTCTGCTCCATTTCTTTGACATTGACTCAAATCAGATCTACTTTATCTTTTTCCAGGACTGTATTGCCCCAAATCATCATTGACTTCCCCAAAACCCTTATTTTAACACCTTCCAGCTTGCTTCAGAAATCAGAACCAGATTTATTCCAAGCCTCCTGATGTTCTCTGAGCCAAGGCTCCAAACCACCAGGTGAGCTGGTGGCAGCGAGGCAGGTCCAAGGTTGACCTAAATCCTGTATTTTTTAATTTATCCTTTATTTATTTTAATTATGAATCCTGTCTATCAAACTGTTATATTATATATCATTCACTCTGGATAAAGTTCACATTGATAAATTCACATTTTATAACTCAATGAGCTCCAGCAGGCTGAAACATCCAAAACCCAGCTCAGTCCCTGGCCAGGGCTGGATCAGTGATCGAGACAAGGTGTAGGTTAAAGGGATCCCAAAGATGTGCACGCGTTGTTAAACTGGCAACCAGGACCTCTCCAGTATAACTCCAGAGGGGAACAACCTCCTTGGGCTGAGCTTAAATAGAGTTTGAGGGTCAAGGTGTGGATGGAGTCCCTCGATGAGGTGATTAATGCAGATTAGTTCGCTCTGGGACAATTAATCGCTGTCTGAAAGTGCCCAGAGCCGCCCGCTCAGGTGTGGACATCTGGGTTGCAGGTACCTCTTGTGGATAATCCTGTGGATAATCCTGTCCTTGAAGGAAAACTGGGCTGTCTGGTGTCCACAGAGAGCAGCTCCAGAGCTGGAGGTGCTTTGTGTGACACCTGGGGACCCTCTGACCATCCGGTCGTTGCTGGTGCCGCGTGTCCACGTGACGTGGTGGCTCATCCACGCGATGGATTTGGGATCCCTGAAGCACAATGGATTTTAGAATTCCACTTTATCTCTTTTTTTCCCCCCCTCTCTTTTCTTTGTTTATTTGCTGCGCCATGAGGAGCCCTGAGGGTTTTGTCTCAGGAGAGCTGAGGGAACATATTTACAACCCTGTCACCCGCAGGCTCAGAGTGGGAGTCAGGGAAGGAGCACATCCCTCTCCACATCAGCCTGGATGTTCTCTGCTGCATTTGGGATAAAGCCTTGGCTCCCAAAACTACAGTAGGGCACAGAAGGAGCTGTAAATCCAAGAGAAAGGAGCTGACTTCCTTCTTCATGTCCTTATATCCTCTTTTTTGGGGCTGTGTTGGAAAACAGCCTTACAAAAGTAGGATTTTTTAATAATAAATGGGAGCAAAGGCTTCTGCAAATTGGTTTTTGTTTTCCTTAGGCAGCTAAAGCAAGATAAACGGATTTATGGAAGTGTTAAGGAGAAGTCTAATTTAGTTGTAAAGAATTGTCAGCAGAATGCAGTTGTTAACAAATCAGCCTCTGGAACTGGATTGTTTTAAAGTTCATTTCCATTCCATGTAAATTTTATCTTAATTCCCATGATTTTTGGATGTTTCAGCCTGCTGGAGCTCAGAAAGGTATAAAACATGAATTTATCCTTGTGGTTTTTATCCAGTGTGAGTGATATGTAATGTAACAGTTTGATAGGCTGGATTAATAATTAAAAGTCAAGGAAAAATGTTCTTAGTGTGGTGTAATCTGGGATTTCACTGGCACTGGGACTTTTCCCACACCAGGTTTATGTTATCTCCAGTGAGATTCCTCCAAGGTGTCTTCTGAAACGAATTTCTTTCAAACCAAAAGGGAATAAATATCTGATTTTTTTTTTCTTCATTCTTAATTAACATGTGCCAGAATAAATCCATAATTATAGGTATCCAAGCACAGAAAAGCGAATTTGGCATTTGTGTTTTTTCAAGCTCTGTGTTCTTTTCTGGACAACTGGTAAATAAAAGGGTATAGAATTTATGTTTGGAAAATATATGGAACATACAAAAGTATGGCAATTAAAATGGTGATTGATTTGAGTTAAATATGAAAGAAAGCAGAATCCTGGGTTTTACCATTTTGTTGTCCTTCTTCCTTTTGCCTCAGCAGGTAACAGCCATGGGAGGAAACCACACACAGCCCACATTCATCCTCCTGGGAATTACAGACGCTCCTTGGGCGCAGGCCCCTCTTTTTGGGCTCTTCCTGTTGATTTATGCCATCACTTTGGTGGGGAACATCGGGCTGATGGTCTTGGTTTGGGTGGCTCCCAGCCTCCACACCCCCACGTACTTCTTCCTCACCCACCTTTCCCTGGCCGACGTCTGCTATTCCACCGTCATCTCCCCCAGAATGCTCACGGATCTGTTACCTGGGGATAAAACCATTTCCTGGGCAGCCTGCCTGGCACAATTCCGCCTCTTCGCTCTCTTTGTCACGGCCGAGTGTCACCTGCTGGCCGCCATGGCCTACGACCGCCACGTGGCCGTCTGCCGCCCCCTCAGCTGTGTCACCCTCGTGTCCCCCCGCGCCTGCTGGCGGCTGGTGGCCTGGTCCTACCTCGTGGCCTCCCTCTGCGCCCTCGTCTACACCGGCTGCACCTTTGGGGGCTCCTTCTGCGGGCCCCGCCGGGTCGACCACTTCTTCTGCGACGCCAGCCCCGTGCTGAGGCTGGCCTGCTCCGACACCCGCGGCAGCGAGGTCGCCATCTTCGCCCTGGCCGCCGCCAACGGGCTGGGCACCGGCGCCGTCGTCCTGCTCTCCTACGGCCGCATCCTCCGCGCCGTCCTGGGGATGCGCTCGGCGCCCGGCAGGGCCGGGGCCTTCCGCACCTGCGCCTCCCACTCGGTGTCCGTGTCCCTGTTCTACGGCACCCTGTTCTTCGTGTACCTGCAGCCGGCCTCCCGGCACGGGGGCCGGGACAAGGTGGCCTCTGTCTTCTACACCGTGGTCAGCCCCATGCTCAACCCTTTCATCTACAGCCTGAGGAACAAGGAGGTGAGGGCAGCGCTGGGGAAGTGCAGGAGGAGGGTGTTGAACCTCTGCCGGCAGCAGAGAGGTGAAGCTCATGGCAGCAGGGAATCCTGGAATGGTTTGGGTTGGAAGGGACCTTAAAGATCATCTGGTCCTACACTCCATGGGCAGGGACACCTTCCATAGACCAGGCTGCTCCAAACCCCATCCAACCTGGTCTGGAACTCTTCCAGGGATCCAGGGGCAGCCGCAGCTTCTCTGGGCAACCTGTGCCAGGGTCCCCACACCTTCACAGGGAAGAATTTCTTCCCAGAATCCCATCTAAACTTACTCTCAGCTTAAAGCCATTCCCTGTTGTCTTGCCACTCCATGCCCTTGTGGAAGCAAGCTGTTCCTCCAAAGCAAGAATAATAATAAAATAAATTAAATTATTTGGATTTTTCCATGATCCTCACAATTTTACAAAGGTTCTTCCGCAGTCCCTCGCGAAACTCAATTACAATATCTATCCTGGAGAAACAGACTTCAACAGTCACGTCTTCCTTGGAAGGAAACAGGAGTGGGAGCCTCAAACTTGAATTCCCTTTGCAGCCACGAGGCTGTCGGAAGAAATCAGAGAGAATTATTCCAGCATATTGTTCCAATTAAACTTCTCTTACTCTCAGGCAGAGCAAATCACAGTTTTATTGGTTTATAACTTATTTTGCACTGATCCATATGCATTTTTCTTGCAAGATTATTGTCCTTGTCCCTAAACTCCAATAAAATTCCTCATTGTTACCTGTGAGTTATTTATTAGAGCCAAGCTGCTGGGGTGGGAGGGAGCATTTGGGAAGAATAAGAGTATTTTTAAATTTGATTGATAAATGAGTAAGATAAAAGGCTTTAAAAGTGCATTTTTTCTGACTTAGAGGGATAAAAAGCTGATGCGAGTCAGGATCTCAAGATACACCTTGGAATATCAAGGGAAATGCAAGTGTCCAAGTACCAAAAAACGTAATGCAAACCTAACTGGTGCATTTCACCCAAACTTTAAGCACATGACTTGGTTTCCATAGGTGAAGAAATCCTCAACACCTGATCTATGGATAGTTTGGAGCTGTCTGGGTCTGGGAAGGCCCTAAAAAGGCAAAAAAACCCGTTCTCCAAATTATGACTCAATAAAGAATGTACAGGGACAGCCACAACACTGGGGAAAGATCAGCAATCCTTCATCTTTTCCTGGCAGGCACTTGTAATGGGAAAAAACCTCCTAATTTCTACTCATCCTAACGAATTTGAAAGGACATTTATTGTTTTTGAGGGCAAACTGAGCGCAATCTTGCAACTTCCTTTGGCAATTTGGGTGGTCTGGAAAAGCTCAGCAGACACTTCCCCCTCTTCTCCACACCCCTCATTTTGGTTGTCCCCCACCTGTTGACACCTTTTTGGTATGGGATGAGTTCAGATGCTGCAGAGGGATGAGCCTTGGCTGCGGCAGGGAAAGGTGGAGGCAGAAAACCTTTCCCTTTGGCGTTGTGTTGTGTAGATGCTGTGTTCTGAGGAGTTACTCGAGAATTCACTTCCATTTGAAAAGTAAATGGAAGGTGAGTAGTCTCCTTGTTCTCTAGGAAAAACAAAACAGAACAAAACAAACAGCAGGAGAAGAGATGTTTTAGGTCTGGGGCCAAGTGGGAAAGCTGGATTTGGACCTGGATGAAGAAGCTGGAATTGACAGAATTAAATGATGAAGGGCTTAACAAGACAGAGGTGTTTGATATCAAAGTTGGGTGGGAAGGCACTCTAAAGCTCATCCCATTCCAACCCCCTGCCATGGGCAGGCACACCTTCCGCTAGACCAAGCCCTGTCCAACCTGGCCTTCAACTCTTCCAGGGACAGGGCAGCCACAGCTTCTCTGGGAAACCCGTGCCAGGGCCTCACCATCCTCACAGGGAAGAATTTCTTTCCTACATCCAGTGTAAACTCACTCTCCTCCAGTTCAAGATTTTTCAGGTTTAAATGAAGAATTGAGAAAGCCCACCAGCAAGTCTGAGCTCCAGGGTCCCACCGTACAGGTGTTTACAGCTATTTCCACCACAAGGGATGCTGCTCCCGTTCCCAGAGCAAGAAGTGATCCTAGGAGACCAACCTCTCTTCAAGGGATCATCAGCTTAACAAGATCTTCTGGGCTTTGCCAAGAAAGTTTCTTAATTGTCATCGTGGAACTTCTCAGAGGGCTTTTCAACAATTTCTTTCGTTCTTCTTAATGAGCCATGAGAGACTAATTAGCGAAGGAAAACAAGGCAGAAACTTTCTTCCTTGTTAAAGACAAAGTAAACTTCTCCAGCTGCTTTGTTTGTCAGATCCAGGCTCTGGGGCCAAAAAGCTGGAGGGTCAATGTGTTGGCGTGGGACTGTGTTTAGAGACCTTAAATCCCATCCCATTCCAGCCCCTGCCATGGACACCTTCCACTGTCCCAGGCTGCTCCAAGCCCTGTCCTTGGACACTTCCAGGGATGAGGCAGCCACAGCTTCCCTAGGAAACCTGTGCCAGGGCCTCCCCGCTCTTACAGGGAAGAATTTCTCTCCCATATCAAATCTACATTCTCTGTCAGTGTAAAGCCATCCCTCCTTGTCCTGCCACTCCAGGCCCTTGCCCAGAGTCCCTCTGCAGCTCTCCAGGAGCTCCTCTATGCTCTGGAAGGAGTTTTCAGGTCTCACCTCTACAGACAGCTCAGACGTGGGTTATGGCCGTGCTGGCCTTGGCAGAGCTGGGTTAACAGCTGGGCTCCATGATCTTAGAGGGCTTTTCCAGCCTGAATGGTTCTGGGATTCTGTAACTGTTTCTACCCCATATTTGCTCCTGGTCGGCATTCCTGCCGCTCCTTCTGTGCTCAGCTTCGCTGTAGTTCTGACAGTTTGTTTTTCCTTCCTCTGTGTCCCATGGTTTATGTTGGAGGGGAAATTGCACAATTGCTCAAAACTAAGCAAAACCTGCTTAATAATAAAACCAAAATATGAACAAAATAGGGATAGGAAGCAGCAGTTGTAATTCCACCATGATCCATAGGAGAGGCCAGATGAGGACTCTCTGCTCTTTGAACAAGCTTGGGCCTTGAATTGGGTCTCTGCCCACCCTGTGGTGGCACACAGCAAATTCCCTTTGGAATGGTGGCTTTGGAAGCAGCTCCTTCAGCAGGAGACTTACAGGTAAACACCATCAGTTCCAGGAAGTTCAATGGAAGCCTGAGGGTTTATGTCCCACTTCTTTTTATAAATATAAACTTTTATTTATAAAGATCTTAATAGATCTATTTCTTTATGGATATAAAGAAAGTTCATTTATAGAATTTATCCTTTTTTTTTTTTTTCTTAAAATAGAAATAATTTTAAATATATATAAAATTTGTCCTTGAAATATATAATTGGATTCTTGGCATCATGGGGAAGTAAAAAGAACTGGTGTGAGAAATGGAGATTCAGGGATTGGGAAACAGCTCAGGATTTGGAGAAGTGCTACGGCTGCTAATTGGGAAGAAGGGAGAACACTTTAGAAACTCTCCTGCTGCATTTTATTTTTACATTATCTGGGATATCCTGATGTCTAAACACCCGGAGAGTGTCACAATCAGACATCCGGAGAAAAGTTTCTCTTTTTTCCCCTCTAAAAGAAGGAAATGGACCCAAGAAGCTGTAATCAGGACAGGTGAAGAAGGTCCTCAAGCTCTACAAGCGGTCAAGAAGGGCTTAAATTCCTGAAATTAAAATACCAGGCAGCAAACACAAATAATAAAAAAAAAGAAATACTGTTTTTCAGCTGAGTGTTTCCTCCCCATCAGCCTCCAGAGGCCAGCTTTCACCTCCTGGTTCCTCAGGCTGTAGATGAAGGGGTTCAGCATGGGTGTCAGCGTGGTGTAGAGCACAGAGGCCACCTTGTCTTGCTCCTGGAGCTGCGCTGGGAGTACATGGACACGAGGGATCCATAGAAGAGCACCACAACGGCCAGGTGGGATGCGCAGGTGGAGAAGGCTTTGCGCTTCCCCGCTGCCGAGTGTGTGCCAGGACGGCGGCCGGGATGAAGGCGCAGGAGAGGAGGATGTCCGGGATGGTGGCAGCCAGGTTGAATCCCGCCGTGATGAACACCCCCAGCTCGTTGGGCGCGGGGTCCGTGCAGGAGAGGACGGAGAGCGGGGGCCCCTCACAGTAGAAGTGGTCGATGACGCTGGGGCCGCAGAAGCTGAGCCCGAGGGCCAGGCACACGTGGAGGGTGGCGTTGGTGACTCCAGCCAGGCACGAGCCGGCCACCAGGAGCGCACAGATCCCTTGGGACATGGAGAGGGAATAGAGCAGGGGACCGCAGATGGACCCGTAGCCATGGCAGCCAAGAGGTAGCACTCGGTGGTGGTGAAGGCCACGTAGAAATAGAGCTGCGTGAGGCACAAAGCACGACCTTGTCCTCATGCAGGAGATCCCGGAGCAGCCTGGGGGCGATGCAGGAGGAATAGCAGAGGTTTAGGAAGGACAGGCTGCTCATGAGGGTGTGGAGCTGGGCAACCAGCCGGGTCAACGCCAGCAGGCGCACATTCCCCAGCAGGGTGACCACACAGGACAACCTGGATGTTGCCCTGCTCAGAGAATCCCAAGAGGACAAAGTGAGCGCTGGGGGTTCCATTTCCTTCGGCTGCCATCCTGGTGCAGGTGCTGCAGGAAAGCTGAGATGCAGAGTCTGGATATTCCTGTTTGCTGCACAAACATGTTAAAAATGACAGTGTTTTTTATCAGCAAACACAGCCCGGAGATACAGGAACTGCAGAATTTACTGTTGGGTTCAAAATACATTTTAAAGTAGTCAAAGTTCACTACTGATTTTTTTTTTTTTTTAAATGGTTTTAGTCTGGTTTAGACACTGATTGGGTTTGATAAACCACTTCCCACAGTGGAGGGTTTATTCCACCTCCTGAAGAAGGGGGTTGCTACTCATCAGATTCCAAGTATTAACCCCAGTAATTTAACCTGACTTTAGAAATCATTATGAATTTGAAAAGCAAACTGAAAACAGCAAAAAACACCCCAAAAACAACTGCAAACCTCATTGGTTTATAAGATCCAAAGGAGACAAAGCACTGGTGAGAGATCAGGACAGCTTTAAAATTTTCTTTAGGAGAGTCAGAACAAATGAAAATAAAACAAATTTCTTCCCTTTCTTCCCGTGAAATGGAAATTGAGGTTCAAACAGGATATTTGTATTAAAAAACTTTTAAATATGGTGATACTTGTGCCATTCCTGTGAGAAGTGTGGAGAAAGAAAAGGGTTTTAAAAGTCTGTAGGCCCCCAAAATGTTGTGGTGCCATGATTAACTGCGAGGAGTAAGATGTTGATAATACAGTTCAAATAAATAGAAATGAATACGTATAATTTGGGAAATAATCCAGGTGATGCTGCTATGAAATGATTGGTCTTCAAGGCCAGGTTGGACAGGGGTTGGAACAACCTGGGCTAGTGCAAGGCATCCCTGCCTGTGGATCATCATTAGAGGATCCATAAGGTCCCTTCCAACCTAAACCATGGATTCCATGATAAATTCCGGGGTTTCTCCTCAGAGACCCTAAGCTTAGATGATTATCTGTCATGAGAACAGGCTCCCAGCTCAAGCCCTCTCCTTGCAACAGATCAACTCCTTGCAGCCTTATTTTGGGTAAAACTCACCTGATTCCTCACATCTCGTGACCCTTTTTCCTGATCAGATTTTACCTCCCAGACCAAAATTTGCAGGGAGAAATAAACCCGGATTTCTTCCAGTATTAATGTGGAAGACAAGAACAACTCACTCCCACAAAGAGCATCAAAACTTGACCAAAAACCTGCTGTTTGTAGTCTTCCTTCACAGGAACACCAAGGAGTTTGTCTCTGCCCAGCCCTGGAGGAGGAAATTTCTTTTGGGAATGGATGGCTTTGGAAGCAGCTCTTTAAGGAGGAGACCTGCACTGGTAAATAAACACAATTAGGTAAATCAACTCAGTTAGTTTCAGGAAGTTAAATGGCAGCTTGAGGATTTATTTCCCACTATATAGATATAAAATGGAATATATGAACATTTTAATACAGAAATAAAGTTAATATAGAAGGTTATTTTATATATACAGTTTTAGATATAATTACTTAACTTATGCACAATGTATTATTTTCCTAATATATAATTTTATTTTTATGTTATATGTAATTATATATATTTAAAATGTATATATTATATGTAGTTATATATATTAAATTTTATCTCTTGGACTATATAATTAATTTCCTGGAATCACAGGGAATTAAAAAGAACTGGTGTAAGAAATTGAGATTTAAGGATTGAGAGACAGCCCAGGGTTTGGAGAAGTGTTGCAATTGCCAATCAGGATGAAAGGAAAACTCTGCAAGACCTTTCCTGCTGCAGTTTATTTTTACATCTTCTGATGATAATGATGAGCTGAATTAGAGACTTTTAGGCTCAGATTAACCCTTCAGTCAACTTGCCCAGAGTGTTCCTCCTAATTCTGCTGATATGAGGAATATTCATCCAAAATTTGAGTTAGGAATGAAGGTTCAGATGTACTGGAGTACATGTTTTGTTGTCAGGAAGGACAATCACAGTTTCCTATTATATTCCATAAAAGCCTTCATGGAGAGGCTCCTACTTCTGCAAACGCTTGGGAAGGACAATTTTCCCCACCCAGCAAAAAATTGTCTCAAAACCACTTAAAATTTCACCCTGTCTGATTAATAAGATACTCACGGGTCCTTGAGCTGAAGTCCACAAGCTCCATCGGTCTGGCCAAACCCAGGAAGTTTTCAGTTTCCACCCTCTAATGTGGCTGGAATATTTAAGTTTTACCCCATCCCCACGCGACCAATTTACCACAAGGTGTCTGAGGCACCTGAACACAGAATGAGCCTTCCCCCAGAGGTCCTGGGATCCATCCCAAGGTTTCTCCCTGGAGTTTTAGGGATGGGATGCCCACAGCACGTCGGAATTGATGCCCGCAGAACCTGAGCGATGCCATTTGTGGACACAACACTGGCAAGGGGAAACACCAAAACAAGGATTTTTGCTAAAGGCTTGAATTTGAAAGATTTTTAACTTCTTCTCCAATTCCATGTTTCTCTTCTCCCCTCACCCTCCCAAAGAAGCTTTTCCTTCTCTGTTCCTCTAGCTCTCAGTCAGAGGTTATTGCAGGAAGTCACTTGAGTGGCTGTCAATGCTTTTCTCCAGCTGCTGGTGGATATCCTTGCACCCAGCAGTTACCCATGGCTCGTCCATCTTGGTGGCCACCACAACCTCCACAGCTGCTCTCCTGTCTCAGTGTCTGGGACAATTATTCCCCATGGGCAATGCTTAGCATTTTTCCCTTTTCCAAGCTTATCTGGTTCCCATCTGCCCATTTTTGACCAGGAAAGCTCATCTTGAAAAACCATTTTGCAATGTGTCCTTCAAAATGGGTCCAGGAGGCTCCTCAGGATTAAGCTGCATCCGCCAGAGAATCCTGGAATGGCTGGGGTTGGGAGGGACCTTAAAGCTCATCTCATTCCAATGCCCTGCCACAGGCAGGGACACAGGATGACCCCTCAGGGGGGGCGTGTGCATCATGAGGAAACATCAGCGCTGGGTGTTCCGTCTCCTTCCCTCGCGGTGGCTCCCGCTCCTCTCGTGGTCAGGTGGTGTTCCCACAGGTGTCGGACACAGTTCACCCTCACTTCCACAATTCCCACTTGCACAATGAGCCAAAACCTTCTGGTTTTGTGAGCAGCAGCTCCAGCACGAAGGCACAAATGCGCACAGTGACAGTGCCATGGCCACAGGCTCGGGGTTTAATCCCCCAAGGGCCCATGTTCCTGTTTAAAGGTCAGGTGATGGTCAAGGCAAGACCAGCTGGAAAAAGTCATTGAATGGTTTCTCAAGCTATTATCCAAATATTGAATATTTTCAGATTTTTTTTTTAAATACTCAATATTTTATTGCCAAACAATGGTTGTAAGGCCCCAGAGGAAGAACAGTTGCTCTGGGGTTTATGTTTTAAACGCCTTAATGTTTTAATTAAATTAATAATTATGGGGTGGGGGAGTTATATATTAAATATTAAAAATAATCCTTAGGCCTATTTGAAGAAGAAATGTACAATCTTTTCTGCATCTAAATTAAACAATATCCTGAGGGTGCCAGGGAGGAGCAGAAGGGTGGGAGAACAGCAGGAGTTACACAAAGAGGTCCCAGTTCATGGTCCTGATCACAGAGGCATGGAATTGAAAAAGTCCTCTAGGATCATCAAGTCCATCCTTTCCCACAGCAGTGCCAACACCACCACTAGTCCATTCCCTAGGTGCCACATCCACATGCCTTTTAAATCCCTCCAGGGATGGGGACTCTACTACTGCCCTGGGCAGCCTGATCCAGGGCTGGACAGCCCTTTCCAAGGAGGAATTTTCTCTCTATCCAACTTAAACCTCCCCTGGTGCAACTTGTGTATCTCCACACCTGGAGTCGTGTGAGTTGAGGACCTCCAGGGTCCCTGTGCCATGAGGGGTCAGCACAGCTGATAAGAGAGGAACAGGAGCATAAACAGCTCAGGGGGATTGATCCAGGCAGCCGGACTAAGTAATAATCAGGGAATTATCAGTAAGCTCTGGTGATGCCTTAAGAGGCCACCTAGAATAAAGACCAGACAGAGTAAAGAGTAAAGAATAAAGTAGGTATTTATTAAAAAGGCTTTCAAAGGATGCACCTTGGGCAGTACAGGAGCCTAGCTGAGGCTCTGCCCAAGATGGATGCTGGATCACGAGTTTTCACACTTTTATAGGTTTTGGTCCATTTACATATTTGGGTTAATTGTCAAATTACAGCTTCAGGTAAGGAAGTCCCACCCCCCAGTTTGCTGTTGTTTATACCTTTTGGGTCTGAAGCTGCAACGGTGTCCCCAGTTCTGGGGCTGGAAAAGGATTTTGTCTGACTAAACTGTGAGGAGAACGCTTTATATGAAGTTCAGAATTACATAATAATGCAGTACAGAATCTGAAAAATATGAAAGCTAAAACTTAAGGCATCATTCCTCCCCTTAGAGGCTTGACAAGGACTCTACCTTGTCGAGTCTCTATTCTAAACATCTACTAATAATGAAGGAACAAAGGTTCTGCCCATTGATCCTGAGTGCCTTATCGTGAGTGAGTCATGTGTCATCAATAAATCAGCAAACTACCTTGATCCTGCCTTGATTTAATCCAGCTGAGCAGCTTCTCCTCCATCCCAAGATATTCCATGTCTCCAGGAGAGCTCCATCACTCTGGATTTCACCAGGGACCTGGCACAGGATGAGATAATGCACTGACTGGAGGTTTTTTCACATATGCAATGCTTGTGCACCAAAACATTTAGACCAAATATGACACAGAATTCTGGAATGGTTTGGGTTGGGAGGACCCTCAAATCTCATTCAGTTCCAGCCTCCTGCCATGGGCAGGGACGCTTTCCACTAGACCAGGTTGCTCCAGGCCTCATCCAAACACCAAAACTGGAGTGAAATTACTATTATCAGCTGATATTAAATCAGCCCGCACATCATTTAAATCAAAGTGCAGACGCAAAAATGTCCCTCTGACACATTTCACAAAAAACCCAGGATATCATCCACATTTCCGTTGTACGTGGCCACACCGTTCAAACATCCAAGCTCATTTTATTTTCCTGAGTCTCCTCCAAGCCTCCTTCACCTCGCGGTTCCTCAGGCTGTAGATCAAGGGGTTCAGCATGGGGGTCACCACGGTGTAGAGCACAGCAGCCCATTTATCTCCTCCCCTGGAGGTGTCTGGCCTGGGGATTAGGTACATGAAAATCAACGCCCCGTAGAAGGTGCTGACAGTGGCGAGGTGGGAGGCACAGGTGGAGAAGGCTTTGCACTTGCCCTCCGCTGAGCTGATGTTCAGGATGGTGGAGATGATGGCTACGTAGGACACCAGGACCACCAGCATGCTGGGAACGCCGAGCAAAGATGAAGAAGCCCTCAGGATGACGAGGCTGAGGGTGGTGTCAGAGGTGGAGAGTGAGATCAGCAGGGAAATGTCACAGAAGAACACATCCATGGTGCTGGAGCCGCAGAAGAACAAGCTGGACATGCTGATGGTTTGTCCCACGCCGTTGGTCAGCCCCAGGAGGTAGGACCCGGTCACCAGCCGGGAGCAGCGCTCTGGGGACATGACAAGGGCGTAGAGCAGCGGGTGGCAAACGGCCACGTATCGGTCATAGGCCATGGTAGCCAGTAGGAAGCACTCAGTGACCACAAACAGGCCAAAAGTGAACACCTGAGCCATGCACCCGGCATAGGCCATTCCCTTTTTCGCCAACAAAATCCCACCCAATATCCTGGGGGTAATGATGGTGGAAGTACAGAGGTTCACAAAAGCCAGGTTGCCCAGGAAATAATACATGGGGGAGTGGAGCAGGGGGCTGGCTCTGATCAAGGTGATCATCGCCAGGTTCCCCAGGATGGTGACAAGGTAGATGAGCAGGAACAGCAGGAAGAAAGTGACCTGACTTGCCGGGTCCTCGGTGAATCCCACCAAGATGAACTCGGTTGCTCCGGTGCAATTGCTTCCTGACATTCCTTCAAAGTACGTTGTCTGTGTGAACTCCTTGCTGAAAGTTTCTTCCAGCTGGAAAACCCTCTTTGCAGTGGGATCTGCTTGGAGACAATCCTACAAGAGCAAGGGACTAGACACAGACTAATTAGACAGTGCTGGGTGGAAGTCAAGGCATGGGTAGGGAGAAGCTGTAGGTTACACAATCCGGAGGAGCTTCACCTTGGTGCTGCCTTTAAGCTCCTGTGAGTGTTCAGTCTGGGACTTTGAAATCATCCAGCACAGCCTGAAACATGGAGAAATCCAATAAAAGCTGTAAAAGACAGCACAGAAATGATTATTCATTCTTGCGTTGGCATCTGCCTACCACCTGCTTTGTCTGTCTTCTCCGTAAAATCCTGGAAGGGTTTGGGTTGGAAGGGACCTTGAATCTCATCGAATCTCATTGCACCCCCTGCCACGGGCAGGGACACCTTCCACTAGACCAGCTTGTTCCAAGCCCCATCCAGCGTGGTCTTGGAACACTTCCAGAGAGGGGGAATCCAAAACTTCCTGACTATGCCCTCCCTCCTGATGCGCTGGTTTGGCTCTAAAAGATTTTTCCAGCTCTTTACCCTGTTCCTGCAGTCTTCAAACAAAAACATGCAAGGCCCAAAGCTGCGCAATCTCCTCCTGAAAATATTTATTTTTTTGGGGAAAATAAAAATTTAAAATCACCTTTTGGAAGTGCCTTATATCAGCAGTAGTAAGATCCATAGGTGTTCCTTGCAGGAAAGCCGCCAGTCCTCATCCATGGGCCCTTTGTGGTCAGAGAGGAGTACCCAGAGCGAGTGTTCCAAAAGGATGCTCTCACCACATGCCTGCTGCAGATCGCCTGGATTTGGTGCCAAGCCCAGAGTACAACAAGGAACTGGGGCACAGGAGCCTCCAGGTAGGAGCTGGGATGAAGACTGAAGCTGTTTCTTCTTTGCAAGAGAAAACAACAGGAGATGGCTGGCTGGGCATGTGCTGTCCTTGCTCGTGGTGTTCCTGGATGATCCTCCTCTACATCCCCGCACTGCCCCTGCTTCCCTCCTGATGGGAGCTGCTGGATATTAAGGTGCTCTGCAGGTGAATTTAAAAATATGCCACTGTCATCAAAGACCTTTTTCCATGTAATTTGGGGATTTAGAGGCTCTTGGAGCCCCAGGAGAGTGACAAAGCCCAAAGTGGGTTGTTATCTCTTCTCTGAGCTTCTGAGTTTGGAGGTGATTACACAGAGGAGATGATCTCACCTTGAGTAAGCCACAGGGCTTTGGGGACTCCCCAGAGCAACCACAGTGCAAAACCCCAGCCGTTGTGTCAAAATTCTGAGCATATCAGAGGTTTTCAGCTCTACAAGTGCCATGTTTGGCCTTATCACACCAGTGAGCTGAGGGGAATCTCACTGATGGGGCACAATCCCATGGGAGCCAGTATCCATCAGCAGTTCCAGTCACCAGAGATGATGAACCACCTTTCTACCCATTCTGAATTCCTTAGACCCAAACCACAGCTCACCTGTCCCATCCCTGGAAGTGTTCAAGGTCAGGTTGGAGCAATCCAGTCTAGTGGAAGGTGCCCCTGCCCATGGCAGGGAGGTGGAACAAGGTGAGCTTTAAGGTCCTTTCCTACCCAGCCCATTCCAGGATTCTGTGAAGTTTGGCTGCAAGAATCCAGGAGAATCACGGAATGTGCTGGGTTGGAAGGATGATCCACAGGGATCATCAAGTCCAGCTCTCAGCCCTGCACAAACCCATCCCCAAGAGTCACACCCTGTACCCAAGAGCATTGCGTAAACATTTGTTGAGCTCTGCCAGGCTTGGTGCTGTGACCACTGTTCTGGGGAGTCAATTCCAGTGCCCAACCACCCTCTGGGTGAGGAACCTCCTTCTAATGCCCAACTTAAACCTCCTCCCCTGACAGAACTTGGGGCCATTCCCTCGGGTGCTGTCACTGGTCACTGGGACAGAGAAGACATCGGTGTCTGCCCCTCTTCCTCCCCTTGTGAGGAAGTTGCAGACAGCAGGGAAGTCTCCCCTCAGTCTCTTCTTCTCCAGGCTGAACGCACCAAGTGCCCCCAGCCGCTCCTCTAACAGCTTCTCCTCAAGGGCCTCCACCACCTTTGTTGCTCTCTCTTGGACACTCTCTAAAAGTTTAATGTCTTTCTTATGTTGTGGTGCCCAGAACTGCCCCCGGGGCTCTAGGTCAGGCCGTCCCAGTGGGTTACCTTGTCGTAAAAGGAAATCACGTTTGATAAGCAGGACTTTCCCCTCAGGAAGCTGTGCTGGCTGTGAGTGATGTCTGTGTTGTCCTCCAAGTGTTTTTCAATAGCTCCCAGCATCACCTTCTCCGTAACATTCCCAGACACTGAAGTGAGACTGACAGGCCGTAGTTTCCAGGGTTCTCCTTCCTGCCCTTCTTGAGAACCAGAACAACTTCCAGCCAGCTGGAACCTCTCCAGATTCCCAAGACTGCCCAAAAAATTGAGATAGTTTTTTTGATTACATCAGCAGCTCTTTAGGGATTCCTGGATGAACCCCATCGGGCCCCATGGATTTGTAGGGATCCAGCTGGAGCACCAGTTCCCACACAATTTCAAGCCTGCCTTGTTACTAGAGGTTCTATCCACTGCCCCTTCAGCACAGGAGAAAGATCCCATTCCTGTGCTAGATCCAAGCACAGGATGGGACCAACTGCCTTTTACTGATGGGGGAAAGAAAATGCCCAGCTCACAGGAACAGACAGTACAGAAAAATCAAGACCATACCTTTGGATTTGGGAAATGGCGTTCCCCTGAGCAGGAATAGGTGTTGAAATGCCCCAGCCTCCAAGTCTTGTTCCCAGCAGAAGCAAAGGTCTGAGCTGAAGGTTTCCTGTGATGGGAACAGCCACTGGACTGGGAAGAGTTCCACCTGACACGCAGCAGATCCGCAATGGAATAATAAACCAACATTGGTGTTTTCAGTCTCTGAGTGACACCAACTCCAAAACTTCCGTCTCCTGGCCTGTGGGGCACCCTAGAGAAAGAAATACTTTAGATAAGAGCATGGGCAGTTAAACATGTCCTCCAGCAGACACACAGGCTGGTCCCACGGCCTTGTAGCTCTTCAGACACAGATCACACATGAAGATTCCCTCTGGGATAACCAGTTACACTGGTAACACTTACATTCCGCCTTGGACACCTCACCAGCTTCCATGGCACGGTCAGAAGGCATTTACTCAGCTGAAGGGGCAGATGGTACAAGAGGTTTCTGCCTCTGTGAAATTCAGGAATTCAGAGCAGCCCACAGGTGTCCAAACCCAAGGATGGGCTCCTGCCACAGCCTGGGCTGGGAAACAGACGGGGGAACCCTTTAACCTCTGCAGGGAGCGAGGTATAATTGTAATTCTAACATTTCCTGGTTGGGCTGCAGTTATATCTGTCCTGCAGAGTGAGAGAAACAGAGATGGAAATACGAAGCTGTAAAGCCAGGCTGCATGGAAAAAATCAAATGTAGTCTGGCTAAGGTATGGTCTGCAGCCTCCCCCTGGGCTGGAAACATCCCAATGCATTGGGAAAAGGAAGGGATGAAGAGTTAAATGCTCCTTTGACACCATGGCAAGTCAAAGCCCTTTCCAGAGGCAGGAAAAACTTATAGTTTATAGAACTTTGCAAGAGATTCTCCTTTTGTTTTTTGTTATTCCAAGCAATGCCAAGCAGAGAGAAGACCAGGGATGAACACCCTCATTGCTCCCACAAAACACTGAGGGAAGTCCCCTACCCAAGCAAGGGACATCACTCCCAATACTGATCTTTCAAAGATTTGGATAATTTTGTGTTATGGGTGACATTCTGAGCTTCCAGCCTGCAGTATCCCAACAGCCAATGTCATTCTGAGAAGCCCAGGAAAAGCCTGGATTTTTCCCTGTGCTGCCCCATCCCCTTGCCAAAAACCCAAGCAATCTCTTCCTCATCTAAACATGCATTTGTCATGAATATTCCAACTGATCCATTAAAAAAAGCAGGAACCGGTCCCACTAGAAAGACAGAACCCTTCTCCCCAAAATATCAGACCTGTTGCTTCATGGAATTATGGAGAAAACAACACAGGTTTTTCTCAAAGAATCAGGGCAAAAACAATGAAAAGGCTGGATCGTTTCTCAAACCTTTCATCTGCACAATCATCTAAAAACCAGTAACTTTTGGCCAGCACAGAGATCCATGGATTCGCCAGCTTCTGCCTTGAAAAACCCGACTGCTTGACCTTGGCTTCCATCACAGCTTGGGAATACCGTGTCAAGCACATCCCTTGTGCAACATCAGTACTTGACCCCCAGGTGTGGGCAGGACACTGAAATCACTGTTCCCTGGGGTAGAAATTACCCTGACAGATGACAGACCTGCCAAGGAGATTCAGCTTTGTAATATTTTCAAATGCACCTTTTCCTCGGGAAAATTCCTTTTTGCTTCCGTTGAATTTTGCCCCTCAGCTCAGAAGGCAGACTCTGCTGGAAAACTTTCTGGAGGATACACTGTTATTTAATGCACCAGTGATCAGATCTGAAAAGCCCAAAAAGTCCTCAGAGAAACTCAAAGCAAAAGCAGAACCCAGGCAGCAGAGGGAATCCTGGTCAGCTCCTGTGTTCCACCAGCTGCAGGCACCCTTCCTTCCTCCTGGCAAGTCCCAGCCCTGCCCATCCCTAAAGAAACCATCATCATCATCCCTTCTTTGATACAATCAAGCTTCAGACTCAGTGATCGGGAATGCCAGGCACAGAAGCCACAAAGCCAACCAGGGCTCCGTGCCTGCGAGCTACAGAGAAGGAAAATGCGAACACTATAAAGTTTTGGCACTTCAGACATCCTGAGGGAATCATCACAAATATCTTTTCACCAACACTTCCCTGAGCACAAAATTCCCAGTGCTGACTTCCACAGGAGGTTTAATTAGTTATTTTAGAAGGGAAGCAGGTTATTGAAAGCAAGTGAATTCTGGGTCACCTTTTCCACTGCACATCGTGACACCAACTCCCTCTCCTACTTCTCCTAAAACAGACAGAAAAATTACGTTACATTCTCTAAGTGCTCTACAAGCAATGAAGGAGCTAAATGCAGCAGATTCTTACAGATTTTAATCTGCCAGATCTGAAGCAATTCCTAATAAACCTTTAACAGAGGGAATTAGCTGGCTGCTAGAGGGGATGGTCTAGTAGAAAGATACTGATCAGCCAAACACATAATACATGGAGCCAGAGGCTCCCTGGGTGCCTTAAGGTTAGGAGAGCTTCAGCTAGACAAATTAATTCACATTTCCCAAAAGCTGCCTCTGCTTTCCATCATTACTCTTCAGCACTTGACAGTGACTTCCATGGAAATTTTACCATTGAACTTGTTACACAAATCAGCAAAGAAGATAAACCACAAAGGATTGATTTTTCCCACCTTTTTTTTTTTTTTTTTTAAGTGAAAGGCTGATGAACAACTTTGGCGTCACACACAGTCCGGCTTCAACCACATCACAGCGCTCTGACACCTCTACCTGCAAAGGTTTCAGTTTGTGGCTTCCATCCCTCAGGAGGAGGCTGAAATATCAAAAACATGTCCACAATCCCACCCCAAGCAGAGATGCAGGACCAGCAGCAGGTCCTGGGGAGGGAACAGAGCATTCCAGCTCCTACCACACTGACCCCAGCTAGAGTCATGCACAACAAGAGATTAAAGGCTAGAAAAATTAAGGCAGGGAAAGATCTGTGCCTCCCATTCCCAACACACCCCAAACCCTCCCTGAGAGTACCAGCCTTACTCATACCTATAAAAATTCAGAGATTCCACAAAGTTTTGTTTTGTAGAGAAGCTTCCCAAGGCAATTCTCTCTCCCACTAGGAGCAAAGCCCTCTACCAGCTCCACAGGAAGCTGCAACCGAGGCTGAAAATTAATACAAAACATATAAAAAGTGCTAATGCAGCACCAAAAAGATCAGAAAAAAACCCCACAATTAGGGCAACCTTTGAGGAAGAGCTTGGAAGTCTGAGGCACGCTCTAGGAGACCCAGAGAGCAACAGCAGCTCCCCAGGACCAGCACAGCTTCAACTGGGGCCACCTAACATTTGCTCTCGACCGCACCACATGCTTAAACACAGTATTAATTTCAAAACTGTTTAAACAGCTGAATTAAAATGTGCACTTACCCCACGAGAGGTTTTATTCTTCCATGCTATTAATTTTTTTGTGCTTGTGGGCACTTTGTTTGTTAAATAAATCCATTTTTCCCACTTTTCTCTGAGGAGATTTTTTTCCCCGGACCAACTGGGGAAGGGGCTGTTTGGGTTTGCTTTCCAGAGGGACCCCATTCGGACGTTTTCCCCAAATTTGCCCTAAGCCCGGACACCCACCCAAGAGAGAAATCATACCTTGGTGCTCGCCACTTGAAATGGAACTTTGGAGCCCTTTGTGTTTGAGGAAGTCAGCTCCTCAGCTGGTTCTGAAGAGGTTGGATTCATTGTGGGAGGCTGATTGCTCAGAGCAGGAGAGAGGCAAAGCTGCAGAGTCTCCTTCAGGGCTTTCAGTGTGACTCCTGGGGAGAAAGAGAAACCATCACTTCTCTAAGATGTGCTGTGATGAACACAGCTGCTTATTTCTCTGTCTGTGTTAAACCAAACCCTTAGGAGTAGCTGCTGCTTTTTCTCACTGATGGAAGGAATTAAGACTGTCTAAAGCAGTATTTTTCTGTGATTAGGTTACCGTACACCGGACACCAAACTGCCAAAGAAAGCACTGCACTCTCTCCCTGTTCCTTCATGCAGTTTTAGCCATGTTGATGATTGCAAATAATACTTAAATAAATAAATAAATAAATATGTTTTGCGGTTTTTTTCTGAAAAGCGTCTGGAAATCCAGACAGACAGAAATGGAAAGAACCACCTGGAAATGCTGCCAGAACAGGAACATCAGGAGCTTGTTTAAGACTCAGCCCTTGGGCCCATCCTCAGGGATGGTGAGCTGCTGTGCAGAGCAGAACCAAACACAATTCTCCATGACGTGTTTTAGCCTCAGCTGCCTCCCTCGAGGCACCCCCATGAACGCATCATCCACACAGAAATACCACAGGAGATTCCTCTGCTTTGTTTTCTCCTGACGTTTTTTTCCAGGCTCCCACCCAAGAGTGTAGGCAGGCACATTACTGGGGTTAAACTTACCAGGAAAGATATCTGGTGTAAGAGCTTTGTAGGTAATGGAAAAATCAGTTCCACAATCCTCATCATCAGAAACAAATTTCAGCCTTATGCTACTGGAGCCAATCAAAAGGGGTAATGGAAGATCTCCTCCACAGAATTTCCCTGAAACATAACATTAGGGAATAACCACTGTTTAAAGCCTTCAGTTACTTGAGAAGACTTGCATGTACCATTTCCAATACTTAGCTCTGAAAATTTTAGGCTGAAAAGGAAATTTCCTGTTCATCCCTCTACGTTCCTTACCAAACCATTAGCCCAAATAGATTCACACTATTAAAAATTGAAAATCATTGACACCAGAAATGTGATACCATTCCCTACCAGGCTTTTTCCAACCTCTTCACCTCCCACACACTTACTCTTTTATTTCAGATCCTGTGTCCCAATGTATCAATCAAGCAAATGCAAGTGGAGCAACCAACCCCCACATCCTCCCTGGGTGCACTTGCTGCTGGAATAAAGAGTGTTCTGACAGGTTATGGATCTTAATAAAGAGTGTTCTGACAGGTTATGGATCTTAATAAAGAGTGTTCTGACAGGTTATGGATCTTAATAAAGAGTGTTCTGACAGGTTATGGATCTTAAGGGTCTTTTCCAACCTGAACGATTGTTTCAAGAACAAGGGGACAAAACCTCACCCATGAGTGTCAGCTTTTGAATAGACTGATAAAGAATCACAGTCACAGAATGTTTCTGGCTGTACGTCAAAGGGGGAGAAACGAAGCCGTGTGCAATTCCCTTCTGGCATAAAGAGAGTCCATACACACTGTCTGGAATAAGAAATCAGTTCCCATTCGCAAAAATGCAACCAAACCCACCCCAAAACCTACACTTGTATGGGGAATATTCTCTGGGGGAAGACTTCATTTTCTCTGCTTACTGGTGGTTTTGATAGAAGTGTTCGTGCCCTCCAGGAAAATGTAATTCCCCTTCACCGTCGCAGAGTTTGCCGTCCTGAACACTACAAAATGCTGTGAGTTAAAACAAAATGGAAGGAATCAGGTTTGGCACATATGCAATCAGCTGTTCCACCAAAAATCCCAAACAGCTGGAGGATATTGTGAGACAGGATTGCTGACAGTGACACCTGCACTCTGTTTCTGCTGGCAGACTGATGCTGTGTCTTCTCTCTCCTCTCTGGAACTAGGGTAAATCAGGTTTAAAGCTGATTTATTCTTGCTCCCATCATCTGGGAGCAAGAACGAAGCCCTGCCAATGGGATCTCATTTTTTTTTATAAAAATGGCAGCGCTTGTTTTTTGCCTTAAAGAAACTCTTGGCCACACGAAGATTTCAGCGCAAATAATTTTCTGTGAGGGAAAAATAGACACCCCAGAGCATAACAAAAGTGTTCATGGCAGCCCATGTGTAATAATGCCCTCGGTTATGTTACAGCAGGGGACTTTTGCAACAGTTCAATGCGCTGTTAAAAATTACTTTAATAGAAGAAGCAGGAGCTTTCCTCTTCAGCCAAGTGCCAGCAGAAACACAACAGCACAAAAATCATCTCCTCTTGCCCTTCCTTCTGCTTGCAAGGTAACCCAGTAGGAGCAGCATTTGTCAACAACTTTGTAAACACAAATTTAAGGAGTCAAGTACTTAATAGATTATTTCCCCTGCAGCATCCTGGGAAGACCAGTAAAAACTTGCAAAATTGTTTTCAAAACAGTTTCTTCCTTTATAAATTATATTAACAACTGCTTTGGGGGGCTGCTTTTCATGCTCTATCACAGATACAAGAGACTGGGGAAAAGCAGCGTACTCACCTGTGCAGCTTCTCACTTTCAGATCTAATAAAGGAGGGATAGGGAGGGGAGTGGAAAAAAGAAGGATAAATTACTGTAGTTTCATATTCACAATTTACTTTTGTCCATGTGAAATGGCAGTTTCATACAGCTGGCACTGAGGCAAACCCCAGTGGTTTTCAGGGACACAGTGCCTACAATAAACTGGGGCTTGGAACCAAAACAAAATTGCAAGTTCAGGCAATGCTGACGTTGGAATAAGCAGTTCTGGAGTAGCCACTACCAGAACGGGGCATCCTTTGACAGGCCACTATTCAGTCTGAGCAGCACTTCTTCAGAAGCTAAACCCCTTCTATTTTTCTCTGACGCATTGTGGGCGTTCCTCCTTTGAATCACCAGTTTGAGGATGGTTTCTAATAGGAAATTTTATTTTCCCCCCCCCAATTTTTTTTTTCCTCTCATTGACTAAACCTCTTAAATAACCCTCCCTCAGTTTTTCTGTTCTCTGTGTAAGTTTTAACGCAGTCTTTTGTCTTTAACAAAATTAGCCCAAACTGGAAGAAAATATCAATTCAGTTTCTTACTACTCTCGGCAAAGTTCACCCCTGCCATTTGTATCTCCAGCTCCATGGCTTTGGCAGTGGTTCCTGATGGTCACTCTCTGCTCCCCAGCACAGAGGGAATTCATGGCCTTTTGGGAAGAGTGAAGAGAAGCACTTCTGAGCATGACTTGTCCCCATGATGTCAGACGTCTGAGCCAACACGTTTTAGTTGACAAAAATTCCAAGTGACCTCAAAAAAGTGCGAGTGGACTCTGGTACTTTCAACAGATGAATTTCCACTAAAAAAATAAGGGAAAAAAAAAAAGAAAAAGTTCCAATAAACATGCTAACTGGTTGGCTGCATGAAAGGATCACTCTTAAAAAGAAAAAAAAAAGAAAAAAAAAAGAAAAAAAAAGAAAAAAAAAGAAAAAAAAAAGAAAAAAAAAAGAGGAAGAGAGGAGGCAAAGTGGAAGAGAAGCAAACCTTTACAGAGCTCTCAATTTGGTTTTGACAAGTGCCAGTGGCTACCACACACTTCAAGGATTGCGAAATGCTGCAGTGCTTTGACAGGAGACCCATATAAGCGCTGTATACTGAAAAAAAGATAAAATTAAATGAAATGTTCTGAGACAGAGGATTTGTCACAAGCGAGGGACGTGTTACTGTGGAGATGTTCTCCTGAGCCCAGGACAGCACCACACTGAGGTCTGTGAATATTCCTGGGGATCCTTTGTTGAAATGTTTCTTCTTCTTGTTCTTTTCCCAGCCATGGGCGCATCCCATCCCCCAGGAGATGACACCAGCGAGGGTCCAGGCCCCATGCTTGCCTCAACACAAAAGGGGGCATTCCAAAGTCTCCCTAGAAAAAAACAAAAAAAATCCCAGAGCTTGTACAACTGAGCAAGCCTTAAAGACCTTATTGAGCTCTCTTTTGTGCCTTCCTAAAAACCTGCAACACAGGGGACAGCCGTTTTTAAAAGAGATGGGAAGACACACGTGTTTTTAGGGTGTTTGGTCAGGAAGGGGAAAGACAGATTAACTCCCTCATGGGTGCATCTCTGACGTGTTTGAGCATGTAAAAAAGGAGCGAGGAACAACCACTTCACCTTTATCCCGCTTCCTTTCCTTCCTGTGATCCAATGCCTTCTACTTTGGTCCTCGGGATCTCTCCGACATTAATTGATTAAACAAGCGTTCTGAAGTTAGAAAGCCCTGAGCATTATTGCACTGGGGTACATCGCAAAATTGCTCTCAGGAACCTGTCCTACAACCCGCACACAGGGCTCCTAAGCACACGGGGCCCTGTGTTCAGCTGACCTGGCAGGCGTCTCCTCCTCCATCTGGAAATCCAGTGCACATTACGGCACCTTGGAGGGGTTTCTTTGAAGTTGACTTCTTCAAAGTGCCTTTGAACACTCTCTGCTGTTCAGGATTGGGAGATTGACTTCATGCAAGACCTGAGGGAGCAGTCCATCTGAAACACAAATGGACCTTCATAAGAAAAGCTGAAAGGTAAACAATGTCACCGTTAATACACCACAAAAATCACCTGGAAACTTGCTCCAAGCCGGGTTGTGGTTGCCAGCATCTTTTGGCGACACATCCAGGGTTTTTCTCGTACGTAAGCGGTTTTACTTGAAAAAATTCCAAAAGCATTTCAAAACTCAAATACAGGTCTAAATTTTGTGGTTGCCCGTTTTGAAGCAATTTGCAGCTAAGCATAGAAGCAAAATATTGTTATTTTTTCTGGAATCTTTAAAATTAATCTCATATCGACAATTCATCTTTTTCTTCATGGAGAAAAAGATCACAGCTAACTCTGGCCTTGCTGAAGGTGCCATCCTGATTCAGAAGGGCAATGCCATAATTCATTGGAGTCCTGGGGTCAAGCCTGGGCTGCTGAATGACAGATTTGGCAGGCAGTGTCTGCTCGGTGCTCTCCTGCGGTGACGTCCAAGTATTGCAGCGGGTTCCTGTGGGACAGAAAAATTAAGGTTCAGCTAAGCAATCCTCAACGTGAAAGGGAAAAATGGAGTTGCTTTTGAACAGAGAAGTTATTACTTCTGATACCCAGCACCTTTCATCTTAGATTTCCAGAGCACTTGAGATGTACAGACAGCAAGAGCTGAGTAAGCCCTGTAGCAGGATTTGGGAGATGAGGAGGACTGAGAACGAAAAATCCTTCTGCTACAGACCTGACCATGGTGCAGCGGTCCACTAAGGATCCAGGTCCTCTTACTGTCTTTTAAAGTGTTTAGCCACACTGCCTCTTGAAAGGAGGAGGGAAGATTCGGACATAGAAAAGTGCAGAACAAATAAGGTAATTTCTCTAGGATCCTGAGTTTATTAATAAAATACAAACAAAACCCCATAAAACCACAGTGAATCCTCCCTTAGAGCTCCTGGTAACCAGACCAGACGTGGAGCAAGGGAACACAAAAGCAATGAGTATAAACTTTTTATTCTGCTTCAAATTATTTATTTTTTTACATAGACTTCCAAAATCAGTCTATGCCCATCTCTGTAAGTCCATTTATTAATTATTTTGAGATGTTCAAAGGGTTTTTTCCTCCCTTTCTGTTAAAACACGGAAAATAACTATTAGAAAGAAAAGAGCAGCTCCTGTAAGTAAGCACCACAAGGAGATGCTACAGCACACACACGTTTCCAATCCATGTTTTCCTGCACCTGCAGCCTGCTCCTGAAATACCCCATCCATACCTGTCCAGGGTGCAGCGAGCTGCTGTGACCACCCACTGAGCAGAAACAATGGTGCCTCCACAGAAATGCTTTTGCCTTCCCTTCAGGGAGACCCGCAGCATTTAAAGAAGACGCTCCCAACAAAGAAGGTTACTCTCTGGGGAGTCAGTCACACGTTCCCAGCACGCACGCTTCCACGGCATTCTCGGAATCCCCGAGCCTAAGAGATCCTCAACCTTGCTGCTCTCCCCTGGGCTGTGCCTTGGGGCCTGGAGAAAACAACACACCTGGAATAAATGCCAAGTCCCTGAGGTACTCAGGCTGTGAGGGTGAGCAGTTGGTCGGGAATTTTGGGAGCACTGCAAATCAAGGAAGCCCGGCAGCAGCCAGGGACTTGGGGTGGTGTCCTGTGCCCTATTTCTGAGCAGTTTCACCCTTTTACAACAGACTCACCTGCAGACACTCTTCCAGAAAGAGTGATAAACAAAATAAAAATCATAAACAAAGGTTTATCAGGAAGCAGGGTGGGTTCTGAGTCCTCTCCACTTGTTTCATTGCTTTACTTAAAAGCAGCCTGGAGTTCAACAACACGTTGTCATACAATGGCTTGGGCTGGGGGGAACCTCAAAGATCCAACCCTCCCTGCCCCCTTCCAGCAGAGCAGTTTTCTCAGAGCCCCATCCACCCTGGCCTTGGACATTTCCAGGAACAGGAGCAGCCACAGCTTCTCAGAGCAGCCTGTGCCTCACTGCCCTCACAGTAAAAGAAAATTTCCTAATATCCAGTCTAAACCCACTCTCTTTCAGCTTGAAGCCCTTCCCTCTGGTCCTGTACTCCATGCTCTGGAAAAAAGTTCCTCTCCAACCCTCTTGTAGGCTCCCTTCAGGTAATGGAAGGCTGCAAGGAGGTCACCCCAAAGCCTTCTCCTCTCCAGGGCTTTGTTCTGCAGATAAAACCACATTTCCTTGTGCAAACCTGCCATGGATGTGTGCCTTGCCTCTCCTGGCTTCCCTCAAGAATCCGAGTGAAAAGGGCAAAATAACTCCAAGGGCTGCTCTTGCACTTTCTGCCCACACTTAGGATCTGAGAGGGAAAAGAAGGAAGGATTCAGTCTGAATTCAAGTTTTACTTCTGTTTTGGTAAGACAGAATTGGAATGGCCCAGTGCAAAATTCAGTCTCTGCGCCACGTCAGGAAACAGATCTCATAATTCCTAACACAAGCTGCCCAGGCTAAAGATAAACTGAGCTAAGAAAAACAAGCGTAGATATTCTCTTTCAAGCAAGTTCTGGAGTGATTTTGGAATTAAATCACTGTTTCGTTATCAATTTCAGAAATCTCTTTACACCCAGCATTTGTACAGAAAATACTTTTGACAAACAGAGTCAAGATGCACAATACACAATTGACCTTGGTGACCGACAACAGTGGCTGGGTCTCTCCAGAACATCTATAACTGTGCCAAATTTACTTCTTAACTCACTGTTATCATCACCCACCACGGCTGAGGGAAGCTGATAATCTTGCTATGTTTCTAAAGGAAAATATTCATAGAAACAATTATCTGCAGTGACAATTACTGATTTGGTTGCATTTTAAGAAAGACAGAAGCAAAGCAACCAGTTCTGATTTTTTTCTTTCTTCCCTAGTTATCACTCTACATGCCTTTTTACCCTTGTGCAAAGACACAAGGATGGGGGCAAGAGGCTCAGAGACAAAATTAAAAAAAAAAAAAAAAAAAAAAAAAAAAAATATATATATATATATGTGTGTGTGTGTGTGTGTGTGTGTTTTTTACCAGGAAGAATTTGGTGCTTGGCAAGTAGGAATAAATAAATAAATGAAAAAAATCAGATTCACAAAATATATTTTTTTCTTTCTTTCAGCTTTGAATAATTCTCTCCTCCTATGCAAGATTAGTTTAAAAGTGATGAGGTGATTTTTTAATTAATATTATACCAAACTTTTATTGTCTGCGTTTTGAAAAACTCTGAAAGCCCCTCTGCTCTGCAATTTTTAATCCCAAGAGATTCCTGAGTGCTTTACAGGCTGCTGGTTTCCATTCCTGGTTTCTATAGATTAATAAATCTTCAGGAAGGAAGCAGGAACGATTGCTATCATTAATTGTTCCAAAAAGGGAATACTCTGGATTTTAAGACAGAAGCCAAGGGAAGGGAGGATCTGCTGTGTTCTGTTTGTTCCCTATGGGTATCATGATAAATCATGACCTTGCTGCAAATCTGAAAGCATTTAATTTTATTTATTTAATCATAAATCACGCTTAACATTATTTGTTCTGAACCATCAAGGAATCAGGCAGAAGTTTCTTAAGAATTACCCATGGGAAGAAAACTTCCACTTAGATAAAGTCAGAGGGTGAAACCAGTGCAGCTTCTAGATCTCAGCACTGCCTCCCAAGCTGGTCTCTGCCTTAGACCAGAACCACCAGGACCTAAAATTGTTGGAAAAGATGTGAAATTTCCCTCCTACCTTCCAGAAGAGCAGCTGGCACAGCACGGAGCTCTGGAACACAGAGCAGCTGCAGCTCGCTGGGGGAAAGGAAAATCCTGGGGCTGAGTGAGAACACGGAGAGTTTGTGACACAGGGAGGAAATCCAGACCCAGACCCTGCCCTGCAGGGCAACACCAACTCCTTGGAGGAGAGGTTACTCAGGAATCCAGCCACAAAGCACTCACCTCCACTAATGACCTTCCCAAATTTAAAAGAGCGTGATTCTTCTACACACCATCACTGAAGGCTTTGCTGTAAAATACCGAAATCCTCTCTGATTTTTTTTTTTTTTTTTTTTAAGCAAAATGGATTTACTTACCATGGCATGCTTTGCTGGCAACACTTACCCAGGCAGGTCTACAGGTGGAAATAGAACTCACACGAAGAGAGTATCACTTGCTATTTGCCCCAACAATTTCTACAGCTTTTGAGGAGGCAACACTTCTTATTTCCTGCACACTTTATATTTAGCCAGTATTACAGACCTGAGAAACACACCACAAGTTCATAATGTTGTTGGCAGCACGCTCAGGGTTTTATTGTTTGGCCAAGGGTTTCCCAACAACAATTCCCCCCAATCCACCATCAGTGACCACCCCAACAATCATTTGTGTGTTTACTCAATTCTAGTTTGTCATTCTTTCCCCTGCCAGTCAAAGGATAACACAAACCCCAGCTTTTATTCCAAATATGCAGTTTTATAAGAACTGAATGTCAACCCTGTCCTAGAAACTTTGAGTTGCAGCTGGTGGGTTTTTTTCTGTTATAGATGCAAAATTTGTCTTGAGTGCAGTTTTCCTACTAGTCCTGACTCCATTTCTGCAGCTTCTGAAACCTGTACCACCAACATGATTCCAGCTCTAATCAAAAACCTTTGAAAGCTGCTTGCTTTCAGGGATACATTTGCATTTTGCAGGGACAAAACAAAACCCCCAGACCCCCAAACCATGGGGTCCATGCAAAGCAGAGCTCTGCACTCATCCAACAACAGGGATGGTGTAAAAACAAGGATAAACAATCTCCGTGGTCGTGAGTGATGCTGCACGAGCCACTGGGGTGGAGTAGAAACATCCTGCCTGTGGGCAGATGGAAAACAATCAGCACATTCCAATTTCTCCCAGAGAGGCATCGCTTTCTGTGCAGCATCAAGGAGGTCAGACAGGAAAAGCAGAGAGGGGCACGAGCTGCTGCACCTTTCCTGGGGTGGCAGAACAGAAGGGGAGGATTTCTCATACCGCTTTTCTGTGCTCTCCTCTTCTGCTACCTATTTATATCACTCCTGAAGCTGTTTCCTTTATCCCCTGTGCGGACAGAGGCACCCTCCCCACACCAGGGAGCTGCTCTTGCCCCTAAACCCTGCAGCTTTCCCAGGCAGCTCTGCCAGCATCCTTCCTGGCCACAGGCAAAGGTCAGATCTTATCACTTGATCTCCATCCTTTGCTCTGAATCTCAGTGCAGAGCCGGCTCCGTGCCCCAAACCTTTGTAGTTAGAAAAACAAAGCCATTAAATCACTAACTTAAGCCGTGTTTTAGCAGGCAGAGCCTGTTCCTGCTGGCCCCAAAATAATGGCATTAATCCATGCCAGTCAGCCTGGGCTGTCCCTTCTTTTGCTGTGCACTGGGAGAGTGAAATCCTTGTAAATCCAAGTGTGCTCCTGGCTGTCCAAACGTGCACAGCTGCTCCTTGCTGTGAGGCCATTAGAAACTGATCATGCACACATCCAAATAAGTTTAAGACCGAGGGAAAGCAAAGAATAGTGTTAATACTCATCCTCAGGGCCCTCCAGCTGCTTTGAGGGGTTTTTGCAGGAGTCAGGGGCTGGTGGGAGAGAGCACAAGCTGCACTGGGTCAGTGGACTGCTGAGATGGTTCAGCTGCAGGACAGAGAAAGTTTAATTCTTGCTAGAAAATCTCTTCCTGTTGCTGCTCCTGTCCAAGGAGGAGGAAAGGTGGAAAATGTATTCACCCAGTGACAACGTGATGTTTAAGAGGAGAGGGAACAAGGAGTGAAGGGTGCAGTGAGCAGCAAATGCTGGTTGGAAATCGACCTGTTAGAAGATCAGCAGAAAAAACAAGATTTAAATGGGATTGGGGTTTCTTGGGTTTGGTTTATTTAAATACAATGAGCTGTGCTTTGGAGGGTCACTGGTCACATCCTAACAGTTTGCAGGGCCACTGCTGGAAAACTGGAAGTCCTCTGAGCTCAATAAAATTAATGGTATCGCATTCTAAACAAGGTATAACGCCTTGAAATACTGAGCTTCATAAATCTTATAATTCATGTGCTGTGCTTCTGAATCCAAGAGTTCTTAACTGAAAGAAGGTCAGTTTTAACACGGACTTGATGTATTTATGTTTGGATGGTTGGGGAGGAATTTTGGTTGTCCAACTAACTTATTTTTCACCTGTTTTAACCTATTGTAATGCCAATAACTCCAAGTTTGCTGTACCAAAAAAACCCAAGTCTGATTCTCAAGGTAAGCCCATTATTGCCTACCATTTCCCCAAAAGCTTATGAAGGATCCTGAATGGCACCAGCAAAAACTCACCTCAGTTTTGTTGTGCTTTAAAAGCCACCATCCACCCTCACACTGGGAGAGGGGAGCTCGGCATTCACTTTTTTTTCAGTCAGAGCCTAAAGATCACTAAATTGAAAAGCTGAGGGAATTCGGGATTCTCAGTTCTTCAAATCACAACGTGAAGGACCTCTGCAATTCCCAGCCACCTTTTTCCCTCTCCCTCTGTACAAATAAAATCCCATCTCAAAGCAGAACCCTGCTACACCTTCACTTGGGAGTCACGTTTTTGGGATTCATGTGCTTCTTTAGACCAGCAGAGGTCACTGATAAATACACCTGACTTGCAAAGGACGAACTACAAGATTTCAGCTCAATATCCCCACGTGAATCCTAGTTAATCTGCTCTTCTAGTTTAGGGTTATAGCTAGGCTTGGGTAAAAATTGTGAAAAAAGACCTGCAAACGAGAAAGATTCATATCCACCATTTTCCAATCACCCAAGCCTTTTTTTGGGAGAGCAAAGTGTTTGCCTGAAAATTAAGAACATATGTATTTCTAAAAAAGGTCAGAGATAAAAGTTTAAGCCAGCATAATTTTGAATTCCACCTATTTAATTCCGTATATTAATAAAAATGCTGACAAGTTTCTGTACCAAAGACAGCTGAAAACCACGAGGCAAATCCTTCACAAAAGAGCCAAAGCAAGTGATGTGGGCTCTCACAGAGCCTGCAGATTCTTGATGGCTTTCAACCAACCCAAAATTAGGCTGCTACCAAGAGGGCATCGTGACTGTGCCCCGTCTCCCATGGAAGTGTTGCTGCCATTCCCCTCATGCCAGTCTCGGCCCTGGCCAGGCTCTGTGGAGACCTGAGCTTGTTTTATGCAGCTGGATTTGCACTTTGAGCTGGATTGGTTTCTTGACCAAAGCTTTTAACCAAAGATTGAACGCCGGTGCCGACACAAAGGAACGAATCCATGCCCTAGGCAGAGCAGCCCATTCCTTTCACAGGTAGCTCCCATGTGCAACTTAAAGCGCCAAAATCCGTCCTGAAACTTCAGCCAGGCTGCTTTAGACAAAGTGCTGTCCTGAGAGCAGACCCAGAATTTTCAGTTCTGTTCCCAGCGTTACGTGTCTCAGCCAAGCGTCCTGAAATGTGGAGGGATCACTGGTCACACTCCAGGGATGGTGAGATCCCTTTTCTTTGGGGGTGAAGATCCCCCAAAGGGCAGAGCATCTTTACGGGCTTTTAGCAGCACAGCAGAAGATAAAAGTCACCCGGTAACTCTGAGGTTTGAAGAGGAAAGTTGTTCCCACCCCTGCACAGCTTCGGTCTGCCCCACATCCTCCCAGGATCCCATCCTCACAGATCCCATTCCCTTGGATGCAGAGGACTTTGTGAGACTTCAGACACTTCCTCCCTCGCTGTGCTCCCGTCACAGCCTGCCCCAAGACTGGAAGGGCTGAGGGTTCTCACCTCAGAGAGACACTGAGTTGTGTTCTATTGCCTCCAATTAGCTCAAGCAAGGGCTCAGAGGGAGCAGTAAAACTGAAAATTTGGTTTTTGATAACATTTGATAATGTTTTCACTTCAGCTCTCTACAAAGCGCACAATGGCAAGAATGTTCAAAGGAGCACCTTGGGCAATAATAACCCGGAGAACCCCCCCAAGACACTGCTTCCCACAACGTTTGGTCTTTAGCTCGGGATCCCGGATATGCATCAAGATCTAGCTGAGTCCCCTGTGCAGGAGAAAAGGAGCGCAATTTTAACGCAAAATGCGCTTTTTCATCCTGCAATGCTCAGTAGTTGATGTGCCAGCCGAAAGTAACTGGTAACCGAGAAGTAAAAGCAACAGCACCTGCTGTCCTTTTCCCACTTTTCACTCCATTTTTCCATTTTCCATTTTTATATGAGAATTACAGATACAGGCTCACCTGTGACGAGCAATTTTCCTTTTGTAGCAGAGTCTTCTGGACAGAAATTTTGCCTTTCAAAGCCAACAAGACCCAAACCAGGCAAGGTGAACAATGTCAACAAATGCAAAAATACTGCAGGTTACACAGAGCACAATGCATTGAGGTGTCAGCCAGAGCTTCCCTTGGATGGAGTCCAGCCTTAAACTGATTAATTGGGAAAGGACAAATGAAGGGAGAGAGAGGGAACAAAACTGGGCTTAGCTTAAGGATTTGACCTGAATATCTCAAAATGCTTCATAAGGACAGGTCAACACCAATGATTTTCAGCTAAGATCTGGCACATGGATTAAACAAATCAGCAACAGTCAGAAGCAAGTTGGTCACTTAACTCCCAGCTTATTTCCCTTGAGAATATTTTGTGAAATGCAGTCTTAATAGCAGAGTGGCAGCTCCTCGAGGTAAATAGAAATAAAAAATAATAGATTCAGTACATCACCTGATTTTTTGGAGGGCGCAGTGAATGCATTTCACTGCCTGTTTTTAACGTGGGTAAAGATTTTCAGTGTTCCAGTGCTGACAGAAAACACTCAAAACCCACAAATACTCCATCTCAGGCAGGCAGCAGTGAGATGAATCCTTGCAGATTTTTTTCAGAAACATGCTTAAAATAAAAACACACCACATCAGCCTGGCTATGCTGTCAGTCTTGTCTGCACTTCACGTCACAGCAAGAGCAGGAGATGAAAGGAGAGGACTCCAGGTGTCTTAAAATGTAATTTAAAAGTCCAGGAGAAGGAAGTCCAGGAGTAATCCAGGTATTTGCTCTTGATCAGCCAAGTGAGGCCAGCTCCCCTGTTACAGGAAACCGGCCCAGGCTCTGTTTGCTCTCTTCCAGGCTCGGTCTCCCTGGCTAAATCACTTATTTGCAGGACCCACAATCAAATGCAATCAAAAGCAGGCTCACACCCCTCAGCTACTGGGAGATCAAGCCAGAAAGGAGGGCAGAAGAGGGAAGAAGCAGCGTGCTCGTAAAGCTATTTATGTTGTGCCAAAACTGTAGAAAGGTGGATTTAAAACTCTTCAAATTTGGGGTTTTTCCAGGCTGAAATCTAGGGAGGGGGTTTGGGTTTGTACGAGACTCCAAGATACACAGTTCCCACTTTAAGAGGTGGAAATGGAGACACAGAGAACAAGAGAGGCAGACGGGGAACTGCAGAAAAATTAAAATCAGAACTTTGCCTTCTGCTCCTGATGCTCCCGGAACAACGCGAGAGCGTGGGGGGCACAAGCAAAGCCGGCCCAAGCACAGGGAGATGGGGAAAAGCAGGCCAAACAGCAGGAATGAACAAAGATGGGATATTTCCTTCACTTTCTATTAAAATACAGCCAGTAGCAGGATCCCCTGCGCTGACACCTCTCCTGCCGGTGGGACGCTGCGGGATGCATCCGCGTTATCCCGCGCCGGAAAAGGCAGGAGCGCGGTTCTGTTCCCGCTCCGCCATCAGATGGCACAACAGCACCGGCTCTGCACGGAGGTGGGTTCTCAGCGTCCCATCATCGTTCGGGTTTTTTGGCGGCCAGCCGCGCCGTAAAAATCGACGCGAGTCCTTTTCCCTCTGCGCTGCGAGACAAAACTCATTCCGGCGCGCTGAGGGGTTCGAAGCCGCCTCACGAGGGTTGGATCGCGATCCTCCCGAGGCCCCGTGGGAATTCATTTCGCTCTCTTTTCACGGTTGCAGAGAAAGCCTAAGGAAAACGGAGGCATCTGCGAGGTTCTCTGACCGTAATGAGGAAGCACATGATGAACATCAGTGACACACAGCCAGCACGGGTCTCCCTGCAGGGGTTTCCCCCGGTTTTGCCCATTTTTGTGGTCGTCCTCAAGGCCGAGGGCGCAAGGGGCAGGGATTTGCAATCCCTTTCTGCCCCGCAGCAAACCTGAGCAGGATTCACCCTTGCACCGGTGGATGCACTGGCACAAAGTCACCTGGGTTTAAGCTGTGGAGAGCTTCGAATTCTCCAGCTGGATTCCTATTCCTGCTTTTTCGTTTTCATAACCAGCCTCCTGCTGGCGAGCAGCTCCTGCCCCTGCAGCCACAGGAGACTGGGGGCTCAGATATCACCAGCAATGAAACGCTGGTTTTTAACTTTAGGGGTCAGACGTCGTGCTACAGTAAATACCGCAGCAGGATGAGTGAGGGGAAGTAGGAAACTTTTGTCTTGAAACCAAGGGGTTCCCTGTCTCTGCAACGGTTGGTGTAGTTATAAATGAGGAAATGAGAGCTCTGCCTTAAAAATATCCCATACTTTGAATGTGCAAACACGACTGAAGCCTTTGAAAAAACAGTCGGGAAGGGAAGAGGCAAAAAGGGTGGAAGCAAAGAAGCTAAATGTACAAAAAACCCTAAAAACCTCTTTGTTTGTTTGTAAGATATATGATCATGCAAGCTGCGAAGCAGTGGCATGGATGTGCAGCCACCCCACCAGGAGAGTCTTGAAAGTGTAAGAAAACGGATTTAAAGGAGTTCTCAGGGCTGATGTGGAACTGCAGTGGGTGGGAAAGTGAAGCGTGGCACTGGTGGAGTCTCTTGAGCAATTCAGCCAAGTGCTGGGGGCCTCAGAGTCACAGAGCACCACAGAACCCACACCAGGCTCCAAGACAGGAAGGCTTTTGCCTTCCATCAGCAGATGTGAGACATTCACACCAGCAGCAGCAGCAGCTAAAACCACTGAATTCTTTACAAAAGGGCTGCAGTGGAGCCCTCCTGAGGCAGGCAAGTTTTAACGCCAGCCCTCTTTTTTGAGGCTATTCATTCCTGACATGGTGGCACCAGGAGATTGGTCACCACCTTTATTCCTGCCTCCAAGACACGTGGATTCAACACAGTGCTAATTTAAACTGGACAAGCTCTGCTCTTAATCTGATGTAAACAGGAGACAGAATTAAAGCACCTACAAATTCTATGCAAGAACCTCGCGGCCGTGGGGGCTGGCCACAGAGCTCTGAGCAGCGCTGTGCTGATGGTGCAAGAGCTTTGGCCAGTTCTGAAAAAAATAAAAAAAGCCAAAAAAACACCCACCCCCAGCCACACAACAAAGTAGACAGCAAATACTAACTCCCTGCAGAAAAAAAAAAAACAACAACCCAACAAAACCCAACCAGCTGAAACACCCTGAATAGCAGCGTTTCTTTCACAACTTTGTGCACAATGCAACCCTTTTCATGTAGGAAAGTGCCACGTCAAGCCCTCGGAACTGCAGAGCACAAATGCTGCAGAATGCTGTCGTTTTGTGCCACTCTGCGCTGGTTTAGATTGAATTAGCACGCACCACTTTCTGCACCGTTCCTTGCCCTAATGCAATATGTATGGGGTTCCATCACTAATTCATGCTTTAGGAACTCTCTGCTTTCTCTAGGGCAAGGGTCGGGGTAAACTGTAGGTTTTGGTATCTCTTCACACAAACAAAAAATAATAATAATTAGGAAAAAAAAAAAAAAAAAAGCCTCAGCACAGAAAGCTTGAGTTGGTACATTTGTGTGTGTGGGCAGGTGGATGAGTGGGAATGGGGTAAAGTAGAAAAACAGCACAGCAAATTTCAGTGAGGTATATCCTTACCTCCAGAGTAACCTACCAGGAAAAAAAAAAAAAAAAAACCAAACAAAAAAGACACAAAATCCCCAAACAAACAAATAAATCACACCCCAATATTTCTACCTGCAATGTTGGAGGTCCTCTGTGGGCTTAGTAGAGTCTTTGGCAACCTGAGTTGCTCCCAGGCAGCAGGAAAGCAAAGCAAAAAGTTCCTGCAGCTTCAGACCCTCTCTCAGCCTGCAGGAAGGATGCTGGATTTAGGACGATGAGGAGTTAATAATTCAAAGAGTCTCTAACATTTTCCTTGTTACAGGCAGGAGAGAAGCACGCAAGGAAGGAAGGGTCACTCACACGGTGTGCTCAGGCTGCAGTGCCCCAAAGCCTCTCCCACGGGCCAGAATTCACCACTGGGCACAAGAAGATTCTGGTTACAGCTGGATTTTCTGGGCTTTCACAGCTTTTGTCACTTGTGAGCTGCGTCCAGCCAAGGTTCTCCTGCCCAGATTGAGTTAAACATAAAAATGACACACACAGAGCAACTGTCCAGACTTAATAAAAAACCTCAGCTAAAGAATTTGGGTGCACTTTGGCTTAAAACTTCTTAAACTTGAAATTTTTTTTTTTAATTTTTTTTTTTTAGTTATGCTCATTCATTCCTCACTCTGAAATCCCTGGTACAAGATCCTGTTATTAAGTGATAGAAAAATATAAACAAAACTGGGATTTTGCATCAATTAGTGTCGCATGAGTGGCCACTGCAAAGGTTAGAACAGCAGAAAGGCTGAAGTCATTAAAAACAAGAAAAACAAACAAATGAAAAAAAAAAATCAGTTCAGAACCTCTAAGATGCCACTGTGGTGCTGCATATTGTACACATATTTTTGACTATCTGGACACTCAAAAACTTCAGTATGTACAACTCGATCTAAGGAGCTACAGAGGAGTTATAGAGGAGTTATGAGAAGTCCAGCTGGGGCTTAACGATCTTGACTTCTTGGCCAAGAAAATGAGCCCAGAGGAAGCCCCATTTTGCCATAATTTGATTGCTGTTGGCACCCAAAGGTCCCAGCAAGCACTGCAGACTTTGCTCGTGCAAAGTTCTCTCCTATAGAGAGCTTATGATTCTTGAAGCAGAGAGTGCTGCTTTTAGAATTGGAGTTTAAATGAAATCATCCACTTCTTCGAATGGCATCTGAGCTGGGTGGTTTGGCTGTTTAGACACTTTGTCCTTTCAGGAACCTTCTCTTCTTTAATCAGAACACTCCTCTTACCCATCAAGATGTGAAATGTAACAGTGCACAGGAACGGTGGAATGGTTTGGATTGGGAGGGACCTTAGGGATGATCCCAATTCCAGCCCTCTGCCATGGGCAGGGCCACTCCCCACCGCACCAGTTTGCTCAAAAGCCCATCCAGCCTGGCCATGACTTGAATCAGTGACAGGAGTTGCTTGTGCCATTCAATTTCTCCTTGGTGCAACATCTGTTTCCACAGGAGATTCACTTCGCTCCTGGGTTTGGAATCCCCGGCAGCAGGATCAGGCCCTGCCTGTTCACCAAATTCCAGCCAGCCAGGCTTCAGAGTTTCCCCTGGAAGCCCTGAGAGACTCCAGAACAGCCGGGGCTCTGGGAGATGCTGCAGAAACTCGAGCACCTTGCAGCTGCCTCCAGGAATTCCCACGTTCCCTCTCCTCCGGAGCAGCGTCACGGTGCGAAGCCCGGGACAAACAGAGGTGGGACAGGGGAGCAGAGCTCTGGCAGGGCACCCAGCCTCCATGAGAGACACAGGGGAGCCAGACAAGGGGGGAGCAGCAGCCCCTGCTCGTGTCTGAGGGCACAGCTCAGTTCCCAGGAGCAGAGCATGGGGCAGTCACCACCGCCAGCGCACTCTGCTCGTCACTGCTCACCCAAAGGTCTGCCTACAGCAACAGCATCGCCCAACCTTGTGGGGAAACCTCCTCTTTTGGCTCATCCTCCCTTTTCAAATGAGCTGTCACTCCAAAAAGCCACACCAGAGCAACGGCATCTGCAATATTGTTATTAACAGGGTACCAGCACATTCCCTCGACCACTGCTTAGCTCTGCATTCCAGCTGGCTTTAAAAAGTAACTCTAGAGCACAGCTCCTACTGAGCTGTAGGAAAAGGAAAAGGCTTTCTTAAAATCCTGTCAAATGTGTGCAGTTACAAGGTGCCAGGTTGTTTTCATTAACTGGCAGGAGGAAAGTGCCTTTCATGCAATGAAACTGAACTTCTCTACTTTCACCCCTCCGTTTCTTGCTACCCGCCCAAGCGTGTGCAAAGAGCACCTTTAAGCTCTGACACTGTCTCTCAGCAAGTTCATTCTCCAATTGTCAAGTTTTCCACCCCAACAGGAAACAAACTGCAGCCATAAAAACGGCTCTCAAGGCATAGTTTTTAATTTTTCACCCTCTTTACTAATCCTTTCTATTCACAACTCAACGGTCCTGGAGCAGAACTTATTGACAACACGTGCTCTCTGTTAGTGACTAAACAAGCCCAGGGCTGCAAGGTTCCAAAGTGCACTCAACACACCTGTAAGGGTGAAATGGGGATGAGAAACATCCCAGCTCCTCGGAGCACTGGAAATCCTCTTGTCCACCTTGCACTGCAACATTTAAGCTTTTTGCTACAAAGATGGACATTGGAAAGCCACTCATACATTTGTGTGTGTACACCTATATGCTTGCAGAACTTACACCCAAAAAAGAGAAAATCATGTAATTTAGAGGGGAGGGTTTTTATTTGGAAGCTGGCGGTAGCATTTTACTCTGCTATTTAATAATGAGATAGAAAATGTTTAATTTTAATACAGTTCAGCCTGGCTAAACAATCACCACGTGGAAGGTAGTCTGCAAAGCATTAAACTTCAATCAATTTTAAAAGCATTGCCTGTATAGATTATTTACTCAAGTACTTTTAAAGCGTAACATTGGTACCGGGCACCACTCACAAACAGTCCCCTGAGGCAAGACTCTGCTTAAGAAGTTAATTACCAGGTAAGAGTGACCTGGCCTCTGGTTCTCAGTTCCCACAACAAACAACTAATCTTCAGTCATTCCTCTCCAAAGAAAAAGAAGTGGAAGAACAGCAGAGTCAGAAAATCTGCTCTGCTAATGTTACAGGTCTGAGCGCATATCAAGGGTAATCGCACGTAACTTCTTCAGAATACTGAATATTGCTTTTCTAGTAAGCTTTAACAACACACAGAGCTCAGATTGTTAGTGCAGTTAAAACCAAGCAGAGCCTACCAATCCACATCACGTGCATTCAAATTATTTTAGCCCAAAAACATCCCAGACAGTGGCCAGGAGTCTGTTGTTCAAAACCTGCAATACAATCAAATTTCACTTACAGCCTTTATACCTTTTATCTTCCCTCAGATGGTTCATTTTGGCAGAACAGAATTCAACAGCCCGAGACATCTCCCTGCAGCGATTTTACAGTTAACTAAAACCAATTCCTGCAGGAGCAAAAATCAGCATTTGTAATAATTTAGTTCTTTGCTTCCCAAACACGATCTCTAAGGCAGTGACAATTGCCACCCTAAAGAAAAGGACAGCAGTAAAAAGATTTTAAGAGCAGTGATTCGTCATCTACCTTCCTTTTTAGCTTTCGTTTTCCACTCTTCCTTCAGCCAGGTGCAAATACTACCGACAAGCTCTGCAAGTTTTATTTAACCCTCTTGTATAAAATCAGACACTTTTTTTACCACTTACCCATTCCTTTTAAGCACCAAGTATTTCTTGCTGTCATAAGGCAGCAGGGCAGGAGGCTTTAGACAAGCCTCAAGCAGTAATTTCTGCAGTAAGGCTGAAATGTTTCCTCTCATCTTCCACCTGCATTCCGTGTCCATCTCCATCGGTGTCTGACCTCCTTAGGGATCCTGTGGAACTGCTGCTGCTGCTGAAGGGAACCAGGGTTCCAGGAGGGTGACTGAGAAGATGCAGCAGCCATCAGCTCCCAAACCCCCAGGAAAGAAACAGGAGACAGCCCCAGTTTCAAGTGGCGGCAACCCATTTTTTCAGTGTCACTTGAGGCACAGGTGAACTTCTTGTTCTGCTCTAAAGCCCCAGGCATTTATTGAGTAACACCTTTGCTAATAATTACCTGTCCTAAACTCTCCCACCTGGGTTTCTAAAAATAACCAGGTGTTCTCAACATGGGAACCAGCCAACGTGGCATCGGTGGGGAGAAGAATTAAGAGAAAGATGACCTGTATGAAGAGTCAATGCTTTAATGATTATAACCATCCCTCACGATGCAAGTCATCACCTTGTCATGTTTTTAATAGCTTTATGACAGCAAATGCAAAAAACATTTCAGTGTGGTGACAGCAGCCTCTCAGGATTGTGCAGGGTGTTACTGAGAGCGTGCAGGTGACACTGGCTTTCCACTTTGCGTGTTTTTCCTGGCTGTGAAGTTCCTGGGGAGATGCCTCTTTCCGGCAAGTTATCTTACCCTGCCACCACACTCCCAGCTTAACCCCAAAAGATGCCTGCCATGAAAAGGTTCATTCCTCAGCCTGCACACCAAGCACCTGGAGAGCTCCCACAAGTGAAAGGAGCATCTTTTTCCAAAGTGTTCATTCAGCTTCCACGACAGCAACACTGATCACTGCTGGCTCCCAGGATAATAACGTTTCAACAAGACAGGAAGAAAAAAACCCCGAATTTCCACCAGAATGGCTGAAGTGATAAGACTGCATAAGTCTAAAACAAAGAAAAAAAAGAATTGCCAAGAAGAACTGGCAGATGTTTTTGCACTTGGTTAAGAAAAAGTTCATTTCTAATTAGAAGATATTTGATAGGTGTTAGGACAATCTTTAAAGAAAAAGCACCATCTGTTTCCGTATTCCATGTCTCTTTTCCTTTCACCAAGCCGTATTAAAAATATTTTAGCTCATTAATTCAGACACAACTAGCATTTTCTACCAACAGATTAACTCCTATCAGTACTTTCCCTGCAGTCATGGCAGAGACTGATAAAACAGAGAGACCACTTAACATTTGAAGACATGACACTGTTCTGTCTCTCTAACTGGAGGACTGCTATAATGAAAGCCTTCACAGAATACTATTGGAGCGGAAGTCCCCACAGTATCTTCAGCCACCCAATGTTCCATAGAATTCCGAGTCACATTTCCTGCTCTTAACTCCTATACAGGTGCTAAGGACCCACTGGCTCTGAAATGCAGGAACCACAGTGGAATGCAGGAACCAGCAAAGCAGCAGCTGCTCCATCCAGAAGGGGACTGACTGGGCTAAGTGCAGCACATTCCCATTAAAAATGGATAGACTTGGTTTTCAATTAGAGTCGCAAAGAGTGGGAGTTACCTTGTGTGCTTTTCTTTCCAAATCAAATATTTATCAGAGGAAAACCACAGGTGTCGCTGACAAGGAGAGATTAGCTGTGACTTAAAACCACACACCTGGATTGAAAAGTGGTGAGACATGCTCTGCTTACTAAGTAACCTTTAAAGTGCATGCGGGAGCCCAGGAAAATTAGAAGCCTTTGTTTCCAAGAAGTAGAATTTAAGAGTATTAAAAATCCAAAGTGGCGTTTTCCCTCCAGTGCCTGGCATAATGAAGTGTTTACAGCTGAGAGCATCCAACCTTCTTGTCTCAAGTCAGCTGAGTGGGTGGCATGAGCAGAGGCACCAATGGCAGCATCCAGGCTGGGGAAGGAAAACAAAGGAGGCGAGAGTATTGAAGAGTTAAGTCTGCTCAGTGCAACCTGACACTCCGCAAAATACTCCAGTACCAGAACTTACTGCAGCATATTTAAATCCAGAGCTCAGCTCTTCCTCTTTAAAAAGCTTCTTCAGCAAGGGGACATGGAACCCAAGACCTGACCATGGAAGCTGCCTACTGGACTGTCAGTGTTAAAGAGTGACACAGAGGAAAAAGGTGATTATTGTGAGTCCTATATTAGATCTAGCCTGAAGTTCACTTGCATCCTTCCCTTAGTCACCAGGCACAGGCTTCTGAACCTACATGCTGTGTGCATCACGCAGTAGCACGTTTCTGACCTAAATTGGGAGAGCCTTTACAAAACAGGAAAGGTAAGACGGGTTTGAAAGATAGAGGCAAACAAAAAACCCAACCAGTCTCTCTCAAAGTAAAGGTGATTTCACACAGTTGCAGAATACATGAGAACAAGTATTAGCCATATTCAGCCTCCTTCTCCCTTAATTTAACTATTTCCTTTTGTTTCCACAGGTCTCTCTCTCTCCCACCCCACAATGTGACTGCTTTTGCAAAGTCTCTGCTTATTTCAAGCATTTGCCTTATGATTCTGAATCATACGGAGAAAGCTATATACGAGAGGAAATCAAGTCCCCTAGCTTTAGAGTCTTGAATTCCACCCAAGTAGGTGCCTAAAACAGCAAGCACAACTATTTGTGTCCTAGACATCCAGTTCTGGGATAATTTCATCAGGAATGAAGGAAGGAAGTATGAGTGACTGAGTTTTATAAAGACAGGAATAATTCAATTACATGATGCCATCTTGAATGTGGATTAAGGCTGACATGCAGAACTTCATAGTGTCTAAGTACTGAATCATTTCCATTGAGGTGGCAAATCAGATGTTTGTTGATGTGCTGCTGGTGGACTGGACTGCTGTTTCTACAAAGGACACAGCAGAAACTCCTACCATAAGAGGCAAGGGCAATTTAAGATTTAATGCTCATTCTATACCCCAGAACATTGTAATTAAGTGGTGGTTTTAATTTTTTAACTTCTAAGGATCTACGGCAAGTTTCCTTTTTTCCATAGGCTCATTAAGAAGTAGAAGAGGCCTTGCTTCTCCCACATCAGGCCACAAATTTTCCAGAAGTGAGAGTAGCTACAGAGTCACAATCCTCAAAGGTATGACAATGCCAATAGAATGACATTAAGGGCTTATAGTAACAATCCCAACACTTGAGGTCAATTCCTGTAAATGAACCAAGAATTTAAAAAGTCCCATTCACCCTACCTAGGGCTCTGAGCATTCCAGTGCATTCATGTGTTGGAACTTGTTACCTTCACCAATTAGTCACGGTGCCTCCCGCTTCCCACAGTAAGAATAATAGCTGCTCAGAGCTGTCATTGTTCCATATTCTAGAAGAGACAGTTGCATAATTACTAATTACCTATCAGTGAGTCACAATGGCTGTGGAGCAGGGGAAACCAAAGCTCCTGCACTGAAGAGAAGCACTGAGATAACACGAAGGAGAAAAGCATTTATAAATAACTTGGAAGTGGAAGCGGGGTTTAATTTTAGTTCGAGATGGCAGAGCAGCAGCTCAGTTACGAAACCCTTAACTCCAAGTGCTCTGCAGGCAGAAAGGAGGCCAGAGCTGCCTGAGGGGCTGAGCAGTGCTCCACAGGAGAGGAAGGAAACCTGGAACTGAAAGTGGTGAGACCCGTCAACCTGCTCTCCTAAATTTATGATGGTACGGCACATCTTGAAAATGAGAGCTGACAATTCCCATCAGCGCCACTGCTTCTAGAGATTTACCCAAACACACAGCAAATGTCTCCAGGCTAGACAAAAACTGCACAGAGAGATTGACAAACAAAAATACACTTAAATACATTTCCCCAGAGCAGGGGTTCTTGGGTGGCTTTTCTTCATTTCTGTTTTCAAGTCTGCTCAACAGGCTGGGAAATGGAAATAGGTATTTGCACCTATTTGCCAGCTCGGTGCCGGGTGCTTCTCAATCCAAGTTACCTTCACAAACCGGTTCCTTGCTTCTCAACAACACAAGATTCAATACCCCACTATGAAGAGAGGGCAAAATGTTCAACAGCATAAGACATAGGGGACAGCATCTTAAAATCTTTTTTGCTCTTTGCTTCCAAGTCTGAATTTCAGACCAACAAAAACCATCTCCGTTGGGTTTTTTAGTCTTAAAAGAAAGGTTAGGCTTAAAGCTGGCAGATCCCAAACCACAGCTTGCAGATCTTTAGGATTGTATTCTTGACAGAAAAAAGGAGGAATCTGTGAAAACTGAACATTCCAAGAAATAAAGGTTAAAAAACAAAAACCCACAGCATTTTGGTGATGCACTAACCTAATGCTATCTTTCCCTCCCTAACCATGAAATGCAGATACCATAAATAACTGGAGTTGCTTGAAATGTTAATCCTAAAGCTTCTGAAAAACCACAGCACCTTTTTTAAACCATATGAAAATGCAGATGGGTTCATACTATTTAAATAAATTTGAAATTAATAGTACCAATGAGCAAGAAATGACAGCAAGGGGAAAAGAGGCTGACACACAAAAAAGTCACCGTAACCAGGGATACCTCACCATGTGTTCTGATTTCAGCTCATGAAGGTTTAGATTCTGGGGTTTTGCTGGGTTTTCTGGGGTCTGTGAAGTTTTGCTGGTTTGCTTTTTTTTTAAATGCACTTTAGTCAATACCTTGATTTTCTCAGGTTCTCACAAAGGAAAAGAGCATGTTCATGTATATTAAGATGGCATTTAAATAATCCAGGTATTTTCCACAAATTGGACTAAACAACATAAAAAGATACAATGAACACTGTAACAACACTTTCAAGGGATTTGTTTATTTTTGGTTTACAAACAAAGGCACCCAATATTTCTGTTTATGTCTTATAAAAGCTCACAGATTTAGCATTCGCTTCCAAACATCTGTTCCTACAGCAGAGAAAAACATTACAGGAAAATGTAATTTTTTTCCTGGTCCCCAATTTAAATACCAGTAACAGTTCAGTGATAATGTTGTTCCAGTCTGTTCCTCTTCCTATTAACCAGCTGATACCCCTCCTGTAACTTGCTAGTCAAAACACTGAGTCTGCCTTCGTGGACCAAAATACAGTTCCAGTATATTTCTGACCAACATCCTTTATGTGCAATCACTGGTGTGAAGAACTGCAGGAGGACAGGGCTCCCATATGGAAAAAACCCAACAGTTCCAGGTAGAATTTCCCAGACTGACCACACGAAGTGACAAGACCAGCAGAATAAATGTGACACTGAATCTACTGTCAGTTCAACAGGATGACTGATGAATTGGTGTAAAATACCAATAGGGCACAGAACAACAGTCTCCCAAGAGGGGGAAAATAGGGGTTTCTAAATTGGCAAATATTTAATGTAGAGGTTAAATAAGATTAGGCTTAAAGTAATCCCTCTCTTTGTTATTTATCCAAAAGACTAAATTTCTAAGCATTGTCTTGGACCTGAAGTAATCGGTGCATTGGCTTCATAGTTTATCTCAGTATTAACAAATCAACGTTAGAAGTATCACGTTATACTGTTCATATATTATGTTTATAGTCAGAAACAACCAAAATTCCTAAGTGGATTGTTTCACAGAGTAACTTTCAGAGTATGATGTACTTATCCTTTAGCAAACTTCAGCCACGTGCCAACATGGGACAAGGGGTGTCACTGGACAGGAGGCCCCCCTAAATAAAGTCTATAATTCAGGAATGCTTAAGCATACTTTCAGGTCTAGTGAGATACTTGGGGAGGCAGCTAAAAATGTCATAAACCTACTGTATCTGTTAAAGTGTAACATCTCCAAGCACAGAAGCCTTAATTGATTTCAGCCACAGTCAGAGATCTCTCACACAAGGTGTGGTCCTAGACCATTTAGGCTTTTCATCACTAGATTTATATATACACCAGTAATTTTAAAAAGGAATTACATCTAAACTACTTACTACAGAATATTTAGCTTCAACAAGGAAGCCATTATCTTTTCAAAATGAGATATACACCTGCAGGAAAGGTGTTCTCTTTAAAGTAAGAGTTTTTAGAAGAATAGCAAAATAAGTTCTTTACAAATTTATTTCAATAAGACAAAAAAACCTACCAAGGGCAAGTATAATGTAGTTCTTGTGTAATTAAGTCATTGTTTGCCTTTCCAGGCAGATTCAAGAACGAATTCATCACTAAAACTGATTTGAATGAACAAACACTCGGCAAGGGTGCTGGTCAGTGCAGGAACACTACAGTGTTCTCAAATCTGTGCAACCAAAATTTAAAGGGACCTTCATGTATTGCCTTGGATTAAAGAAACAAGGGTTCAATCTTTTCTTACGACTTGCTATTTTTACAAATGTCTTCCCTACTGAAACAAAGTAACATGCAGCAAAGACCCCCATATTTCTTCAGGTTTAAACCTAATAATTTAAGTTAAAAGACAGCTGGAAGAACTGTTAACATCTATTCATTTTGGAGCAAGGTGCATGTTACTTTGCTTGCCCACCGAAATGAGGTTTTCCTAGAGCAGGGATGAGAAAGTGTGCCTGTACATTGGTGTTGCCCATGCATCAAATTTAACAGCTCAGAGATTTTGAAAAAATCATTAATTCTTGAAACACTTACTAACATTGCTTACAACTGAAAAACCAGGTGTAGCTCTTAAAGAAAGTCTACAGCTTGTCCAGTACTACTACCAGCAATATAAATAGCAACCAAGCATAATAAATTCCTTTTCATTACATTTACCCTTTGAAGTCAGAAGTGCTGGCTCTGTGTTCTCCATGACAACAACAACAAAATCATAGAAAAGAAGACAGTCAATGACTTCATTTACCCCTCTCTGGGTAACACTTCCTTTTATCTGCCCAATGCAAGGATCAGTTCTGCTTTCAGAATAGTAAATTGCTCATGCTGACACAAATGCAAGTTGGACACAGTCAGGTTCGAGCAAAGAACCAAATTCAGAAGTGCGTTCTGAAGCCCAGACATACAAGAGGCCTTTCAGTAAATAAGGAAGATTGGTTCATTTTTAATTTTTTTGTCTTTTAAAGCAAAGGAGGCACCACTGTTGCATCCCTACTTTGAGGGGAAAGGAAGAAGTGGCAAAACCTAAAGACAAAAGTTCTCAATTATTTTATTTCAGGAGATCCAGAGCCATTTGTACACTTTTGCAGCTTGCGAAACTCTTTGTAATTTAGAAGAATTTCCAATAAATAGGTCTACAGCAACTAGTATCTACTATGCCAATATTTGTCTTGCTCAATATGGAATAAAACTTAATAGGAAAAAAAAAAAATCACGTTAAGGCAGATTCCAATCAAACACGTTCCAAATTGCACAGTTATGTTGGTCAGTGGTCTAATATGTCTTCTCCAGGTCAAAGAGAAAGTTATCTAAATGCTTTTCTAAGCCAATTCAGTGTGGCACTTGCCCTTTTTATTTGCTCCATTTCCAGGAAGATACACAGCTAACGTTACAAATACCATACCGGTTATTTCGCACTTCAATTAAAAATGAAATTATGTTTCACGAGATGTGAGATGACTACATGTTACAGGGTTTGTGCAGTTAGACCACCATATGCATAGATGTCCTAATGCTAAATTCTCGTCCTCAGTATCTCATTGTACTGGAGGCTCTGAAGTAGGAGAGGAACTTGTAACACAGACTAACCACAAAGTACCAGATGTTTCTTGCCATTTGTGACCTTGCAATGAAGATGCGCCAGATGAGGATCACGAGAATCGTGTTGAAGCCGTAGCGAATGTTCCTTAACCTGGGCAAAAACAAAAGCAATCACTTAGGGCCAACGTGCAAAGACTCTGAGGAAAAAAGAACACTCTAAAAACTAACTTCTGGTGTAGAATACCATTTTTGTTTATCTATTCATTATGAGTAATGACAAAAGTGAACAACAAACAGAGAAGGCTTTTCACTGCTGAAAAGCAGAAGGAAAAGCCAGGGAGCAGGGTCAGCCCTGCTGCTCACCACAAGTACTTCTGCTTCAGAGCTGCTTGATGGAAACCTCCTAAAGCCAACATCGCAGTGGTAACTTACAGGAGACTGCCAACCAAAAAATGTTTAACACTCTGAACTGCCCTTCCCCCGACCATATATCTAAAACTTCTTAAATACATAGATGTAACTCCAGCTACCACTGATAATGAGAAGAAAAAAAAACCAAACCACCTCATCCCGTCATAAGAACTCATCAGATTTCCCAGACATTTCCAGCTAAGGAACCCAGCCTCTTCACTGCAATTTTAAACTCCTTCCTTCTCAAGGAACTATATTTAAAGTGTAGGATAAACTGAGTGACCTTTTAGACCAACTGTGCTTTATAGCAATCTTCTCTCATGTAGAGATGGAAGCTTCAAGGAAAACAGTGACCAGAATTTGCTCAGATTTCTTAGAAACAGAGCAACCTCTTTGGCTCAGTAGATTGTGACAATTTATACTTTAAATGCAGCTCTTTTTAGGGAAATACTGACATTATCTTGTTTATAGGTAAGGCTGCGTTCCTTTAAAAATCCTGCTTGTAGAGAAAAACAGTTTAAATGTGTGTGTTACAAAAGCAACACTTTTCCACTTGAGGAACAAACCTACCCAGTGGTTCCTGAGAGAAAACTGTCCCCTGGGCTGCCAACTCTGGTTAATACTAAGGCAGTGTACTCCAAAATCAGAGTTAAGAACCAGATGTTAACAAAAGAGACCAAATGAATACCTCTGAGTAAATATAAGTCAGAATCTAAATCTCTTGCTAAACAACCCACTTATAAACTTTGCAGCTGGGGGCAACCAGAGGCTGCTCCAATACAAGATTATTTCTCGTGTCATTTTCACGATGATCCTTTGCACAAAGAATAGCAACTATGTTATCATTTCTCTGCACTTTTTAATGGCATCTAAATAGAAATTTTAAAAAAAACACCCAAAGGAAACAACCCAGAAGGAACACTTGTTTAGCTATTTCCACACTTACCACAGATACTATCTTTCAAAAGTGTATTTATTGTTTTAACATCTACCAAACCCCTCTACAGCTGCAAATCCTTGTCTTAAAAATGACAACACAAGTCACGACCTGGATTGTTCCTCTTTGTGCTATCAGGATTGCAGACACCACGTAGCACTGCAGAACAAGCTGATTTTTATTTCACTCTTAAAAGAGACAAATCAGAAAGTCTACAGCTGCCTTGATGAGTCAGCCAAGAACAAAACAAGGGTAACTGTGCTAATAAAATTCTGGACAGTACCAATCCATCCAAATGGCAGGAATTAAGCCACAGAGAAAAGGCTAAAGGAGGTCATCCTAGAGCACCAACACCCAAGTGTGTGCCCTGAAGGGCAGAGTCGCTGCCTGTTTATTACCTGCCTCAAAAGATCACATTCCCAGAACAACTACTGCTCTATTAAACCTCCCAAAGAAGCCAATTCTGACCTGCCTAGCCACGTACTTTTTGACCTTCCAAAAGATACTTGGGTAAAATCAAAAACCTGGATTACAGTATCCACACCAGTGATCCCAGACTGATACTGTAACTACTAATTCTGGCAGCAACTCAAGAGTAACAAATTTGCTTTAGAAAATGCTTCAGACAGAAGCATTGTGGAGAACCTAAGCAGTTGCTGATAAGAACAATTAAGTCATTACATGGAAGAGCAAACCTGAACAAATGCAGGGCACAGAAAATATAAAATTATACTTAAAATTAAAAAAAAAAATTAAGATTACACTTACTTATTTAAGTGTTTCCTAGCTGCAGGGAGGCCTGACATTTCTTCATTCAGCACGTATTTCTTCGTTCCCAGGCAGTAATTTTCCATATATTCTGCCCAGTGTAGTTGTCGAACGTCAAAATTAAATGTCTGCATAAGAGAAAAGCTTTCACTGTTTAGTTGCCTAAAAATTCACCTATATATAATTTAAATGAAAATACATGTCTTTATTCCAGATGAATCCAATTTGCCTTTGACACAAGAAAGCTGTCCTGTCCTAAATCCCAGAAACAGACCAGATTTAGGTTCCATTTCTATTCAACCACCAGCTTCTGACATCATCTCTTCCAAATTTCAACCACTTCATGCCTTATTTTCCCTCCTCAGCAGTAATACTCTTCTCTCCACTTCTCAGTTTTCCCATTTCAACTGTCTGTAAGGAAATCCACCCCCAAAATTACTATCTTCTAGTATGTTATTTATTTTTAAGCAACTAAATAATTCTAATATGCCCTAAAATAAACACTGCTCTGTGCCAAGTTCTCTGCTTGGTAAGTGCAGGGTTCTGTTAACTGTGCTTACAGTTGCAGAGTTGTATTTTAAATACAACCATCTGAGTGCCTTCTGCAGGAGACAAGATCACTTTGATGAGTTCGATACACAAGTTTTTTACTGATGTATTGATTTCCTCATCTCAAGATTCCACAGTAACAGTGTTTAAATCCTAACAAAATGCAGCAATTTGAAAATACTAACAGTTCAAAGCTCTGGTGTCTGGCATTTTGATTTTCAAATTTTTCCTGAACTCAACTTGCCAGGAGAAGGCAAGAGGACAGGAAGAGGTGCAAATATCATCCACACAAAAATCACCAAAAGCTATTTTATTTCCTACTTTTAGACAGCTTATTTTGAAATTTGGCAGCTTTTCTGGAATTTAACTACTGAATTGATTCTGGAAAACACTTCAGAATGACAAAGCTGTTCCAAGTGCATAAGAGAATCTGAGTTTTAAGAACCATAACTGGTGATTTTTATTCTGCCGAATATTAACCAACAAAGTCATAGCAGAAGGAAACTTTTAATTCAAGTGGGGCACCTGAGCCATTGGTGGAGGAGGTAGGGAAAATTGGGAGTCAAGTTAAACCTGGGAAGAAGCAACTTTTCCTTCTCTCTCAACAAACTGTCGTCCTCTCTCCCTGCCCTCCCTCATCTCTTCACATCACTGGTGTAGCTCTTCAGACAGCCCTGACACATCTGAAAGGATCTCCCAGGAACCTGCAGTGCTGAGCTCCTCCTAGGTTAGCTGTACATCAGCTCAGGTCCTTATTCCACCTAGAATTGCTGAGCTGCCACCCCCCTCTCAGTCTCCATGGCCACAGCACACAAAAAAAGCCACTTGCCTTTTTGTCCTCAGGGGTTAGCTGGTTCATCAGCATAGTCATGTTCTCAGTGCTCCAGGTCCAAGAATTGCTTGTAAAGTACTCTAAAAACATCATGGACTTATGAAGACGTGTTATTGTCTTCATCATCCTGCAGTCCCAGGCATGGAATGGACAGATTACAGGGGTAAGGATTAGTTCAAACAAGTGAAATAGACAGTAAGATTTTTTTGCCCTCCAACCCTCTACCCCCATCTCAAAAAATCCCCTCTTGCTCTGGACATAAAGCATATTATATTACATCAATAGGATATTTCTGCATAGTATTGAAGTGAACTTTGGCTGTCCAATCTCTGCATAGAAACAGAAATTACCCCAGTCATTTTTTTCCCTAATCCTACTTCCCAGTGCAATTGTAAATTACCTTTTTTTTTTTTTTTTTTAAATTTTATTTTTTTTATTAGGGGGAACAACGCGTTGTCTTCTATTGGTAGCTCTTAGTTTGGGACAGGGAGATGGAACCCTTTTCCCTTCAGGACACTGGAATATTTAGCTGTACTCAAGAGTCTGAGTTGACAGGAGTCTCAAATTGCACAGAGCAGAATGTCTGTACAGGACCTTCCCTTAAACAAGCGAGGAAGTTGCCCTGGTCTTCCTGCACATTGTGCAAGACCAGATCTCTGTAACAGAACAGAGGTTTTCGTGATGGTTACTAAGAGATCAAGGCTTAAAACCACAGGCAGCAAAGGGCAGGATAATATTTAAGGCCACAGACAGATTATAGCTGATCATGTTCTATGCTACTTCAAAATATGCAGAAATACCTTCAATCATCCTTTATTATGCAGAGGAAGAAACTCTAAAAAACCATCACTTGGAATATGGAGAAATTCTGTTACAAGGATCAATTTGGGCAAGTTTCTCTTTGATCGTACCATCTGAAGTGGCACCCCCCAAAAAAAAGAGTATGAGTCACCCAGCCTCTCAGATGTAAAGCTTCCACATTTAGGACAAGAAAATTGTTTCAAGTGTCTCAGTGCTAGAGATGGCCACTCAATTTTAATAAGTGCTAACAAGTACCACATGGCCTAATGCTATTAAATCCCTGCTTTGGGTGCTCAAGGTATTTCCATCTCACAAAAATGGAAAACTGCTTCAAATTTGATCCTTATAGCAGGACACTGATCATTTCAAGCACAATGTAAGAGGGGAGGCAAAGAAAGCAGAACCCAGTACTAACAGGAAATGGTTTTCTGAAGGTAATTTTTTGCCACAAAGATCATAGAAGCAATAAAAATAAGCTTCTTTTTCTGTGAAAGCTGCCTTGATGCATTCATACTTGTAGAAGGGATATAGCACATTGTCCCAGAAACTCTTCTAAAGAAAGTATTTTGCATTGCATTAGTGTCCCTTACTGTCAGCAGCTGGCATCTCAGTCTCTAAAACATTAAAATTTCCTCTTTTTCTTCTCATGGAACAGAACAACACAAACCACAGAGACCACTGAAAAATGTATTCTCTAAAGCACAAAAAGCACAAGTATTTTTTTAAGCCTCAGAGGAATACATCTACTAATTCAGAACTGACTTCAAATGGTAGACCAGCAGCTGATTTTATTATTAAGCACCTCTAGGAGCTTTGAAACACCTGCTTCAGAGTTTCACCAGTTGGGCAAGCTGGCACCAGTGGGGGCTGGTACCAGCTGAACTGGAGCTCCTCTGATGCAGAAATAATCGGGAATATAGACTCTGCATCCAAAACATATGCTGTGTAACAAAAATCAAAAACTGAAAAAAAAGGGATATTAGTTATGTCAAAAAATTAGGAAAATAACTCAAAACTTGGAAAGCAAAGATCTCACTGGTCAGATAAATTAAAAAGACCTCAGAGCTAAAACGCCTGGATAAAATTAGTGCCAGACAGCATTTTAAGCCTTTTTGCAGAGCTCTGTCCACTGACAGTCTGAAGATTATTTAACCTGACTTGCCCTTTTGAACCATCCCAGTCTGTGTCCTTATGCTAAGCTGGACAAGCAGCTGAATTTTAGAGTGCTTTGATGCTACAGTTTAAAAACCTCATGCCTCTACAAAATACTAGCTGAGCAAATGAATATCTGATTAGATAAGTGTATATTTTGAATTTGTTTCTGAACACTGACATTGGTTTTCATTAGTTTCTAAAAAAAACCCAAAAAACCCACCAACTAAATTTAAACTAATGCAAAGATTCTGCTGGGATTCTTTTTGTCTCTGCTAATGGATATGATTTTAGAGCTTAGCTAAGCTGATTACATTAAAAAAAAAAAAAAAAAAAAGCTTAAAAGAGGGGTTTTTTACCCTCCCTCTCTCCAACTCAAATTGGATTTAGCGACTGACCACAGAACCAGCTGATTCAACCCATCAAGGAAAAAATTGTTTTTCTTTGTAGGGTTAGTTTTTTTCTCTACCAGCCCAAAGAATCCAATTCTTCACATTATCTCAGCTGCTTGATCAGTGCCAGAGTTGGCAAAGTGGACCACGTTTCTCTGTGACACTTTGCTGTGTTTGCACTAAATCAACAGGAAACTACATTTCTCTTTGAGGGGAGGAAAAAGCAGCCTGGTGACATTGAGAAATGTCAGCAATGAGTGTCCTTTAGTGGACACTTGTGCAGATCTGGCAGACTAAGCTTTAACTTCAATGGCACCATATTCCTCCTGCCAATGGCAACACACACAGCTCAAAACCAGCACGAAGTCACACAACAGAACTTTATCCTTCAGTGTGAAGTTTGGAAGGTTAGTTAATCCAAAGACAGCCATTGCATGTGAGTCATAAATATCAACACCAAATATAACCAGTCAGTACAAGATCAAGCATTGCATCACACCTTCTTCATCAGCTGAAGACAAAAAGAAAGCCAGCCCTGCTGACCATCTCACAGAACTGAGCATTAGTGGCAGGCAGCCAGTCTGGGTGACTTTCACCCAGGTTCAAGGTAGAATTTTGCCTCCTGCTTTTGCAGTCCTAGCTGCCATTGAGACCAAGCACATTACACCAGTTTGAGAAGCACATCACAGGAATTAAAGTTTAAGCAAGTTAATTCAATTATCCGCAACTTTGGTGGGCTTGTTTCTATACCAGACAATCGGATGTGACCTGGCTTAAGGCTGTAACTGCAATTTGAAGAAGTCTTACACACAACCTATTATGTCCAGGTTAAAAAACAGTCCTGATGCCAAACACAGACTGATCCCTCAGTGGATCTACAGGCTGTCAAGTCTGCAAGTCTCTGCAGAAACATTACAGATAACTACTTTTATTTTAAAGATTCCTCTAAAAAACATAGAACAAGCTTTTAGATTTGTCTTTGTTCAGATTTTCATCTGGCTGTAAATTTTGCACTGTAAGGCACACTACTGAATTCTTATCTTTCCAGCTGCTCTGTGGTTGCTTTAAGCACACAATTCAAGCACCGTGAAGAGATAAAAATATATTGATCTATTTAACCTGATTATGCTCCTAACTCATTTCTGGTTTGTAAGAGAGTAACTACATGAAAGGTGCTTCCAGTTTTAAGAAGCTTTAAATTGAAATGACAGATGTAAAAGACCTAATTTAACACCTCCCTCCATACACCAGCCACACCTTTCCTTTAGCTTTCTAAGAAGCAGTAACAAAAGAATTGCTGCAGAAATGTCTGAACTGCAGCTTTAAATATTTCATGTCATGTACTATTTTCTCAGAGCAACTGGGAAGATCTGCTTGGTGTGCATTTTCGAAGGCTTTAACATTTCAAATACACCAAACTGCTTTTAAATAACACACGGTTCTGTCGTGCTAAGCACTATGCAAAGTTACAGGAGCAAACTATGCCTTGTATTAAAGATAATTAGACAACTAATAAGCTTTGCTATGCAACTAAGCATATATGGCAAGCTACCAACAACACCACCTTTAAACTTCGATGCTAAAGTTTATCACCACTATTTACATAACTGCACAATGCTAGAGCATTATTTAGTATAAAATATTAAATCTTCATCATGCCAGTCCTTTTTGTACATGTTCTTTCTATACAAATTTGGAAGAAATATTATATAGGTTATTTCTTCCTTCCCTTTCCTTACCTTTTAGTAATATCAGAGAATCGTTAAATTCAAGAACCTTCAACTAGATGCAAAAACAGCAAAAAGATTTCCATTTCATCGAAAACATTGGTTCCACAAGTGAGGTGCAAAAGAATGACTTCCCATTGCAGAAAGATTACATCAGATAAGTGCTTTGAAAACAGGAAGAATTTTGGTTTTGATTTTTATTATTATTAACAAAATAATTTAGTTTGGAAGGATCATATGATCACCTGATTTAATTGTTCCTTTTTCTTCTACTTGATAGAAATTTTCATTCAATTGCAGTACAATATCCTGATGCTATGACAACAGTGCAGTTCAACCTGCACAGTGATTTCATTACTTATTTTTCTTGCATTGTACAAAATAGAGACTTCAGTGTACTCAGCATAGAGAGGGCAAGCACCTGCCCATGTGAAGGCAGGTTAGTAGACTTATCTGTATTTTCTTGTGCTGATTTTATTACATTTTTACTATGCTGTTGCTTTGCTAAATCACAGTGGAAAAGGTCACATTTTTAATTAAGCCAGCCCTTCTTCACTCAGAACATCATTATATTGAGTTCCAGTAGTGTTTCCAAGTCTTCAGAAGTTTCTGAGTACATGCTACCTGGTAATTAATACCATTCCATCAACTGACAGAATGACCACAGCAACAGCAGTACACCCTTCCAGCCCATCAGCTAAAGCAGCTTCATAGTACTAGAAAAAAGTGCAAGAGTAAAGATCTGTCTCAAAATTCTTGTATTAGTAAACAACACAAGCTTGTTCCATTAGGTTTTAGCACCGCACATCTTCCTTGCATCTAGGTATTCATTTACTTTTACTGCTTCTGTTGCAGTCTCCCATTTTTAAATGCTTTAAAAAAAGAGAGAGGAGTGCTGTCTAATGAAAGCTGCATTCCTGTAAGTGGGCTGTGTAGCCAGCTTAAAAGCTGTGACTGAACAATAGCTCAGTTTAGCTCAATCTGCCATCCCTTCTCCAAACTGGAATCTTTTGCATCGTAGGAAACTCATCCAATCACTGTTATAGTAAGCTAAGTAGGAATATTCCTATCAGTAAAAATTTGTTTTCTCTTCTGTAAAGTATTATTGATGTCACCAATTGTACTGGTAGTGATGAAAGTCCTAAATTCCATCTTTGGATATCAAGCAAGAACTCCGGGGAAAACAAAAACAAGATTCAACACTCCCCGTGTTTGAATATAAAAACTAAGCTAAATATTCTAAACAGCATGAGTATTCACAGCCTCAATTTCCTCCCACTGGTCAAACACTGAGCACACCAGCTGCCTTTCAAAGCCTGACAAGATTCTGGCAGCACTCCTTCCCAGCCATGCAGAAGACTGGACGTTGGCATTTATAGCGTAACTATTTTAGTGAGGGGTGAAGTTTTCATATCTGTCAGGGAATTTCTATCAATTTTTATTAAAAATAACATGAAAAATGCAATAGAACCCAGAGGCTAGGACGTTTTATGTACATTACCTTCTTTAGAGTTGAAAATCTTAAAACTTTTTAATGTGGGAAGATTATTATATAGGCACAGCTGACTGCAACTGCTGCTGCTCTAAGTATTACACTGTTGCAGTTGAGTTTTGCCAGACAAACCATTTACACAGCTTCTTTCTACTCATCCAGTGCTGTGTTAGCTTTTACCCTCCTTGTAAGACAGACCTAGACTGCAGGACAACAAATGAATACTCACTTGTGTTAATATACTGCCACCACAGTGGAGGTTTTATAGTCTGAAGGCAAATGATTGTGAAAATGTAATATAAGGAATGAGTTAAGGGCATATGGCTTGGCAAATCTGAAACAAACTGAAGTGGCACCTTGTATTCCTTCTACATGATTTAGTTATTATTTTCACCACTTTAGTTAGCTAAATACTAGCTAAACATTATAAACTGAATGGAATGTTGAGATGATACATACCAACGTACCAGGTCGAATTGTATCATCTACAGGAAAAATCTGCAATTAAAAGCTCAGTCCCCCATTCCATTTTCAGTTTATAAAAGCAACAACACCCTTAACACAACCCACTTCCAACGACTGACTAGGATTCTGATCCAAGACAGCGCTGTTAGGCCAGTCATTAAACTCCTTAAAATGCAGCCACTGGATTCTTACTGCTTAGTTAGTAAACCTAGATAGTGCCCAGGCCATGTGTTCTTTACAAGTCTCCACCACCTTATGGGCAAGATATTTTTAGCCCTGTCCCTCTTACCGTGGTTTCCGACCTGTCAACATGAGCAAAACATCATAGAAAAAACAGATTATACGGGTCTCTGCCCACCGACAGCGATGCAAGAGGGGGCTGAAGGAGACCTTAAAGTCAGGTAGTCTTGCTACATTTTCTAATGGATATAGCTTGAAACAATTATTCATGCAGTTTTCTGTAGGAAAAAATAAGGATCAATGTATCTTTAGTATTTATTATTCAAGAACAAACATCACTTGTTATATATCTTTTAATTCTCTTTAGCTTGACTATTCAAAACCCCAAACTATGCAACAAAAAACCACTCTCAGTTTTGCTAGAAAGTTGAAAGTCACTTTGAATTCGACGACCTGTTCTCAGGAAAAAAAAAAAATAATCGAGTTTTAGTCACAAAACATTCAGGGAAAGAAAAAAAATAGAAAAAAAAAATCAACATACATCACAATGTAAGCATAGCTTTGTTTAGAAGTCAGAGGAAGGAACAAGGCAGAGCCGGTCACCATTACCTTGGGCTTCTTCCAGTAATCCTGAGGTAGGTATCATACAGGAATGCTGGGGCCTTATGGCTTACAGCAATCCAGTAATGATATAAAAGGTGATTGGAAGTTAGATTTACATTGGGCCGTCTGAAGGCCTGTTCGAGAGGATTCCTCTTGAAAGTGGAAATTACATGGTATTCTGAGAAAGAAAAGTTGCACAACAGCTTCGATAATCACCATGTAAAATGTAATGCTTTTCAAAGTACATTACAGGGTATAGCATCAACAGCAGTGTCTTATTTAAATAACCACCCTAACTCTTCTACAATGCACAGAAACTAAAACAGTTATAAGCTTTTAACTTATGTTGAACTGGTTCTTACTATAATCAAGAGGTGGTTTATACCTTCATCTTCAGTATCATATTTTATTGTAACTCTTCTCTTTCTGCTCCTGTTCCCTACCTTAGAAGCTGGTGGTTTCAAAGACTGACAGCAGTTTCAGTTTATAAAGCATGTAAAGCTATTTAAATAGTCATCTATATTTCATGAAGAGGGTTATTCTGATTGCTTGTGTGAAGAATTTTCAAACAGATTGAGGACTCTGCAGTCATCTGGAGCAATTTTAAATGTCTTTTTCAACCAATTTATCCCAATTTAGGCATTAAGGAAAAAGCAATTAGGGTGAGAATTCCATGAGAAATTCTTGGTAACACCTGTAAATTCAGTACATAACAGATACAGGATCAGGGTCTTTAAAAGTTACGTGGAAATTCACCCCTCCTTTTAATCTTTGCTTTTAACTTTATGCTCTTTTTTATAGACAGCACTTAAATACCCTGATTCAAACTGGGATATAAGTGAAGTCAGCAATTTTCCAAGCTTAATTGAAGCAATAATGTTTGCAACTACAGATCCACATAAAATGGGTAAAAGCAAGTAAAATAGATTTAAGTACTGAGGTTAACTGAAAGAAAAAATATAATCTTAGCTTCAGAACTCAATTTCTAAAAAAACCCCAAAAACTAATAAATGGTTTCACTATGCCAAACAGCTTGTATTGTTCTTTACAACATAAACTATTACAAAGCCGTTGGCCTGTGGGTTACTTCCTAGTCAGGATGTCTTAGAACTGAAAATAGGCAGTCATATTTCCTCAAAAGCTACTCTTCCCTTTACATGAATTGTTGAACTGTCACGCAACAAGCTGAACATTAAAAAAGCCACCTCAACCAACAATCAAGCCAAACACAAAGAACTGCACAAGGGCAAAACTACTACCAGACCTCTCAATTATGCAGATGTACAAAACATTTAATTGTGGGCTGCTTACTTATACTTTTTTTTCACACGTATTTATTGACGTTGGCATTACACCCAGCATCACTACTGCTCCTCTGAGCAACACTTCTCTCCACACACAACCTGCACCCTGTGGATTAGGTCATGGCAGCAGCAAACAGAAAAATCACTTCTCCCAAAGTTCAAGTTATAATGGAATAAGAGTAGCAACAGAAAAAAAATACCAATAAGAACCAAATGAAATGGAGGTAATGATGCAGGGGGCTGGAGGGGAGAGAATTAATAGTGGAAGCTGATGAGAAAGCACAATTCACTGCAAAATTGAGAGGTATGGCTAAAATACCAGTTTAAAAAATAAAAATGCATTATGGTTTACTGATTATAACCTGTTAGATTTTTTTTTTTTTTAAATTAAGGCTAATGAGAAAAAAAGAAACATGGCATACCAACTTCACTCCAGTGGAAAGGATTGGTGCCACCTGTTGTACAGTTATACACCATGACTTTTCTTGGTCTGGGGGAAAAAAGATAAAAGAGCAAGTTAGAAGAAAAACAACCTTTCAAAAACAGACAACAGAAGAGATGCCCAAAGTTATCCTTTCCCTCAACACCATCATTTATATAAAGCAGAAAGCATCAGTTTCATGGTCGATTTTTTGCTATAGCATTTTTCAGTATTTTTCTCCTTTAATTATCATATTTCTTTTATTTCAGAGAAGGCATCACCTACACAACTGCAGGTTGTATTGATTACAAGCAAGACCCAGGAAAGAATTTTCAGACATAGCTTCATAATATCAGTAGGTGATATCTTCCTCTGGCATAAGCAAGTTACACTTTGAGAGACTAACACTGTCAGTACCTTAGATTCCTTTGTCCTGAGAGAACAGCAGGACACTGATGAGGATTGTAATACATGACTGGTTTACTAAATACACAACATCATTCCCAAATATTCAGTACTCTCTTCTGTCACCATTCATACCTATTAATTGCAGAATACCAGGCTGCAGCGAGTGTGGTATTGACAACAACATCTATTGGGACGAGATCTGCTAATGCATCGTTGGAAGCTCTCATTGTTCGAAGAATTCCTTTTCCTGCCTTGAAGACAAAACAACAAAGAGAGACAGAAGACCCAGCAGTAAAACACGTGAAGCTTTTCTGCCTTCCAAATGGAGGGGGGAAAATTAAGTAGATTCATTACTTACAGCAATGAAGATTCCACTAGGTCCATTGAAGTTATCAATCCAGCCCTATGAGGAAGGGGAGAGGGAAAGGATTTGGTTAGAGTACATTCAAGTCAGCAGCTTCAAGTGAAAATCTGAGCAGTTTCTACATGTGTAAGGGGTGGAGGAAAAGGAGACCAAAGAGAAGAAAGATTTTTAATTCCATGTCGCTAAATAAAGTTCTTCCATAGCAAATTCTGGTGATGTAACAAGTTCCTATGACTCAGATAAGAGATCTACATGTAGGACACCATTCAGAGAGAGATGCTTGTTTCTTTCTTAGTGAAAGAACTGCAATTGTCCATAAAAACATGTTGATGTTCAAAGTATTCAAGTTTACAAGTATTTTTAGACTAGCATCTCAGGAGTTTTTTGTTTTTCAACCAAAATACATTCTTGCTCAGATTTGATGACAGTATGTAGACACTATATAATGTTATCAGTCATCCAGAAGCAACCAAGACACAACTTCATGGTCCAAGAGATTTTCCTCTACGAAGGTCACTGGATAAAGAGGCTCCCAGGGTGTACTAGATGGTCAGGTGACAACTCAGGGACTTACAGGAAAAGGCTCCTTCCAGCTGGCACCAATGATGGACGGCCTTACAATGGCAATGTTTAACTCTGCACCTTCCTGCTGCACCACGGATTCAGCTAAGGCTTTCGTGTAGGTGTAGGTATTAGGTCTTTTGCCTAAGAGTTTAGGAGTAATCTCATTCACTAGGTCATCATCCATCCATCTAAAGAAGCAAAACAAGAAGCAAGTGTTAATTACTGCTTGCTGCTTCACTGGGGAGGTGGTGTGTGAAACGGTGAAGTTAACATGACTATTTTTTTCTCATTTAAAGAAAAAGGGACACGCATCTGGACGAAAACAAGTTTCTCAGAAAAACAGAGGATTGCATGTTCAGTGTCCATCAAAAGAAGATTACTGGCATTTATTTTTTGCCCTGGTAATTCATTTATAACACACCAACTACAGAGCAAGCAGTACACTCATTTACAATAACCCAAATTCTGCCAACCAAGTTCTCAAAGGTGGAGTGCAGACACAGCAAATTAGTTTTTGGAACACGGGCTCACTGTATTATGATCTACAAAGTGATACCACGACAATGGAGTCCCAGCTGCAATACCAGCACCCCCTCCCCCTTTGTGGTGGTGAGTAATCAGTGGTGAGTAATCACATATCACCCCTGAAGCAAGCTGGTCACAGTGTTTCTCCTTTAAATTAGTGAAATCTGGCAATTTCATCTTGCTTCCCAGTTCATAGTAAAAACATAATAACCTTCAGTCATAGCACACAAGTAAGAAAGATGTGCCTCTGCAACTATTGCTACTTTGGTATTCTTCCCTGCAAAACAGGACTTGAATTTTACTTGCCTTAGTTTCTTAGTCACAGAAATGGAAATTATTGTTTTTCAGCAATGTCACGCTACAAAGTGGACACACATGGTATTCCTTTCACAACATGAATGGGGTAGGAAGGGGGGTAGTAAAGACTAGAGATCACCCTTTTACAACTTAACAAAAGCCTCCCCTCAGGAGTTCTAAAGTACACACAGCTGTCCAAGCCCAAAGCAAACAGTTTAAGCTCCATTTGTCTCTTCACAAGTCAGATACTCAAAAATATGATTGTTTTGCAATCTCTCATTTTTAAGTGCATTTAAAGTCAACATTATAAAAAAAGTCTGGCTCAATGTGCATTCGAGGTGGTAGCTCATTTGGTTTTAATGTTAGCACTCTTCCACCTAAAATCACAAGTTACAGTAGGTATTTTACTTTTTAATTAATTTTGTTCAGTTTCATACTTCTCTCCCAAGAGGTGATATTTTATACAACAGGTAAGAAGGAAGAGACTGATGTAGAGTTACTAATCCCACATGGTCACCTGTTTCAGAGTTTGACAGCTACCAAGAAAGACCTCAGGACAGTTAATATATACAGAAAATAAAACACCAAATGAGTCATTTTTCCTACCCATAATCCCCAATTCAAAACTTAAAGCTACAGAAAACAGATTTTTAATGTCTGGGCTCTCAGGATACCTAACAGAACCACTTCTACAATATCATTTGAGCATCTCAGTCTCATCTTGCAATGGCATTTAGGTGGATGTAGTAGAAGCAGCTGTTCAAGACACCTCAGCTTTACCCCTTCCTTCACAATGCTGGTACCAGCAGGAGTTATCAGTATCTCCTAATTCAGCCAGTCATGCAGCTGAAAGACTGGCACTCTCAGCACAGAGGAGGCACCACAAGTAGATATCAGCATCCCTCTCCTTCAGTGCCCCTCCACAGCCAGTTCAGCTAAAAGGAGCCATAAACCTTAACCCACCTCCCTTACAGAAAAGAGCTGTGTCAGACATGCTGTCAGACCTATGGGACAGAGTAAGGTAACTCTTCATCTTTACAACTCCTAGCCAATTTTTAGTACTTCAACAGCAGGAAGAAAAAGGAGACAGATTACCCGAGTAAATTCATAACACATAACACGTACTCGAGGGAATCTATCAGTTTCTTGGGATCCACAGGAGGTGGGTACACGACTTCCTCAATCTGTTTCCGATTGCAATATGCATAGGCGGTGGAAACGTGCATGAACACCTCCAGATTCTTCATTCGCCGCGCCAAGGAGAGGAGCTGTTGTGTGGCGACCACATTTAGCTGCACAGCATCTCTATTGATTAAACAGAAATGTCATTAGTAGAAAGCAAGACAAAAACAAGCAAAAAGAAGTTCCTTCCTAAATGCCTCAGGGCTGGGTATATAAAGTATCCCTGAATTCTCCACCCTACCCCAAAAAAGCAGCATGGAGATTGCCTTAATTTTCTTCTTAGAATAATATAACTCAGTCCCAAACTAGAACACCTCTCAATGTTCAGGATAAATCCCCTTGTACCCTTTTCTTACCAGCATCCTTTGATTTCCTCAAACTAAATCCCAACCATACATTTTCCATAAAACATGGAGGAAATAATGCAACACAACACCAAGCTTCCAGAAGATGCACCTCTGAACTTTAAAGTTCAAGCTGAGTTAGGTCAACAACCCGGAAGGCTTAGTGGGCCAGTAAGTTGGAGACTGGCATCTTTTTGTAGGATAGCAAAAGGCTCCTTCAGGATGGAAGGAAGGGGGAAAAAAATAAAGGCAAACCACCAAGAATCACACTTCTACTCCAGCTTCACCGCTGCTCTTTACCATATTTGAGGACACCACAGCAGAGTAAGTGTATCTCTACAGTTGCCAGCAGATAACAGCTTGCTGACCAACTCCTATGATTATTTTATAGTTTAGATCTTCTCTCCAGCTTACAGACTTGCTGTGGGCACCAGTTTCCCTGTACACAGCGTACTATCAAATTTCAAAGAGTACAGCTAAGCAACACTTCATCCAAGTCTTTGCAATAAAAGTGTTACATTAGCAACAACAAAATCGGTATCCCCCAAACAATTACTAAGTATCTAATAATGTGAGTTTATCTCACATTATTACTGAAGTGGGGGACAGGAAAGGGGTGCATTATCCCAAAGCAATTAACATCAATGGTAACTAATTAGTTTGCTACCTCTTTCAACAAGTCAAAGGAGCTCATAATCCCAGCTGTGTGCACCACTTTTTCCATTTCTTGTTCTCATCTCTCTCCCTGTGCACCAACTTTTCCCCAATTCTTCCATTGCAAACCTCCATTATTAATAACGGATTTTTAAAAGAAGACAGGAAGAAAAGCTGAACTGTATTTCATCTCTTTTTTTTTTTTTTTTTTAAATCAGGCAAGACAGCAAGCACAGAACCTCCCACACACAACTCTATCCTCTGAAAATCTGCATTCCCTTTCTAACAAAGCAGGCCAAAGGAATAGTTTGCGCTGCCCTTTAAACACCAGGAGAAAAACTAGCATTAATAGGGAGCACTGTACATGTAGCTACAGCTGATTTGTAGCCTTTCTACCCATATTTGCAATATTGGGCAGACACCTGATTCACCCCCTCCCTTCGAGGGCCATCGGTTTACCAGACCAGGGTAAACAGAATTTTAGACTCACCTTAGTGTTTCATTGAATCTGACTGTAGCAGCACAGTGAAATATAATATTAATGCATTCTATAAGTTCTTCCTTGATTGGTTGAGCAAGATGCAGTTCAGGCTGTGTAAGTTCACTCACAACTACTATTATTTTTTCTTTGAAGTCTGGTTGATCTTCTCTCAACCTGTCAAAGAGCTGTCACAAATAACAGGACTATAAACTCAGTGAAGGAAGAAAAACATTTCACTTAAGTGAGGAAAAATCCCACATTCCTTATCTAATCCCACATCCTAACTTCTCAAGATCATCAGGAAGTTAGAAGAGTGCCCAAGCAATATCATAAGAACATGTTACAGACTCCTCATGAAGTAACCTATATTTTTTTCCAACATAAGAAAAAGGGAACAGTCTTCCAACTTTTCAAGCTTGATAACAGCTATTTAAATTCTTCTAAAAGTCATGCTGGATTTTAGGTTTAGAAATCTTGCATTAAGATTTATAAATTTCCAGTGATTTAAGAAATGCTTTCCCCAAATTATGCCAGTCTTGGAGAATATCCAGATTGTTAAAAAAAAAACCACAAACAAACAAACAAGAAATTGTTTCTCTGGCTAGTTAAAAGAAAAAAGGCATACCCCATTAGAACACCTGATTAAATTTTATCAAATCAGTGCTCAACAATTCCCCCAGAAAAAAAATCTCACCAAAATTATATTCCCTCAAGAATTCTCCTCTTAAATAGCTGGGTTCTAACCAGGTGGCTTGACACACAGATCAAAATTCTTGCCTCATCTTATTTACACTCATTAGTATGCAAGTTTCCCTGAGCCACACAGTACTGTGGGAATAAAGCACCTTTGAAAGTTGCAGAAGAGCAGACCCTTCTTTTACTGTCCAGGGGCCAATATCTTGCAACTGCTTCAACGCCAGTCAACTGTATTGTGTTAAAACAACAAAAGCATTTCCTTTTTCCCCCCAAGCATGCAGTTATACCAAATACAAATAGTTAAAAGACATTTCCCTTACAGAATGACGTTAATTAATTTAAAACTATAAATTAAGTCACGTAAAGGTGCAGTTCCACAACACTTCAGGCAACATAAGTTTATATTTCTACCACAGAGACCGGTCCTTCTAATTTCTGCTGCTTCTCTGACACTGGCAAGAGCAAGAAGCTCCAAAACTGCGTGAGCAGCTGCAGGTCCAGCTTTTTTTTTTAGAGATGTTTCTTCAGCCCAAGCATGAGCTAATGCAGCTCATTGTGTGGCCAACTGAAGTAGCAGCGCTAATTCTACAGTGAGAACATGGGATATTTCCACTTTTTAAGGCCTTGACTGGACTTTGCAAACATGAACTTTTAGGACAAAGCTGCCAAGACAGCATATAATGCCTCTGCAACTCTTATGGGTACAGCAAAGAGTTCTTACCTAAGGGCAGAAACTTTGTGTGATTTTGAAAAATAAGCCTGCTATATTTTTGGTGGGAATGATGGCACCTTCCTCCAGGGAGCTGAAGCAACTGCCTGTTAACCACTTCTATGTGTGATACTGCATTATGACAGAAAAGCAGTACCATGGATGAGCTCTTAAAGAGCCAGTTTTTATTTTTCATACATCCATCACATCTGTTATCCCCCTTTTCACATCCACAGTCATGCACTATTCCTATACACCTCTCACTAGCACTGACACAAGCACTAAGGAGAAGAAATACCTAGACTACATGCAATACATATGGCAAAGCAGCAGAGGAATTAGATACCTGAAGTCCAAAGAAAGCAGAAACCTCAACACTGTTCTGCTATTTGTAGCTCAATTTATTTCACATTTATTTTATTTATTATCACGTTCGCCCATGTAGATTTCAAACTCTTCAAGAAACAGAACCTTCAAGCATCAGTAGAACACTTAATGAGTCCATCTAAATTGTGAAGAATTATTGGCAATGCCCTTGCAACTGGACAGCTTAAGACAATAGATCTTATTAAAATTTTCAGCGACTTTTGGAAGAATCTTGATGACATTAAAGCCATTTAAACAATGGACTTTCAGTCTTGTCTAATCATTTGATGAAGACAGAACCAACACCTGGCCCCATTCTAAATCTCTGCATAGATGAGCAACTCCATCCCTGCCTCAAGCAGTAACTCTGCTTACCAGGACTTTTGCTGGGAACCTGCTCCAGCAATAAATGCTCACCAAGACTCCAATCACATCAGATTTTTTATCTCAGTGGGAGCTGGTACAGACTACAAACAGACTGACTCAAATTTAAAAGCCTTTTACAACAGGTTTCCTAAAAGCCACACTGAGCCTTGCAGCTTACCAAAGTTTAAGTCAGTCCACACTAGTGCTACTTCTCTCTCTGCCCAAATACTCCCCACTTTTCTTTGGGTAATAGCATATACAAAAAGTGCATTGAGAAATTTTACATTTTTCATCACAGAGCTTAGTCTGGAGATCTTTTCCTTGTTTCAGGGCACTGACAAACTGAGGGTTTTATGTAGAGAGAATGTGCAACTGAATTTTAAGATAGAACCCCACTGTAATTAGCTCTGTTGTGTTTTATGACATTGCACAAGACTGCAGGAAGATGCTTTGAAAAATGAGGTACAGTTTTGACTGGTTACTGAAAATAATTAACTAGGGAACAGCCATCTTTTTATCTGCTATAATCCCCAGCTAGTCAAGAGTCATAGAAATTCATTGCTTAACTTTAAACAACTTGCCCCTAAGTGCATGCATAGTTCCTTATTGATTCCCCTTCTAAGAACACACCTTGTACAGACTGCATTGCATCTCAATGAAAAAATTAAACTGCTGACACCTGTGTTACATAAGAGAAAGGCTTACATAGAAATAAACAATCTGTGCTTTAGCAAAGTTCATGCTAGAAATCTCTGTTCATCCTGTTCATCCTCCCCATCATGAACAGGATAGTCTCTAAGGGGAAAGATGGGCAATGGAGGTGGATGATTCTATACTTAGTACAAATGGCCAGCCTAGCTCACTAGAATATCAAGGTAATGAGTCTTTTCAGGAGCAAAGTATTTGACCCAGCATGCAGAGAAAATCATGTAGAGAGACACTTTGAAAACTCCACAGCACAGACCTTCAGCGCCTTTCTGGTTGACACAGGCTGACCAACAGAAATCTGTAACAATCTGCTAAGCCAAACATTTCTGCTTCACTTACATTGGTAAGTTCCTGTAGAGATTACACATTCTTATTTACTGCTAGATCCAGTAGCACATTGCAGAAAAAACCAGAAGGCACAGGGTGAAAAAGTGACTTGCTTGAGAGCTTAGAAAGGGTCTCAATACATCTTACAACTCCCAGCCCACTACCTCTTATACTTGATTTTATATTCTCTTAACAAGCTCTAACACAGGTTTTTACTTCTCACTTCTGCATTACAGCTGGACATCCTCCTCCTGAATTAAATACAGGATAATTTTCAACGACTTCCTTTGCTAGACACTACTAGCTTGGAGCAGCTATAGAAGCACTGCCAGGTCTTAGATTTTTGTATTTCTGTTAGAATGAAAAAAAAAACCAAAACAAAACAATAACATTTTGCTTCAGACAAACTGAAGCTGTTCTCAAAATTAAATGGGAACATCATAATGAAGGACAAAAATGAACTTTGTGAGCATATAATACATACCTTAGAGCTGATAATTTCTTCTATTCGTGCTTCAGGTGTTTGACTCGCCTTTTTTCTTACCAGCACATACACTGCTTTCACTTTAGGACAGGATCTGAGCAGCTTTTCCAAGAGCACTTTTCCCACAAAACCTGTAGCTCCTGTCAGGAGGATGTTTTTTCCTTCATAATATTCAGGAATGGAAACCATTGTGACCTTTACAAAAGATGAAAACAAAAAGTATGTTAAAAAACTTAGAGTTCAGATTTCCAGAAGATTGAATAATTATATCTGTGCTATTTATACCTGAAAGAAATGCTTAACAGATTTTTTTCCCTATAACCAGTACTTGAAGTTGTCTTTTTTCCCCACAACATTCTGAAAGACTCCCACCAGATCATCTTGTAAACTGCCCCTGTTAAAAGAGTTTTAAGGACTGAGACACCCACTCAGCCTGGAAAATAGCTCAACTTCAGTCTATTTTTGCCTCTGTGTGCATGGTCTTTTACCACTCCAAGGGGCTGCTCCATGTAAACTAGAGGTTGTCCCATTAAAATGTAATCACAAAAAACCCATACAGATCCACAGATCTGATTTCCAACTTCTTCATCTGTTAATTCAAACAACAAAGTTGTTAGAATCCTCAAAAAACTAAGATCTGAGTTAGCCACAAATACACTTCCTAATAAAATGAAAGGTAAGGGATTATTAGTCAAATTCAGCACAAAGCTAGAAAGTGTTTTAGGTTTTGCTTCAGTTACTAAGTTAACCTTGAGAATCATGATTCTTTCCTCTCCTTTCATCAGCCTCTTGGAAATGATGTCATTCTTGCTAAGAGAAACTGAAACTCTTTTTAAGGACAAATATGGTGTGTCTCACAATAAAGTGAGAACATGACCTTTAGGATCTCTAGGACTCAACCACAGTGCAACAACCCAGAGCTGCCATTCTTTTAAGTCTGATCTAGCAACATCTTTACTGTGTCCCTTAACCAGCTTGCTTTCACTAGATAAGAATGTAGCATTATGGATACACTTCTACCACATTCTACCAGTTTTTCTGACTGGCCTCATAAAATCCTGAGCTGATGCAGTGAATGTCTAATTCTAGTCCTCTATGGCAGTTCCAGCCAAACTGCTACAACCTAAATACTCCCAAAAGGGACCACAGAGAGTCACAGAATGTTCTGAGTTGGAAGGGACCACGAGGACCATCCAGCTCTCAATGGCCCATAAGGGGATTGACCCCACAACCTTGGTGTTAGCAGCATCATGCTCTGACCGGCTGAGCTCATCTCAGGCATAGATTCCATGAAACCATGGTACTAAAAAAACCCCAAAAAACCCCAACAAACCCACACAACAAAGCTGAGAATCTTTAAACGCAGATGGAACATTTCTTAGGCAAATAAGGATCACAACACTGAATACCTTAACAGGGTGAGAACCTTTCTTCACCTGCCACCCAAGAATAAAGGTGCAACTTCTAAATACACTCAGGTCTTTTGAGACAGCAAGATACAGCTACCAGGGAATACACAGAATGTATGTTAGGAGTGAACAGCTAATTCATCCTTTTTGCCTGAAAAGTATGTAAATGTTTTTGGAATACCTATTTGTCAGGTACCCCCCCAATACAAAGCAATTGTGCTCTGTTTTTTGTGGGCTCATATCTCAACAGTCTGAACAAGTTCCAAATGATTACTTGCTAGAAATGAGTTGCTACCTGTACAATTCCTGGTTTCACAAGTCTGGGTACCAAGTGCTATGTCAGATACTCCAAACCCTTATTTTGACTCCCTTCTTTGAGAAGTGAAGCACCTAACTGACAGTGGGATACAGCGGCAATTAGAGCAGAACAAGCACTACTATTTCCACTCACCACAGAACATCATCCAGAATTGTGTCTTTGAAGCTCAACAGAAAAAGCTATTTACATTAAGCCACTTTAACCACACAGTTAAGAGGCTCTAATGCAAATTTGAAAGCATACCTCTTGCCATAAAGCATGGAGTGCGAGACACAGCATGCTTATGAGTCATTTTCCCCTGTTCAATTAAGATACAGGCCTGTTGTCTTTACCATGGCTCAAAGTCACAATTAATGCTCTTCAGGTGTGTCTTCCCCATAACTTTTGTCTTCCTGGTCTTTGTGTGCACCATTCAATTCCATTTCCTCCCAAAAATCTGCATGATTGCTCCTACAAACAGGACTGGATTTCAGTTCCCTCAAAGAGGAAGGCAAAAACTCATTACTGCAGCAGCTTTGTCACTAAGATTCTGTTTTGTCATGGTTCCTACATAACCTTCTTACTAATTTACCTAACTAGCCATAATTTTTATTTTTTTTACACCTTGAGACTCTATGAGAGTATCTAAAACTATCCATTCACCTGTCCTTCCTCAAAGAAAGGTTTAATCCTGCTTCTGACACAATGCCAGAACCTCAGCCTGCAAGCCTGCTCACATGGGCAGACCTTGGACAACACCCAGTACATGATTAAGGTCCAACAACTGTTTCTGAAAACTAAAGCAATGAAAAGTTATGTGCCAGTGAAAACACCTGTGCTGCTGTAGCCCAGCTTTTTAAGTGACTGGAAAATCTGACAGTATTTAGGCTCATGTGATGTAAAGAAAACTGGAACAAAATAGATCAAAGTTTCCTGCCTCAGTCATTCCTGATCATATTCCTTTGTGTAAGATGCTGAAATCAGAATACCAGGCCTACAAAACATCAACATCCAGAGCTACGATGAACCATAATGATGAAATGGATTCAATTAAAAAAACCAGGAACATCCACAAATACTCACATTCACACTTGGGAAGCAGCAACACTTGTATGTTCACAGGCTAATATTTTATCCTTTTTTTTTTTTTAAGGATTGAGAAATGTTTCCTTTAAGAAACTCTCAATCCCATTTCTCTTAACCCTGTTCTCCAACAATCAGACTTTGGTAGATGTTATTCATAGCAACTTTCCACACTGAGATTGCCTTTTACTTCCATTACTCTGGAAGATTCCAGCTAGAAAACATAGTTGGTGACTTTTTCAGATATAGACATTGCTGTCAACATAACAGCAACAAACACAGGGATTGCAAGGGAACGGCCTAAAAGCACCAAATTTGATTTAAAGGGTAAAAACCATGTATGGAATCTAGGTGTGAACGACCAAAGCCTGAAACCAGCAGCCTATGCTTTGCTCTGTTAGACTGAAAGGTTATCTCAAGCACAGGGAAAGGAAAGAATGTTCCCATTCTCCACCTACTTTTCCCTGCCTCCTCCGAGAATGCATCTCCCTGTGCCAGTTAGCATAGCACTGCTGGCAACTCCTCATTCAAACTTGGAAGGGTCTTACCTCATAGATACAATTTATTGCTTTTTAAAGTTCTTTGCAGCAGCAAATTACTGAAGAATCATGGGATTATTAGGGTTGGAAGAACTATTTTATAATTCTGTTTTAAAATAAAACTGTTAAGAAACACATACAGCTCCTATCAGAACTTTAGTTTGGTCTCTAACACATAACAAGTTGGTGCAGGTGCAAAAAAAAAAAAATCTACTTGCAAGACACCACAGCAAAACCAAATTTAATATTTTAAGGTTGTTAAGTGTCAGCAATCACTTTTTCTATCTGTTTTAGAGTACATCCTGTATGTTTACAATAGCTATTAGGCAGCAAGACGTATTGTCACCAGTTATCCAATCATCTGTTAACAGCTACCTCTTCAAACACACACAAAGAACTCTGAGCAAACACAAAATTGTCTAATGCACACCGTGGAATATCTAAAACCCTGTATCACACTCTTTTTTAAGCTAATAAGCAATAACAGTCTAGAAGAAAGCAATCTGACAGTTGAAAGGCTTAATAAGAGTTCTGTAAAGAATTCTCGCTCTAGGACATGATCAAAATTCCCACATTACCCATAGGCATAAACAAAATTCCTTTGCTAGAGGAATCTCACGTGAAGCTGCTACAGAGCAACTGCTGCTGGGATCCTTCTGAATTCACAGGTTCAGGGCTAAGCCCACGGCGACACTTCGTAGATATGCTTGAGTGAAGGGTGCTGTCCCCTGATAAATCAAGAGTTCATAAGCACTTCAGGGAAAAAAACAAAGAAAAACCACCACCAAACCAACACTCCAGGATCCTAGCCAACATTCCCCATCTTGCAAAAAATTCTCGTGTCCAAGGCTGAGCAAGTGCTATTATGGAGCAAACAACAGCAGCTCTGTTTGCCTCCAGAGCTACTGCAGCAATATTTAACTCACAGATTCAGAGGGCTCTGATTCTCAAAACAAGGACAATTCTGTTTTTAACAGGAAAATGATCAGCTCCCAGATTTGTCCAAACACAGATCAAGATGCTTAAAGATGTGCTTTCCGAGTGCCAGGAAAGCCTGCTGCAGTTCCACTGAATGTTTAAATGCTAAATCCAGCTTCCAGAGAGCGTGCATGTGTGTCCTTGTTAGAGATTAAATGCTCTGTCTTCTAGTTTATCACTGACAAACATTAGGTCAACAGCATGCTCCCTCCAAATTCAATCCTATCAAGATTATCGCTCACAGGAAATAGAAAATGTGCATTTCCCAACCTCTCAAACATCAGCAAAAAGCCACTAAGTTCTGCAAAAACCACATCCCAACAAATCAATTTCCCCCTTCCCTCTGACAGATTGAACGCAGCACTAGCAGGAGCAAAAAGCAGAAAAAGTGGTAGGAGCATTTTGTTTACGTATATTCAGAAGATGAATTTCATCCAGACATTAAATCTGAGTGCACCTAGTATAAACACCACACACACCCCCCAGACAAAAATCATTATTGAAGTCCCTCATATAGAGCTCCAATTGCCACATTGCAAAGACACCATTGCAAGCAAAAAAACCCCCAAAAAACAACAAAACCAAAAACAACAACAAAAATACCCAAACAAACAAATAAAAAATACATCTCTGGGAACTGGAGAGATTGGAAAGACTCAGGCAACAAAGGAAGTAATATTTAACTCATCTAAACAAGGTTCCTGCCAGAAAGACAAGTCTGGGTCATGTCATATCATCATGTCTCATTTCACCTGTGCCTTGTTTCCACAAAAGTAAATCAGTGAGTGCTATCAGCAGAATGCCCACATTTTCAAGCACCACAAGGGCCAATGACCTACCCTATGTGGCCAATACCTAGCCAGCGTATCTCCAAAGGATACAGTCTGTTTGTCTTTGTGGTCCAAGGTTATATTCATTGGGAAACCTTATCTGTGAAAGATACTGCTTTCAAAGATGAGTAGAGACTGTAAACTGCTTTGGGTGCAAGTTAACCTTAAAGCATACCTATTCCAAACTTTCCAAATATGTGCAAGACTTGGGATTCTTCCCTCAACCAGCAGAAAGACAGGCTAATCCTCGTTTCAGATTTCACCACCATTCTTATCTACTCTCAGCAAGTGCATTTTCTTTACTAGCTCTAGTAAGCCAGGGATCAAGGAAATGTAATGCATCTCCAGGAGCTGGGAAACACCCTGGCAGGCTTGGAAGCTAATTAGAACAACTAAGCTTTGAAGAATTCTCAAAATGGGCCCAGTAATCCAACATGAGCTAGCCAGTCTTTGGCTTGGCTCTGGTAATATGCCAGACCTCAAGTGCCTCACTACACACTCCGCACACAATTATGGGGATGGGTTCAGGGTAAAACCGTGTTCTCTACATGTGAAATACAACAAAACTAAATCAATCTGAAGGACCAGGCCCAACTGCAGCATGGATAAATGCCACCAGAAGGCCCAGAACTCTATGGCAAAGAGTATGGCGAACTTATGGCTGACACTCAGCGAATTAAGAGAATTTCTGAAAAATAATAAGGCATTTCAAACTAGTTGAACATCTTCAGGATTGAAGACTACAAGGAAGCTTCCCGACTACCGATGAAGAGATTTGTCCTCTTTAAATCATTTATCTAATGAAATACAATACTAGTTCGAGTAACCAATCTAGTTGGGTCAAAGTTTACATAGCTGAGTATATAGCTCTATGTACAAAAATAAAGCAGACTTGCTTTTCAAACAGTTCCCCTCACTATTCTTAACCACTGAAATATGCTAGATACAGAACGCTTGCCCTAGAGGGTGTGCTCCTCAGGCTACCTTCTCTCCTGGATATATTACTACCTCTGGCAGCACATGCATTCAAGGGAAGGAACATTATTAAATTGATTTAGGTGAAACTTAGCTAATGCTGCCTATGATCTATTTAACAGCACTACAGCACATTAACATCGAAATCCAGACTGATACCAGACATGGAAGTAGTTGTGTCGCCTTCTTTTAGACAACAATGACAAAACCCAAGTACAGTATTCACTCAATTCCTTTGGGGAGATGGTGAATCGGGACCAACTAACCCATGGCCATCCAGCCACCCAATAACTTTTCAGCAGAATTCAGCCCAACTCACCAACTACTTCACTGAGGAAGACACCCTTCTGAAATAAGATACTCTGAAGTGAGGGCTGTGCTCACAACCATGGAGTATATAACCTCTTTATACACTTTAGTCTTATGGAGCAAAACCTGATTTCAATGTGGGCCACTGTTGAGCTGATCTCAGTAGAACTCTATCAGAGCTATTCAATGCATGTGGTTATACAGGTTATTTCTTAAGCATGTGTTCACACATCTTCCTTCAGCCAAAGTTCTGGTTTTACTACAAATTTCCACTTACTTATGCTTTTACTCACAGGGATTCTGTACCAGATGACTTTGTAATTACTCCTTAGTAAGTAATCTGTTCACAAAGTACATACTAGGGAAGTCCCTTGCCTTGCTGTAACTATGTTGCTTTTACAGACAGTCCCTCCTCCGAATATGAATTAAAACAAAGTAGAAGGTTTTTACTATCCCTTTAGAATTAGGTTATAAATTGACTGTTTTAAAATTGTTTTAAAACAGGTTAAAAATTAGCAATGTTTTCTAAATTGTTTACTGTTTGAGCTTAGTCATCAAGTGCACATTGAAGGGGAAAAAAAAAAAAAAGTATCTTTTGGAATAGTCAAACTCATTTCTCAAAATTGCACAAGAAGGCACAGATCAGGTCAGAAATTAAGCTATTCCAGGAAAGCATTTCCCACATAAGACCATTAACTGTACTCCATCTCCAGTTCACGTGAAGATATGTTTAACACATGCAGGGAGATTTTAAACAAGTTCTAGGAAATCAAGAGACAGACAGATTCAAGATTTGCTGAACAGAAGCTGAGTTCCAGATCACTTTATCTAATTTAATTGGAAATCTGCATTAGAAATCTCACTTGCACTTTCGGTTATGAAAGGATTACAAGATAAAGCCTGACAGTTTATCAGGGTAGCTGCATAAATAATGACTCTTACTTTGCATAAATCATTGCTCGAGTTAACCCTGAACAGAACCTGTCCGAAGGACACATTTACAACACAATGAGCTGAGCAGCACTCGACTCTCCATCACACAGCTGTTATTCACTGCCTTAGGAAAAAAGGCATCACTTCAGCCCTCTCATGAGCACGCTGACACCCAGCCCTGGTTATCACTAGGGAAAGCAGCAGCAGGAGTATTATTGCTCCACTTGCTACTGTGATACTGTCATTTTGCTGGGAGGGGAAAGCTAAAAATCAAGTAAATGGAAGGGGGTGGGGGAACACACAACATTCAAGTGCTCATCAGTTTGTCAAGTTGCAGTGATAAGAGACTTTCAGCCTTTACTTTAAACTTCGGGGTTAACTCCTTAATCTTGGTAATTAAAACTCAGATTCACCTTTTTCATATTGATCAGACAAGACAAGGATAACTACCCAAAAACTGCACCTGCAATTATGTTCTGTACAAACTTATTATTCACAAAGCGATTACAATTGGAATACTTAATCAAGAACAAAAAGCTCAGCTCTTATTCTTTTCATGTTTTAAATTACATAGAAGGCTTGAATCACATTTTACAATAGACATTACACGATGAATCTGAAGTCCTAGGAATCAACACTTCCAGACTCCTTACATACTTTCCCAAATCTCTTATGGTTAAAAATGCTATTTTCTCTTCTATTACATTCCTGCAGGAATTCACAGTAATTCTTTTGAAACCTAAAAATTACTCATTTATCTGACAACTGCTCTACCAAATTGTATTTGAAACATAATCACTTTCTAAAGAAAAAACAAACAAACACACTAGTTTATCTCTCCTTTCTTCCAACACATGTGGAACGAACCACCACCAAAAAAATAAAAGCCCATTTCCACAATTTTCTTATCTTTAAGAAGTGACTTAAACAGATACTCAAAGCAAATTGTACCAAGAGATTGCCTACCCGTGCTCCAAACAGGATGTAGGCAGCCTCCCTCCTCCTCCTCCTCCTGCTCAGAAGAGCTATTTACTCGGCAGGACCTCCGATACTGATCGTGTAGACGCCCGTGCAGACGCCGAGAGCTCCAATCTCAACTCCTATTTATGCTAATGGATGTCTTCCTCGGATCTATCAATTACTCCTCTTGCACAAGAAGCTCTATAAATTTACAAACATCTCGCTGAACAACGGCGCGGAAAGGCGTGAGGTGGTGCGCACACATCAACACCAACATCTGCTAAAAGCACGGCCTTTGTCACCACACCCAGGGGAGAAAGTGACAGGGGACATCCCTGGGGTCCCCACTGCTGGAGAAAGCTCAACAGAACAGTGCTCACTACAAATCCTGCGCTGGAGACATCCAGAAGATTAGGGGGAAAGAAAAAACAAACAAACAAACAAAACCAACCCCACCTAGTCTATTTAGATACATAGGTTTTGTTGCCACAGTTTGCAGCTCCCGAACTGTGCAAAGCGCCGAGGCTACACAAAGCAGGGTTGGAAGACTTGTTACTGCAAGGCTTGGAATCAGCAGCAGGGAGGAACGCCATGTATGTGCACGATGGTACTAACCATGCTCAGACACCGAATGTTTACATAATGCAAGTCCTCCACACAACGTACCAAACTAGCCAAACACAATTTCTGTTGATATTGGATCCTTTTCAGAATTTTTAGCTTGCCACTCAGCAGCTCTGCTTCCTGCAGACCAGTGACAAGCAAACTACACTGAACACCCTCAAACACTGAATATTTTGTGACAAATAACTAAACAAACACAATTTCTGGCTGAAGAAGACAACCAATCCTGCAGTCACTGCGACAATTCACATTTTCAACAACATCCAGGACCTTCTCAGGCACTCACTTAAATGCTTCCCAAATGGCTGTATAACATTTTAGTTTGTTGTGCATCCTCTTCCAAGCACCGGAAACAACAATCCTTGTGAGGAACTGGGAGCTCCTCCAAGAGCTAGAACTCAGAAACAGGAAGACGACAGAGAACCCTTCACTTTGTAGCAGCAGGAGATTCAGTTTGGGCTTTCAGGAGCTAAGAGAGGTGGTAAGGATGGTTACAGTTTTGCTTCAATGTTACATTTTATCGACAAGTATCAGCTGCTACAGATGACTAAGGTGTGGACAGGCTGGGTTATTCTGGAACTGTAAGAAGAAAAACATTTATCATGTCCAAAATCTAGAGCCACGCTTTACTTAAAACAGCTCCCCCAACATGCTTTCATTGTTAAAATTGTGTCTAGTAAAGCTTTGCTATGCCTACAATCCAGCAATAAAGACCAAGTACTTGCAGCAAAAAGTTAGTGATCTAGATTTGTGATTACTTTATAGCTTGGCAACAGGTAGAGGTAAAAAAAACCCCAAACCATAAAAACATAACCCATAAAATTAATCTTTCCTATCTGTCTCTAGGTATTTGATGGGAGATGGCTGAATTTTAACCCATAAAATTAACCTTTCCTATCCATCTCTAGGTTTTTGATGGGGAGATGGCTGAATTTTAATGCATACGTATGTGGGTGGAGGGTGAAAAACAGGGTAGAGAAACTGATCTTAGAAACCTACTCTATACCTAGTATGTAATTTCCAAATTGCTGAAATAATGGTATCACAGTTAAGAAGCACAGACGTGATACACAAATTGGGGAAGTTGGGGATCAAGAAATTCTAGCCTGCTTCAGTAAAGATGGATGTAACAGATAGTAAAACTCCTACATGCTCCACTTATTAATTATTGCCAAAAGAGTTATTAAAATATTAAAAAAAAAAAAAAGTTTCAGTTGCTAAAGCCTAGAAGTAGGTTAAATGAAATTAAAGGTTTCTATATTCATGGGATTCAAGCTCGTGTCGATCACAAGCTCGCTGCCAACCACTGTATCCCTGCGATGAGCCACAGTGTAAACTTCACTCGGGGAAGCCTTTTGGAGGACCCACGCGGCTCCTTTTCCACGAGGCCCGCTATCCCCAGGGCAGGGCACGGGCAGAGGAAGCGCTCTCCCGCTGCCGAAGGAGCGCTCCCAGCGCACGGACCCGCGGCGCCGGGGCCGCGGGCACGGCCCATCCCGGCTCTCCCCACGCCCGCTCGTTCCGCTGAGCGGCAGAGGAGCTCGTGGCCTCCCCTGCGAGCCCGTTCCGTGCGCCGGCCGCCGCGGCACGGGCTGTGCCCGCGGGGAGCCGCCGGGCAGGCAGGGCCGGGGCGCCGCCGCTCGCCGCAGGCCCGCTCGGCGCCGAGGGGGACGGTGGTACCCGGGCCCGGGCCCCGCGGCGCGGAGAGCGGAGGCTTTCGGCCTCGCCCACGCCCCGCGCTTCGCCGAGCATCGACCGCGGCCGCCGCGCTCCGCCGGCCCGGCCGCCGCCACGACGCGCCCCGGAGCTCCCCGGCGCCCTCCATCCTTCCCTCCCGGAAAGGCGGGGCCGCCCCCTCCCCCGCGGCCCCCCTCCCGGTGCGCGGGCGGCTCGGCGCGGCGGGGCGCGGTGTGCCGGTACCTGCTGCGGGCGGCTCGGCGCGGCCCCGGCGCTGCCCGGCCCTGGCTGTGCCCGCCCGGCGCTCGCCGCCCCGAGGGTCCCGCACGGCGGCCCCGCACTGCCGCTCCCGTTGGCCGCTGCGCGCGCGCTCCCCGCGCGCCCATTGGCCGCTCTCGCCGCCGCTCGCGGGACGGAGGCGGCGAGGATTGGCGGGCGCCAGGAGGCCCCGCCCACCCGGTGCCGCGCGGGGGGGGCGCGCGCTCCCCCCTCTCTCTCACACACACACACAGAGAGACAGACAGACAGACACTGTGACAGAGACAGACTGACACACACAGACACAGAGAGACACAGTGACAGAGACAGACTGATACACACACAGATACACATAGACACACGCAGACACAGTGACAGAGACAGACCGACACACACACATACACAGACTGACACACAGTGACAGAGACAGACTGACACACACAGACACACAGACTGACACACAGACAGTGGCAGAGACAGACCGACACACACAGACACACAGACTGGCACACACAGAGACAGTGGCAGAGACAGACTGACACACACAGACACACAGACTGACACACAGACAGTGACAGAGACAGAGACAGACTGACACACACAGACACACAGACTGACACACAGACAGTGACAGAGACAGACCGACACACAAACACACACAGAGACAGTGGCAGAGACAGACTGACACACACAGACACACAGACTGACACACACAGAGACACAGTGACACACTGACAGACACTGACACAGACAGACACACACACAGATACACAGACACAGTGACGCACACTGACACACTGACATACACACACACACACACAGACACAGTGACACACAGACTGACACACAGACACAGTGACACACAGACACAGAGTGACACACACACACACAAGACACAGTGACACAGACTCTCTCACACACACAGAGGCTGGGAGTGTCCCCACAGTGTCCACATGTGTCCCTGGGTGTCCCTGCAGTGTCCGTGTGTGTCCCTGGGTGCCCCCGCAGTGTCCGTGTGTGTCCCTGGGTCTTCCTGCGTGTGTCCGTGTCCCAAACGCTGGATGCAGCCATCACAAAGCAGCGCGGGTCCAAACCCGGCTCCGAAGCTCCCAAGCCGGCTGAGGCTGTGGAAGCAACAATAACTGCCCTCGGAGCACGGACCCACCGGGCCACAGCTGCAGCACCGTGGGGCTTGGAGCAGCCTAAGCCCGCGGGGCTAATGCGGCAGGATCCCGTGCCAATGGCAAAGAATCGTGGAATTGTGGACTCGTGGACTCACCAAGGCTGGAAGAGGCCTTGGAGACCGTCAGGACCAGCCACGAACCCCGCACTGCCTCTGCAACCCCCAAAGTGCGGAGCTCAGTTCTGAGACCATCGGATTGCTATTGATAGACATCGCATCTGTGTGCAAAAGTCACTGCGCTCCACTTGCCTCACCGTTTGTTTCCAAACAGTGCAACGTGATGTCCTGGTGCTCTGGTGCCATGATGCCATGCCTTGCCACCATATGCTGCTGGTTTCACAACTAAATATTGCACAGATGGACGTGCATCAGCTGAACAACAACAAAAAACAAGAAGAGGCATTTAAAAGTTAGGAAACACCCTATATAAACTTGTGCAACTTGTACTATCCAGATTACTGTACAAATAAGGTATTATATGAGAATTGTTGTAAGCAGAGTCTTGGCTTGTGCAGGGGCAGGTTGGTTTTTCAGAATGGTTTGTGCTTGACCCGAGCCACGAGAATGGGAGCTCTGCTCAGATCCTCCACAGCAGCTCAACAATTATTTTATATTTATTTTTTGATGTGTGTTCTCATGGTTTATTCACCCCATAGTAGTTACACCTGGTACCTAGGTACTTCTTGACAGAGCACTTAGAATCATGTAACTGTAAACTCCTTCTCGTAACTGTCTAGCTGACAGTTTTCCACAGACCATCCCTTTGGAAATGCCTGGTCACTGAAGCTGGGACATCATCCAATCATTCAGCCATACAGGAAAACCAACTCAGGCAGGCAAAGGTTGAGTCCAAATCTCCCACAGTCCTGCTGAAAGGTTTTACAATTTTTTTGTACCCTGTTACACACCAAGGGTTCCTTTTAGTTGTATTGAAATCATTCACGTGTTAGGCAGCCCTACAGACTGTGGGATGAGGTTTTCCATGTCAGATTCCCAAGAAAAGAAGAGTCAATTGCAGCACAGATGTAGAATTGCGGTCAGTGCACATGAACTCTTAGGAAAAAAAATATTTTTTACAATGTCTAGTTGGTATATGCAAATTAAAGGTTATTGGATTACCACAGCACTTAAATTTAGGTACAGTTTTCAGAAGTTGCTCAGTAAAATGTGTCTGTGACACCAGACAGAAGTCATGGGGAACATCTCAGCAGTATTTCAGGGTGGGAACAGCAGTGTCATTTTTCCAGTCTGGTTTTTGAAAACAGCTAAAAAATGGTGGGGGTTTAAACTTTGTCTCTAATAAATACCATATCCTCTGATCGTTGTAGTCTATTCATGATGAATTACAATGAAGTGACTGTGGATTAACTGATGCTCTCAGTATAAATGTTGGACAATAATAATAAAGCAAATCAGATTTTTTTTTCAAGATTACTCTTTAAAAGTCACAATTAATTTATCCCTCCTTAATTGTTTATCATCAGGAAATACCATAGTGATGTAGTACCCTGAAACATTTGCATTTCAATGTAGTAACATATGGTTACTTCTCAAAGAACCTACCAAACTGGTTATTCAAGGTAGCATTGTGAATTTTTCGTTGCAGGAAAGAGAAGATATCAACACCAATGTGGCCTAGTTTGGGAATGCTGCATAAATTATTTAAAACAACCCAAAAAGCAACCCAACCCTATTTGAAACTCTATTACTCAGCACAGAGATAGCGTGACACAAGGTTGTGGAAATCTCTAGGTAAATAAGTGCAAGTGCTTGCAAGGCAAGATCTTGGTTTTTTACCCATGAGAGCGAAACAAACACCTGAATGCTCACAATCAGGGGAAAAAAAAAAGAAAGAAAAAGAGATTCATATAGTATCTTTAAATTGATCCACTTCTCTAAGCAGCACTAGCAGGTTACTTAATTCACTGGAACCTTTTAGAGCTTTCCAGACTGCTTCATTATATCTCTCCAATTTTAAGCAAGGCCAACAATTGTAACAGTTTTGTGTCCTTTATTGACCAGCTCACGGAAATGTTTAATTTTGCACCCCTTGCCTGGTCAAGGTTCCCCAAATCTCCTTGCTTTGGAGACTGAGAGAGGTGTCTCAGGCAGAAGTGTGAGAGGACCGAGTATCAGCAGGAGGTACAGCCGTGCTGCAGGAGCACGGTGTTCATACAGAAACTGTGTTTCTCTTCCCTTCTTACAAATACATACACTCTGTACCTATATATACACTGTATACCTGGGGAACAGAGCCCGTTTTATGCAAACCTCAGTCGTGTTTCTTTGTTTCAGTCACTGGTAGGCACAACATGAAGTGTTTTGCATAAGCCAAGGCACGTGTTTACCATGGTCTAGCTGCTTGCGGAGGGCATAGGGATGCTCACTTCAACTCCTTGCTGAAGGCAACACGTTTAATTAAAAGACATGTCAAGAGAAATGTCACTTTCTGTGCTGCCAGAAGAAAGGGCACAGGCAGGTTCTGTTCAGTGAGCTTAGGCTCCTCTACTATTTCATTTGTGCTCATGCTGGTAGGGACTGACAGCCACATAGAAAGAAGGGGTTTGTAAAGGATGCATTTGTGATGCAGTGAGCAAAACAGCTCTCATCCTCAAGCTGCAGTGCATTCCAGGCACAGTAATATAGGCTGGAATTCGCAAACTTACTGCTGTACAGGATGCAGTGAGAAAGAAACAGTCCAACAGAAGCTCAGAACCCGCCTTGGTGTGAACAGTAGCTAACACAGTTAAAACTTGTTTGTTTTCTAATTTGAGGTACTATGGTGCAGAGATAAGGGTCTGACCAAAACTAGTTAAACCAGTTTAGGAAAAGTTCAGGAACTTATTTTTAGCTGTGGATTAAAGCTAGTTAGTGCATTTAAAGGTGTCTTTGGATTCAAAACAGGGCAAACGCCTCATGAGAGGAAATTTGTGATTTTACTCTCCAACGATTTGATACAGTTTTTTGTCAAGTGCCTCTTTCATCTTTTACTAAAGAATTTAATGGTTTAAGATACTTATTTAGTGATCTGAGTGGCAATCATGAATATACTGCTTATTAGATATCAGTGTGCAAACAGGATGGGTAACAAATATATTGTTTGCAATTGAATGCATTCTGCTACCTTTTCTATGTTTTCCATCTTAATGTGCTAATTCCTTGGGGTTTGGGAGCAGCTGTTAGGACGGCAATGAATATTCAGTAAAGATTACTGAATCATAGGATGGAATGATCCTCTGCAGATTGTTTAGTCCACCCTCCCTGCCCAAGGCAGGCCTGCCTGGAGCAAGTTCATCGGGGTAGTGTCCAGCTGGGCATTGAGCACCCAAGGACAGAAACTCTACACCCACCCTGGGCAGCCTGTGCCAGTGTTTGACCTCCTTTGCAATAATAAGAAAAGGTTTTCTCTTTTGTTTGGGCAGAAATTCCATATTTCTCTTTGTAACCTCCTACCCTATCACTGGACACTACTGAGACAGGTGTCTCTTCTGTCCCCTGCCCAGGTATTTTTCCACACAGCTCACGGTCTGTGTGCTGGTCACCTGCATCCCCAGGGGCTTTCCCACAAAGCTGCTTTCCGCCCACTTTGTCCACAGTCTGTCCTGGTGCATTGGGGTTTTCCTCCCCAGTGCAGGGCTTTGCATTTCCTTTGTTGAACTTTGCAAGTTTTCTGTTGGCTGATTGTTATCTTTTCCGGCATGACTAAATACAAACATTATTTCTGCATTTGCGTCCTTGCCACGTCACTCAAAAGCAGCAGAAATACCCACCGTGAGATCTGAATATGAAACTTAGTTTCATACATCCTATTTAAAAAAAAAAAAAAAAAAAAAAAAAAAAAAAAAAAAAAAAAAAAAAAAATTAAAACACCTCTTAACTGTACTGGCCACTGTGCCAAGCCCTGCTAGCTTAATACTAATGATATTTGTGTTTGAGATTTCCTCTCTTCTTTTTTCATTGCCTTTTGGCATATCAATATGCTGAGTGATAATAATTATAGTTTAGTACACTGAGTATATTGATAAATGTGTGGGTGATAGAAACAGTTGCTAGGAAAGGCTGACATCCATCAGCATTACTGCAGGGGGAAGGGATCCTTCAGAGGAATGATGGAGGTTTAGTGATAGCTTGGTCATGTGAGGCTTAGGTCATAATTTCATTTAAAAATTGAGCTGTCTGGATCATATGACTAAATTAAAACAGTTTATAAAGAACAAATTTTTGTACAGGATAGACTTCCTGAAAGTACCTTCAAAGGTATTGAAGATAGGAAAATTGTTGCTCAATTAGAAACAGCAGACTGGCTGAAATAAATATATAAGACAGGTATCTCTGTGAAGAACAGAGGATTAAAGGGAGCTGAATGGGCTCATGGTGCTCAGCAGTCCCAGGCTCACAGAAGCCCCTTTGCAAAATGACAGTGTGTGATTTTTAACACAGCAGTGCTTTCCTTCCTCTAACCTTCTTTTAATTGTCCCTCAATTTCCAGCCTAATGTGTTTGCCAATACACACCTTTGTTTCCGTGCCAACACTTGCCTTTTTAGCCAACAAACCACTCCTGCAGTGATACATTTGTGGAGAGCAATCTTATCCCATTTCAGCTTTCATTTTACAGGGCTAGAAGAACCATGACTTGCACGTTTGCTCTTGTGTAGAGAACCTCTTTCTTATCCATTCTAGGTGCCCATCTTTGCATGTTTTTCAGGTTAAATTTGTAATTTTATACAATGTTCCAGATACAGTTTCACTGAGATCTTACATGGCAAAAATATTTTTGTACCTCTACTGAAATCAGATCTCTTGATGACAACTTAGGCTTATATTCATTTTTGGCACAGCTACCTCATGTCAGCAGTTCATAAAAAGTGTGATTTTGAAGAGTATATTTTGGGTTCCTCTTCTGTCATGTCAAACTGAGGTTCTAGCATATAGCAGTGCTATTTGTTCCCATGCCCAAAACTACACATTTGTATATAAATGAAATTTCTTCTCATTCCTAGCAGTCTAGGCTCTTTCAGTATTAATTCCAACTGGTCGTCATTAATTATTTGTGTGAATAGTGTTTCTTCACTTTATCAGTGAATTTTCAATATCATGTATCCAACATCAACATTACTTGTAGCTATTTCCTTTTATGTCAGCTCATTTCATGCTTCACTTTGCCTCTTCATTCAATTTATTAGTTTTCCGTAACAAAATGTTGGAATCTGCTTCTTTCTTTTGCTGGGTAACTACATAATAAACCTCAAGTTCTGATACTTTTGAATTCATGGTCAGTTCTCCCTTCTATTTCTGTTTTAGTTACCCTTTTCTTGTATAAGCTGCATGACTTGTTCTCAAGCACTGCTGACACACAATCACATCTGGCTCCCAAAAACAAGGGTGATCATTTCTCCCTCTGGATTCCTACATAAACTTTACAAGTTTGTTATTGCTGGCGATGTTTTCTTCACATTTTTTCCTGTTGTTCTGTTAAACAGTTTATTGATAATACTTTCATATAAGCAGAACATTCTGCCCCAATGGTGTTTTCTCCAAGGACTTTCTCTAGAGTTGTCTGATTTCGTATTGTGAAATTAACGCATTTCTCATGTTTGCTCTCTTCAAAGGAAGCCATTTCATGCTTTCACCTGTGAAATAATCCCTTCTTCAGACAGAATTAATCACTGTTTCAAAAGTTTGCAGTTTGTCGGTGGTTATTGTACCGTTTATCCTTTTGGTAATGTTGCATCATATCCATTGCAACTTGGTGTGACAGGGGCAGATCAGAAGCCTGAAGCAATCAGTGATGAGGGTCCTCTTCCCCAAAGGAAGATACAGAAGTGAGACCAGGGCACTGTTTTGTTGCCTGGGGCCTCCATCCCCGCAGTGACCACGCTCCCAAGGATGGGGAGCAGTACTGGAAGAACCGGGACAGAGCTATGTGTGCCTTGTTCAGAGGAGAGGGATGGGTGAAGCCAGGTTCTGAGGATGAAGATCCATGTCACAGTGATAAGTTACCTTTGTGCCACGGCTGGCACAGTGACCCAAGGGACTGTGTCTGCTGCAAAGCCTCCTGTGGGTGCCTGTAGCAGGGCAATCCAGAATCTGAGAGACACCAGCAAAGGAGGAAGAGATTAGAGAATTGGGATCACTTATTCTTTGCAGCCTGGATTGAGTGAAAAGTGGGCAAAGAGAAACTCCTGCTTGTTCAGCTGACCCCAGGGACAGGCTGGGGGAGGCCTTTGGATGCAGACAGGGTGTATTGTGACTGCTGGCCACCAGTTTGCTCATGCAATGCTGCTGCCTGTGCAAGCCCTGCCTGCTGGGACAGCTCAGAGAGCTATTCCTTTGTGATCAGAAATGTTACTTCTCCACAGCCCTCAACTAATTGCTGTTTCTAATTGCCCCGTGCTTTCCACCCCGGAGTAATTTCAAAAAGTGTTACACTTATTTTGGTTTTACTCAGGTGATACAAGGAGCTGCTGATCCTGGTCGTGTTGAGAAGAAAGGTAAAGACAAATCTCTTGCAGCATTTTCTGTTTTTCTGTTTTCTGAACTTGGAAAGATAGCTCAACATGGCAAAAGCAAGTAGATAAAGAGCCAAGAAAGACAAGTAATTAAAGAATGAGAGGGGGGAAAGGTAATAGAAAGTCAGGCAGGGAAGGATTTCGAACACAAAGATGTGTAGGTGGATGAGGAAGAGCTGAAGACTGACCATCAAAAGCAAGTGGAGGTGTAAAAATGACACTTGACTCTGGAATCAGTTTGTGATGTGCTTTTGACTTTTTGGACAGTGGAGATGGAGAAGGTGTTTAGGACACCCACCAGACATGGACATAGAGAATCATGTAAACTTTCCTTTATTTTGAGTGTGAGCCCTTGAATGGATGAGGCAAAAATGCTTCTCTCATGGCGGCACTGTCAGCACTCAATTGATGTAGTTATCTACAGAATAAAGTTTTGTTATTTTTCATCAAATTTTCCAGGCTACCATAGCACAAACAGTCTGCAAGAAACAGCCTCAGACTCATGGCAAACTACAGCTTCAAAGGTGAATGAGAACAAGATCCCTGATGAAGATACCTGGTATTAACACATGTTGAAGTATGGAAAAATGCAAATCTTACCTTAGGAAATTACATCATGATAAAGCAAATGTTGTGCTGAAATGATTCCAACTGCTCCTGTGAAGGGGTTACTCTGCCAGCATCACTGGCCAGAGCCTGGAAATTGTCCCTAAAAATTTTCAGCACAAAGAAGAAATGAACTTTCTGGTGTATACTTGCCTTCTGGTTCTTAGGCATAGTCCCAGGACCCATTCTGAGATTTTTTTTACTTTATTTACTTTATTATCTTGAGTCTCATTTGAGCCATTGAGTGATATAACCTGGGATGTGATTTGAAACCTAAAATTAGTAAAAGAGTTGTAGCAGTAGGAGAAAGACCATGCTCAGAAACTGTGGAACTTTGTCTAAGTAGCTTATTTACTTAGAGACCCACAAGTCAGCAAGAGCAAAACAAGACAGAGAAGGCCCACAAACAGGATTAGTATCTGTAATTAACTGATCTGTGGCGTATTCTTTTGTCTGCATTTTACTTTATGGCATTGGTTGTACAGAGCAGGGACCACACATGGTTTAAGATGCTGCTACAGTTCCAATAAATATTTGACATTGATTTAGAGCCATCAACCTTAGTGCCATCTGCAGTTTCCAGATAATTTATTGATGATGTGTGACTAGCACTGGAAGACAGAAGCTGAATATCAAGGAGAGTAAGACCCTGCCTTTGTTTCTTACACTTTGCTTCCTTAAGCATCTGCTATTGGCCACACTTAGGGTAGCATTGAGAAAAGAAAATATTGGCTAATTTGGCAGTCATTATCTTCACTAATATTGCTGAGAAGATTTACAAATGTTGAGCAATGTACTCTGTTTATGGGACATGGCTGCAAGATGCCATGGATGTTGAGACACCCCGATAAGGTTAATAACTCATCAACAAATGAACTACATGAGTTCCAGCACTTAAAAATGCTTTGTTCAAATAGGTTACACTCAGCTGAGCCACTATTAGAGAGCTGCTTAAATTCACCTTAGCATTATCCCTATTAGAACAGAAAATAATATTCTTGGCCACACAGTAAATTTAAACTCCGCCAAGTGCACCGTTGTAACGCTCACTGCCATGAAATTATTTTTTTAAGACACTTGAATTTACAGTCTGTGATTTAATTTCAGCTGTAATATCACTACAATATTGCTGCAACCTCCAACGGGGCTTGACAACTAAGGCAGAGTAATCAGACCTTCAGGGTCCCAAGGATACAGCCTTTTGGGGTATAATTTAAAGGACATATTGGACATCTGTCAAGTGTTTCTGGTCCCAGCATTCAGTCCTAAGGAGAGAGCAGGGTGTTCAGAAATGTCAAACACCGTAACAAACTCGCAGTAGCTGTGGCACTTCCCAAAAGGGTCAAATCTAGCGTGCTTTCACTGTAGTTATTGCTTGCAAATGCACAACAAACCCAGCGAACTCCATGTGTTGGAGTCAGAAAAAATGCCTGGTTTGCCCATAAGAATAAGTAGAGGTTGTCTACTTCAGCCTGAGCATGTAGGGCTTGCTGTTTAAGCACTAATTCAATGCATACATACCAGCATGCAAAGATCCCCCACCTAAAAATAGCATCCTAAATGCAAGAGCCCTTACTCCACCAGAAGGACTCAGCAATAACTCTGAGCTGTAATCTCATTTTGGAGCAGTCTAAATATCCAGTAATCTGGCAATTAAGGCTCCAACAGTGGTGTTGACAGACCCGATTTCAGTCCTCAGTCGGGTTGATGAGGGGCTTTAGTGTAAATTCTTTGTCTCATTGTCCATGAGAGTGACCTTGACAGCAGGCTGCCGTACACCCGGAGTGCCAGTCTTCTGGAACCTCTTACTTCACTGTTTGGCTCTATATAACAGATGCTCCAGAGCAGGGATGTGGAGGAGAGACAGAATGTGGATTAGAAAACACTTCTCACCTTCTAACTAGGATTGCCCTAGGGGAGAAAACCAATCCCACTCTCCTAAAGAGAGAAGCACCTTTCTGCTCTTTGGGGTGTCAATTACATTTATCTCTGTTCTTGGCAGGACCAACCGGTGGGATTAAAGTTGAATGCATTGCTTAGAGAGCCAGGGCTTGCAATCGGGAGCTGAGGCAGGCAGATGCCTGAAAGGCAACACTTCTGTAAACCTTACTCAGATCGATTTGGTGAGCTTTGAGGCTCAGCACTAGGAGAAATCAAACTGGGCATCTCTTCTGTGAGACACTTTAATAGCTGCTCCTACTCAACAGTGGGTCGGGATCTTTGGCCTTTGGCCATTGATCTTTTTCTTTTTCTTTTTCTTTTTCTTTTTCTTTTTCTTTTTCTTTTTTTTTTCTTTTTCTCTGCTTAACTCAGGACAGTTTTATCCCAAAATTATTATGACATAAAATATTACTTTGTACTTGAGTTTTTCTGTTAAATCCTGGTTTCTGTGACATGATATAAGCTGCATTTAGCTTAACTATTTCCATTTGTTAAACATCTTCATATTTCTTGATGTTTCATGGAAATGAAAGCTGTAGCACTTGGATTCATTAACTTTACCTGAAGGGCAGTAGTCCACTTTGTAGATAGAATGTGAAATAAATCAAGTTTCCATATTGTCTTGAAAAGGCAGAAGGTTTTCTTTTGTTTCCTCCATGTCCCATTCCTATTTCTTCACTCCCTTATCTTCTCTTTGTCTTACTAAACTGGGTGCTACAATCTCTTGGAATCTTTTAAAAATCACAGAAAAATTTTGTCTGGTCTGATCCCCTGCTGAAATAAGAGGTGACCCCAAAGCTTGACCAGCTTCAAAAAATCTGTTTTCTCTGGCTGCAAACCCCCCTCCTTCTGCCACTGATTTACAATGATCCCATCTATTGTTTCTGTAAGTGTTAATGCAATATAAAGGAGCTGCAGTTGTTTTGGAATTAACTAAACACACTGTAAGCACAGTGCCTGAGTGTTTCATTTTCTTCTTTGCCTCTGTGTGTAGGTGTAGAGTTCTGATGAGCTTCTGTGAGCACAGACTTGCGTACAACCACACCACTGTGGGCTCTGGAATTTCTAAGCCCTATGTTACAATGCAGGTAAGAGCACGCAGCACTCATTTAGGACAAAGTACTTACAGAGATACTGAAATGAATACCCAATCCAAGCATTACAAAACAAGAAAGCTCAGAAAAACAGAGAAACAAACTGTGTCAGGATAGAGCAACACAGCTCTGGCTGTCGGTGGTGACACTAGACAGAAATCATGGGAGTGGCAGTAAAGACACTTTGGGGTTTGTGATCTCTGATTAAGTTTCATGGTGTAGCATGAAATGTCTGTGTCCTATCCCTCAGCGATGGGAGGAAGATAAGGATGCAGGCAGTTCTCAAAGCATGGCAGCAGCACTGACCTGGCGGCTTTTTTGCCAGGGCCAAATGCTTGTCAGAGTTAGGAGAGCATCAGCCAGCTGAGCGGGGATCTTCTTCTGCTTAGGAATGTCACTAAATGGAACTGTGCCTCCAGCCTGAGGCTCAGGCAGCGTTGTGATGTTCTTGCTCTGTCTCTTAGAGCCCACTTTGCCCACTCCAGGACTGTCCCTGCCCCTGTCCCTGGGGGTGCAGGCAACGCACAGAGACCCGCAGGCAGGCCACAGCAGGGTGAAAGACATATGCCAGGGAGAGCAGAGCAGAGCAGAGACACACAGCTCCAGGTGCAATGTGCTCTAGACCACCTGGCAAGCTGAAAAAGCCCTATCTCTCATCGCCCAGCTAATTAGTTAGAGTGCAGTGCCATGAGGGTGCAGCGACACCGACGCCAGTGCCGGGGCATCTGATAGCTCAGCGCTCTGCAGCACACACAGGCAGGGACCTTCTAAGGGATGCTGGCCTAATTATCTCTCCTCACAGTTTTTAACTCAAAGGAGTACCTTTTTTCTGGAAGTCTGGAAAAACCACTTCTAACTGTAAATGCCACAGCAGAAATGTTCAAGAGTTGTACTCCCCAAAGCCTGTGCTCTGGACTCATTTTCTCTTCAATATGACAGAATCTAGAAAAAAAAAATCAGGTAAAATCTAGAGTTCAGTCATACTGGAGTTAAGAAACAGTGCTGGACTTTTCTCACTGATCAAACTGCTGGACATGCAGAGGGTTTGGCTGGTCCTCAGTATTCATATCCATGAGTAGATTGATGGTCTGGGAATGCTTTTGGGCTCACAAGTACAGACGTGAGACTGCAGCACTCATTAGCTTCTCTCTCTGTGCAGTCAGTGGGCAGGAACTCTGAGCTCTAGCGCAGTGCACATCTTCAAGACTTCTGAAACAGTCTCCTTGGCTTTTCCCTCATGCTTTTTAACACTGTCATTCCTTTATGTCAGTTCTTTCTAAATTTCTGAACTAATTTTGTTGTCCAGAATAGTTATGAAAGCCTATTTCCAGTCTCATGTACCTAAGATTGTACAAAGATATAAAGAGAAAGCCTGTGTTTATTCTTCTTCCCTTATTTAAACATGTGAGAACATCTTTTCAACATGCTATAACTGATTTTTAACCCTGCTCTAATGCAAAAGACTGAGTTTCTGTTAGATGATTTTAGCTTCATCAGCCTGAAAAATGTTTGTGTGTCATTTAGGGTTTTTTTTTTCATTTTGGCTTTCACCATTTGCAACACACAGTTTTACCTATCTTCTCTTTCATGGAGCTCTTTAATCTCCTTTTGGGATGACGTGCAGTTGCTCTTTATCCCAGCCATCACACTATTTCTTCATGAGTGCTCTGTGTTGTCATTCAGTAAAAGGTGCTATTGCTTGTTGTTTTTATGTTATTTTTGGGCAGGCTAATCTTGCTTTATAATTTATGTTTGGGGCCACAGCTCATTTCTTCATCAAATGCATTTGGTTTGGAAGTCCTGCAAGGCTTTACCCTGTTGCAGGGCATTCATTTTCAAAGGACTGCTTTGCTGGGCCTAGCTGTAATAAACCTTTTGGTTAGTCCTGCTGCGTTAGGAGCTTTAACACTGCAGGCTGCTGTGTTTGATTAGTGCAGCCTTGCCCTTCAGTTCTGAGTCAGCCTCACTTGGCAGCATTTACCAGGTTATCCACATGGCCAACCCTCACAACTTCACTCACTCCAGTCTCTGGAATAATCTCACCCCACCCATCAGCATCGTCTGTCCTTCCCTGAGCTGCTATCCTCAGTTTCTCTGGGATGTGATTTCAGAGCTGTGTGTGTCTCTCTGAATTTCATAGATTCTTACGTACTGGAGGCTGATTATTCCAGGGCTTTCTCCATAATACTGTATTGTGTATAAACTCACTTCATTTGCAGGTCCTGAACCCTTTCTGATTGTGGTTTCCTCATGATGGGCAATATGGTGTTTCTGGGATTCAGGGTCTGTCCTTTTTGCCCTCTCTTTCTACTGCCTAGGCAGTGGTGGAAGACTTGTTTTCAGATGCAATTTAAAGTTATATAATCCCAGCTGAATGCAGAAGAGTTCATATTTCAAGTAATAAAATATTCATTTGCTCCCACTGACACTTTAAAATGCATGAAAGTGTTTACACTGATTCAACCATTTCTTAAATTTTTTGTTTAGAAAACTCTCATCTGGATCATATTTACTCCGACAGCTTCTTTTAAAACTTTGACAGTGACGGTTCACCTGTGTGAAATGAAAATGCTGTGTTCTGAAACTGATTGTGATAGTGATAATTTGATTTGAAAGTGTAAAATTGTTGTTGGAATACTCCAGATGGCTGCTGATGTTAAATAAAGCTCTACTGTCTTGAAAGAGAGAATCTTGTACTTTGAGAGCGACAGATGCCTCAGAAAGTTGTTACTTGGCACAGTTTGGTAAATAATAAAGATAATCTTGGATAACCTTGGGTGAAACCAGTAATTTCACTGATAGAAATATCTCACAAAGTACAGAAGAAAATTCATCACTGCACTGTGGAGTTCTCTAGAAGGAAAACACTTTTTAAAGTAATTCTTAACAAACAAAAGAAAAAGCTCAGTAAAAGAGCTGATCTAATTTTCTTGTAAAATCCACAGAGACTTTAGGAAAATGTCATGGGTCAGAATGTATCTTCCTGCTCACAGTTGTGTGATGGAATCAGTACAGCCCACTCTGAGGGAGATATAGAGAAGTTGCTTGTAGGTGTGAGGAAGAAAACGTAGAGAGAAATTCTCAGTGTTGCCAGGTACAGAAGAAAGGTGTACGAATGTAACTTTGCCACTGAGTGCTCTGGGGAGAGCAACTGATACAGGAAGCTCTAAACAATAACAGAGCCCACAAAATCACAGGAATCTTGTTATTTTTTTAGATATTTCAAATTGTCTTATGAGGATAAGGAAGTTTTTTGGTTCACAGAATGTTTCCTCTGTGTTTAAGCGGTTCTCTGAGGGAAGAAGTGACAGTGTTAGGGAGGACTCAGCTCTTTGTTTTCCTGGCAGGCTTGAAATGTTAGAAAATAAGAGTAAGCTGACTACTTCTGCCAGGAAGAAAAAGATAAATATCAAAACTGAGTCAGAAAGGATCCTATATGCCACATCCAAAGCTATGTTGCAGAGTCTAAACTGAAGGTAACCCAAGAGCCAGCTGCACATTTGGAACTTCACTGAGATTTGTTTACAGTGTGCTAGAACTCAGCTCTTTGCTTCCTGATGTCTGCAAGCCCACTTTATGATTAAGAGTTGCAGACACAATTTTGTAGCTTGGAGAATGATGGCAGGTGAATTCTAGGTTCCCAAGCCACATGAAGTGAAATCAGGCTCATAATGAGCAGTTTTGCCCCACAGATCCCTTTCTGCTGTGCTGTGGCACCGGCTGATGCAAACAAGGCCATAGTCTTGTGTGTGTTCGTGTTTATGTACAATGCCACTTGCCATCTCTGCTCATTAAATAATTAAGAGTGAATACTGACAAGGAGGCAAGTGAAAAAGCGTGAATTTCCTTTTCTGAGCGTGCTGGTTTGCACACATTGCAGGAATGAGCTGGACTCCTCAAGGCTGAGGCAGGATCACAGTGGAGGTTGAGGAGAGTGTACTTCATTCCAATGGCCAGCATGTACCTGCTTGCAAATGTTTATCCTTTCTAGTATATTTGGTTCCTTGGACTCAAGAACATGAGGCTCATATTTCAATTTTACTGGGAGTGAAGCTGAGGTACAGAAAATTTCACAGCTGAAGGCTAAGCAGCCTGGGAAGAACAAGATTCAGGCTGCTAAACCCACAGTTGCTGCTCTTCTTTCTAAGCCAAACTGAATCTGGCTCCGTCCTACATACACATAAAAGTATTACAGCGTTAGGTTTATCTAAAGACTTCAGCAAATGTAGCCAGGAATCCTGAAAACCTGAAAACATGGAAAGGCTGCAGCTGAAAGTCCTACAGACTTGGAGAGCAGTTGTATTTAGAAGAAAGAAGTATGTGTAGCATACTTATTCAAAAATTGTAGTAGTTTAAGGACTCTTTTGTAGAGACAGTGGGGCATTTGAGTTGGTTCTGCTTTGTGGGATCAAAACCGACCTTGTGTCCTCTCACACAGGATGCGTATTTTTTGTTTGCCTCAGTCTGAAAGGTGACTCTTTTTGAAAACATTTACTGTCTCCCAGCAAACAGTGACAGTGCTGGGGAAGTTTTCTCCAGAGAGCAGAAAATGAGCTAAAATGTCAGGTTTCTTTGATTCATTTTGCTCCATTTAATTTATTGTGGACCAGAAGTTACATAATTAATAAAGCCATCCACAGAAGGGAATATCATATCATATTCATGATGAGCTACACACAAGCAGAGCGAAGTGTATGTGTGGGATTGTAAATGATGAAAAACTCAGTGTGAATGACAATAAATGATGCTCTGTACTATGTACTGACCCTATAAAATAGAATCCACTGAAATGGATACATGAATATTTGCATGAGTCATGCTAAATTAAGGTTCTGCTGCTCAGGGAAACAATGAACTCATTCTTAGAAAGGAGGAAAGAAATGTCTTTCAATTCACAAAGCTGACTCAGAAAATGACTATCCATGTCATAAAGCATGTTCATACAACCCTTGACATGGTTTACAGGCCTCAGCTCCTTCCTTCCCTCTGCCTTCAAACCACCTCATTAGCCTAGCAGCAGTTACCTGCCAGAAACTGCCCCTGGCAGCACCAACCACAGTGCCCTGACCTAGAGAGAGGTGCTCCTTTTGCACAGTGCGATCCCGCAAGGCAAGGAGCTGGAGGAGCAGCTCTGGTTGAGGTTTGCTCATTAGAGCTTTCTGTCCGCGTGTGGCACAGGCGCACGGACCCCGCGTTTGCTGCAGCTGAAACCTCCAAACCATGAGTCCCCCTGTACCCGTGAGTGTTCTCTGCGTGGGAGCTCTGTGCTTGCTTCACACCTCTGCCACAGGGAGATGATTATGGCTCTGTACCTGCCAGGTTGGATGGAGAGTGCAAGGGCACAGCACAGTCAGTCTTCTCCTGTCATTTCACTCTCACGTCTGCTCTCTTTCTCCCTGCTCTCTCCCTCTACAAATATCTGCATATAAGCAGTGTCTGCCACCTCAGTTTTATGTTAGAGAAAGCTATTGAACCATTTTTTAAAGATTAATAGAATTTCTATTGTGGAGGATACTGCAATGCATTGCACACTAAAGACATTCTTGTTTAAAAAAAAAAAAAAAATCTAATCTGTACCCCTTATTCCCAGTGGAGTTTTATTAAAAAAAGCTTCTTAGTTAAATATATCTGTAATTCTACAGATAAGACTATATGAGGAGTGGAAATGTTTCAATAGACTTATACCTTCCATTTGCTCTTTCTTTTCAAACAAAGAATTCAGAGTAGCAGCTGCTCCAACATCAAAGTCACTACTGAATATTAATATTGGCGCATGGATTTTCACAAGTCTGTGTGCACAGATTTCCTGGCACGTTAGAATATTGAAAGATGAAAAAGAATTGGTGTATCGTTTTAAGGAGATGTCTTTTATGTTTGTAAGAAGCATACAGTTTTTCTTGCACCAGAACTTTGTCTGGGGCTTTGCTGGGAATGCTTTTACAATTCTACTATGTTGAGGTGATTTAGTGTTTTGAATTATTGCAGGCAAAAGTTCAGAGCCTGAACTTGATGGTCTTGATCCATCTCAGGATATCCTACAATGATTCCATGATTTTCTGTAAAGCTATTAGTTTGAGAAGTGGCAAATGGAGCAGATTCTAGAGAACAGAAGTTAAATTATTCCTAATGTCAGGTCATGCAGGAAAAAAAAAATCAATCCTAGAGCCATAGGGAACAAATATTCTTGAGCATTCTCTCTGTACAGCTTTATCTGCCAGCAGTGTCACGTTGAGTAAGAAGAGCAGCTCCTGAGCCTGGACTTTTGTCAGGAAACAACACTTCATACAGTATTTTCCAGAATGTCTCACATTGCAATCTCCAACTTTCAGCTTTCTTTTCTTTATTAACCAGGGTTAGCACTAACTAGAGTCTCTGTTGCTTTTGTTCAATGCATTTGTGTGTTAAAGGTAGGGAGCACAGTAAGTGCCAGCCTTGTATAATCTACAACTCTGATCTTGTGCTGCCTGGAAACAAATAGATTCTTTATGTGTGGGAACAGTGACAGCCACATCCTGATCTTCACCATGAGCAATTGGGTGTTCCATTTTACCTAGAACTGGAACAGCTGGTATGAACAGAAGCTTAAACTCAAGGAAAGGAAGCAAAGGAATAAAGAATGGTGTGTCTCAATAGGGCTTAGTCTAACGTCAGCCTAGAAGGAAAGGAACCAGATGAACCCTGCATAATTGTCTCCACAGGACTGAGAGGGAAAAAAAAAAAAAAAAAAAAAAAAGTTTCGAATGGATATTAAGTAACTACAAAGAGCAGGCAAGACCATTCACACCCTAAGAGTCAATTTAAATTTCAGACTTACCAGCAAGACCGTGCTGGCCTCCAAAATCTTCCTCTGTTTCATTGTTGACCAAAATGCTCCTGCATGTGTCACAGCTACACAGTGGCAGAGGAATTAGGAAGGAACGGGTGGATCGAGAGAGCCTCTTACTGCTGAAGGACACCTGGAAAGGAATGTGCAAGGGTAAGGTGACTTGCTTGTTGAAAATAGAAAGGGTCCAGAAGAAATCACATAACCTATAAGACGATGCGAAAACTAGCCTCCTCCTCAAAGACTATGGTGAGAAATCTCTGAGACACACAAATCACCTCTACCTTCTAGCATAATGCTTGCATCATGTTGAGGAGAATGGTGAGTAGAAATTGTACAAAATACACAGGGAACGGTGGGGTTTGTTCTTACAATAAGAACAAACGTTGAGCTTCGTTGCTGCATCCCTTTGCCTTTGTTTTCCAGTTTGTAGAGCTGGATGATGGCCCATTTGGAATGATGTTATTTAACCATAAAGGTATTATTTAAGAAATGCTTTAAATTTTTCTAGAATTTTTTACCTTTTAATGAAGTATTGTGTGGCTCTGGTGCAGATTTTCCTGGGATTAAAATCCCTTCCTTGAGCCATCTGGGGGACATCAGTTATCTGAAACTACCTTATGGTACACTCCTATGCATTCCAGCAATTTTTTCCCCTTGCTCTCTTGAAAATGTTGACAATTTTGACTCTGAGAGAAATGTTTAGCCACTATTCATTAATTTTGAGAGTTGTAATAAAAAGCTGATGGTATTGTTTAATCTCAACGTGAGAGCACCATCTAGAGGCAAATAACATAAACGGCGGCATAAACCCATACCAGTCCCTTAAGTAATTATGTTCTCTTTCAGAATTCTAGAGGCTTTCAGAATTACACTCAATATACTTTTAATAAACATTCACAAATTAACAAACGCTCTTAAGCAATTAGAATGTTGTTTGACATTTGCAAATAAGCAATTATCTACACCTATCCAGCCCAGAGAAAGGGTCATTTCAGCTTGGTAGGCCCATCCACACCAGCTATAAATGATTGGCTCAAGCCATAGTGGCATCAATAAGAACATCTGCAGAGAGATTTTTTTTTTTTTTCAGCTGCCAGGCCATGGTGAAGCTCACGGCACCAGGCTTCTTTTATTAAATAGCTGGATTATTTAATTAAGCTTTAATTGCTTTTGCAGCTTCACCTATCTGCACAGAGACGCCTTAGATCCACATTTTATGGCATTACAGTCTGCTTTATCCATTCAGTGTATCCCCACTGATACTTATACAGCAATTCTCAGTGGTTATGAAGATTCCTCTAAACCAGGGGGGTGAATTATTGAGCCTCTTGTTTCCATTCTCTGGGATGGCAGAATCTCCTTTTTTGCCATCCCAAACTAATGTAGTAATCCTAAGGTAGGAAAGGTCTTAATTTGATTATTAAAATACTTCTTACACGTTGTACTTCTAGTGCTTCTTAAGTGTTTGCTAAGGAGGGTAAGATCTAAGGTCATGGATTTCCTTTTCTTTTAGGTTTTATGCCTGGAAATCGTGTGACCTGCACACAGTACCTGCAGAGGACTGAAGATGTAGCTTAATATGTGGCTCAACTGGATTTAACTTCCTGTGCTAGGAACAAACATCCCCTGACAAAATGTCACAAAATGCTCTTGTGCCCACTCCTTGTAATTCTAGCAGAGAACAAAATTACCTCTGAATGTTGAAGGAGATTTAAGCCTTTTCTGGGATGGCAGTTGAAATTTACTTGAAGGATAATTACAGGTTAGAAGGACAATTTCAGGTCTAGTGATACCAGAAGATCACTGAAACCAAGGACTTCCAGCACCTGATGGGAGCCTACAAGACAGATTGGAAGGGGCTATTTCAAGAGCATGTAGTGACAGAGCAAGGGGAATGGCTTCAAACTGGGAGAGAGTAGGTTTAAATTAGATATCACAAAAAAATTCCTTCCTGTGAGGGTGGTGAGGCACTGGCACATGTTTCCCAGAGAAGCTGGTGCTGCCCCATCCCTGGAAATGTTCAAGGCCAGGCTGGATGGGGCTCTGAACAACCTGGTCTAGTGGAAGGTGCCCATGGCAGACAGGATGGAACTAGATGATCTTTAAGGTCCCTTCCAAACCAGGACATTCTATGATTTTCTAAGAATCAAATAATATCCTTAAGGATATACATGGCTCTCCACAGGGAAATAAACATAAAAGTTTGTCATGGTTTAACCCCAGCCCCACACAGCTCCTTGCTCTCTCCCACACCAGTGGGATCAGGGGGGAAAAATCTGAAGGGAAAAAGCCACAAAACTCATGGGCTGAGAAAAGGACAGTTTAATGGGGAAAGCAAAGTCGTGCACACAAACAAAGCAAAACAAGGAATGAATCCATTGCTTCCCAAGGGCAGGCAGGAGTTCAGCTTTCTCCAGGAGAACAGGGCTCTGTCATGAGTAATGGTGACTTGGGAAGGACAAATACCATCACCCCAAAAGTCCCCCTTTTCCTCATTCTTACCCTCACTTTGTACACTGAGCATGATGTCCCATGGTCTGGAATCTCCCTTTGGTCATTTTGGGTCACCTGTCCTGGCTGTGTCCCCTCCCACCCTCCCAGTCACCCCCAGCTCCCTCACCAGCGCAGTTCACAAAAAGCAGAGAAGGCCTTGGCTCTGTGCAAGCCCTGCTCAGCAATAACAAAAACATCTCTGTGTTATCAGCCCTGTGCTCAGCACAAATCCAAACACAGACTGACACCAGCCCCTGCAAAGAAAATTAACTCTACCCCAGCTGAAACCAGCACAAAGATGTGCAACTAAAAAGTCATTCTCATTGGGAAACAAAAAACTCTCAGGGTATTTGTTTTCTGCATGCCTTGGGGTTTTGGGGATGGTTTTTATACTGGAACTAAGAAGGAAGTAGGAAAATTACTTTAACATAGATCAGTGGTTCTCAAGTCTTCTACATTGGATCAAATTATATAGCTCAAGTCCTAAGAAAGTGGAAGAAAAACATTTTCAAAAGCCTGTTAATTGCATGCTTTAAAGGTATTAAAAGTTATATTTTCACGAAAACCATGTGACCGTTCTGAATTAGGAACAGTTTGGCACACTCTGTTTTCAGGTTGAAACAGGTCTTTGGAGATAGCTGATTTCTGAGGTTAAGACTTCATGACTGCATCAGAATATCAATGTAAGTGCTATTGTGTAAGTAAGATACTGCGTGAATCACTACCACTGCATCTTGCTGCTTACATCTGATTTCTGTCAAATACTTACAAAGTATTTCATACAGGCCCAGCTTCTGCTGGTTTTATTTTTTTTTTTTTTCTGTCCAAGAATCTGTCAGTCTTTACTCTGCAGCTGATTAGAAATACTCATATTCCCAATTCATGCAGCTCAACGTTTGTGGTAGTGATCTAGCTGGGAGGAGAAGTCAACAGGAAGGTGGTAACATCCTAAAGCATTTTTTCTAAATCTGTAGGAGTTCACCTGTCAACCCTTCAATTGAACAAGAAGTGAGCTACATCACACTCCAAATTGAGCCTTTGTGCAACCACAGTTCATTGACTCCATCAGGATTACTGCAGGGGAAACTTGGCCCAGTTTCTCTTTGTTATCACAGTGACTGTGGAAAGGTTCTGTCATACCTGGGCTGCACCAAAAGCAGCGTGGGCAGCAGGCTGAGTGAGGTGAGCCCGCTCTGGTGACACCCCACCCCCAGGGCTTCATCCAGCTCCAGGGTCCCAGCACTGGAAGGACATGGAGGTGTTGGAGCCAGCCCAGAGAGAGACCACCAAGGTGATCAGAGAGATGGAGCATCTCTCCTATGAGGAAAGGCGGAGAGAATTGGGGCCGTTCAGTCTGGAGAAGAGAAGGCTTTGGGGTGATCTCCTTGCAGCCTGCCAGTACCTGAAGGGAGCCTGCAAGAAAGATGCAGAAAGACTATTTACAGGGCACAGGGGAACGGCTTCAAACTATAAAAGGGCAGGTTTAGATTGGATGTTAGGAAGAAAGTCCTTCCTGTGAGGCTGGTGAGGCACAGGCACAGGTTTCCCAGAGAAGCTGTTGCTGCCCCATCTCTGGAAGTGTTCAGGGCCAGGCTGGATGGGGCATTGAGCAGCCTGTGATAGTGGAAAGTGTCACTGTCCTTGGTTGGGCTCTTGGATTAGGGACCTTTAAAAGTCCCTTCCAAACCAATCCATATTTTGATTCTATAATTCTGTATTCTATATTACTTGTATAGCAAATTGTTCAGATTTTTTTCCTTAGGAAAAAAGGCTGAAAGCCTCTAGAATTCTGAAGAAATTCTTGGTTATCTATTTTCTTCTCACAAATGTGAGGGATTTGTTTCTCAATGACATGAATAAGGAATCCAATATTATTAGTTTCAGTAGCTGAAGAAAACACATTCATTGTGCACCTGCTGGTCCCCCATGCCCAGGAGAGGGCAGCAGTAATAGAAAAATATATTTCTAATCTATTCAAGAATTGAAGAATATCCGTGTAAAGCTGCTAAGCAATTTCCCCCCAAGATTCTTACCATTCTTTCTCATTTCCCCAGCAAGTAAACCCCTATCCTTGCTGGTAGCACATGGGACTTTTGTGTCTTTTATTGTGGGTGTCATCAAAAGAAACGACCATAGAAAAGAAGGTCCCCAGGCCAAATATCAGTTAAACCCTAAGTTCCAGAATTTATCCCTAAAAGAGTTAGAGGGAGTCTCTTAGAAACCCATGGCCTCCCTAAAATGTCACCAGCACTTCAGGGACACAATTCACAGACCTTTCTTTAAACTTGCCCGGTTTTGAACAAAATATGAATCCATTGATGACGTCAATACACTCACATCAGATAACAGGATTTAATAAAAAATTTCCTTTGCCAAGGCTGACCTTCCTGCTGTGCATCCCTACCTCTCCAGCATTTAAAGAACTGGCTTTACCAGGGAATGCCTGCTTGCCTCTCCAAACAGAAAGCTGGGAGCTGGGGAATTTGATCTCTCGGCCAGGTTCTCCTCCTGAGATCCCTGGCACAGAGAATATTTCCCTGCAAGGATGCTTGGCTTGTGGGAGCAGTGCTCTCAGAGGAACCTCACGTGAGAGTCTCTGCTTTTGAAACTGTACCAATAAAATCCCCAACACCCTGGCAAGTCTGGCTTCAAGAACCACCTAGGAAAATTTGGTCCATTGAATTTACACTGAACAAAGCCACTGCCACGGAACTCTTGGAAGTGTTGTCACAGCTGTTTTGGGTCAGCAAACTAAATTATTCAACATTTCATGCACTGTGTGCATACACTGAGCAAAGAGGGAAGCATTGCAAAGGGCTGCTTCTCCTTGTTGCGTGTGTGATTTGGTGTGATAAATTCAAACGACACCTCCTCCCGCATAATCTTTTGTACTTTTGCTTTGTTTTTCTGGTTCTGAGACAGACATCTGGAGAAAACAATTAGATGCACAGATGTAAGGATAAGATGAGGCAAGAAAAGTGCGTGTTAGGCAAAAAATGACCTTTGTGATACCTCCATCTCAGCAGATCCGCCCTTGATTGCAAATATTCGTGACTAATGGCATAATTTTAATTATAATGGAACACTTGTTGTTGAGATGCTGCAAATGCATCAGATTTTCAAAAGTTTTTGTATTTGAATATTTTGCCAGTGCTTGCTGAATATTTTGCCAGTCTTTGAGCTGCAATAATTTTCTATGAAACTTGCTGAAGCCAACTTACAGCCAGAGGAATGTATGATAAAAATTCTAAATGTGGTAAAACACATTGATGGAAAAGCTATTTAAATGCATGAGTGTTCTTTACATAAATACTTTCAGATAAATATTTTTTCCATGTCTGTATTCCTTTTCTGATGAAAACAGAAAGTGAGGGGAGAAATTCCTTGTGGGAAACTCATGCACCGGTGGATGATATCTCTTGACATGCGATATTCTTGAGAATACAGAAATTTCTAAATCAGGTCGTCCTCAAGATCCATCTTCTCTGGGGTTTTTTTATTTTTATTTTTTTTTTTTAGCATGTTCAAACAACTCTGAGAGACGAGTGAGGCAGGAACTTCTTTGTTTATGTTGATTATTCTTGCAGTGGTTTCCATTTTAATTATTCAGGCAACCGATGCACCAAAATAAATCTTAGTGTTGTATAACACACCAGATCACCCGAAGAGCCTTTTCCAAAGAGTGATACAACCTGCTCACTGTCCTCTGGAGGGGAGGCTATTTCTATTCAATGTTTTGCTTAGTGTAAACAAAACTAAATACTGAAGATCCTCTACCTACCTTACATAATTTTTTCTTTCCCTAGTTACTGCATCACTTGGCTTATAATTAATTGGCATTTGAAATGCCTAGTTCAGCTTCCTTTGTACAGCTAAAATTTTATTATTTTCAATCAACCTCACTCTATATATCTTTAAACATGATATTTGCTTTATTTTCTTCCTTGCCCTTTTTTTTTTTTTTTTTTTTTTTTTTTTTTTTTTTTTTTTTTTTTTTTTAATTGGAAGCTGCTATGTAACTATCTCAGCCTAGAATCCTTTAAAAAAACCAACAATTACTTCAGGGACACGGTGGAAACTGCAATCTGAGTTGTTCACATGACTTTCACAACTTTTTTTCTGTACTGTCACAGTATGGGCTGGACTAGTGCAAGATATTAACCTCCCAATAGTAATGGCTGGGCAAGGAGTGGCAAGAAAGAGCACTGCTCCTTGAAGTATGGAAGATTCTAAGGAAAAAAAGAAATGTTTACCTCAAAGGTTATTGAACAGGTTGCCCAGAGAGCTTCCAGGATTTTTTTTTTTTCTTTGCAGATTTTCAGGACCTAACTGAATAAAGCATGCTGGGTCTGAATTAATTGTTGACCCTGCTTTGAGCAGGCACTCGGGCTCCAGGACATCTGAGTATTTAAGTGCTTCTGTGAAACATGAGTAGTTGAAAACCTCCTCTTTTAAAGATGTTGTTACATGGACGGTAGTCTCTTCTGAACACTGATAAATTTGAAATGCCCTTTGCATTTCTTTCATGATCTGTACTCAAAAGAATAAATATGTGAGATATTTCTGCAGAAATGCAAAATATTGATGTGATATCATCACCTAGTTAGTCTAATGCTATTTGCAATGCAGGCACAGAAGCTGAGCTAACACCTGTGTCTCACCATCACAGGAGGACTAGGATGTAAGTAAATGCCTGTGACAAAGTATTCATCATACTTGTGCAGTGAGATAATACAGAGAAGTGTTTTATTACATGGAGGTGGGATTGGCACCAGAAATAACAGCTGTCAGTGTGAGACTGTCCAGAAATCCAAAAAATGACAATCATTCCAATCAGTGTTCATAGTTTTGCAAAGAGTTTTTACATCATGCTTCAAAAGAACAGAGTTATAAATTAAGCAGGACAATATCCATTCATATTTGTCCAGAAATATGGTATGTAGCATGCCATAGGGCTGATTATAAATTAGGAATAAAAATCCCAGAGAGAGAACCTCAACAGAGATGGATAAAATAGTGAAGGCCGATGGGAAGAAAATTAAGTGTGTCTGGAGAGCACAAAACATAAGACACACATAAAGTGAAAACCTAGTAACACCCAAGAAGCTTAAAAATCCAGCCTGCAAATATTGTGTAACTCCTCTGTGAAGATCAATGCAGGGAAGACAAGGGAAGTGGCAGCCCTGGTAGAGTGGGAAACCTCTCTTTATTACATTATATTGCTCTTGCAGGTGTCAGATCCCTTGTGCCAAAAGCTGGCACGTGTTACACAAGATTCAGCAGCAATAGACTGGCAGCCCCTGGCTGGAATGCCACTTTTCACACCAAACCAGGTCAGCTTTCGGCCTCCACAACCATGATGCCATGGAAAGGCATCTCCACTCACAGGAGTGCTGCAGGGATCCTTGGGTGGTATTTCCTATTATTGAGGGCAGATTTCAGATTTGAGATTTGTGCACATAGCTCTTGCTAGTTTTTTTTTGATGAGAATCACAACCAGCAAGAGACCTGCTGTGGCGTTAGTGATAACACAGCTGTAGGGCACCCTTTCCAGAAGGATGCTGTTCTCTAAGGATGTCCTCAATGTGATGAGGTCATATTTGAGCATGTCCACAGATCTGTCTATTCCAATGCACTGCCCTCTCTTTACATTAATCAGGGCGCTGGGCCACTGCGATTGCTCAGCCTGAGGAGGCAGAAACTGGACATATATTTGCAAACACTAAGGACTCCTGGGGTATTCTCTTTGCAAGTACTTCCGACACACAGCTCCACTGTAGAAGGCCCTAGAGCTAGAATTTGATCCAAAAGCAGCTTTTTCACTCAGCATACTCCAGGTCCAGTGGCTCCTTTAAGGACAGATTTCAGAGCTCCAGAATGAAATTTTACTTTTAAGTATTTGTTGCTTGCTAAATACTAATTGTTTCCAGAGGAAAAAACACTTCTCTGGCTTCTCATGCAACCTTAAACTCAAGGCCAGCCTTGCAAATGTGCATCATTCTGTTCAAATATTTGCTCCCCCTCATATAACTCGACCGTGTGCGTTCAGCCTACTGCATCAAAAATAAGCCTTTTTGACCCTATCCAGTTGCACTGTGGAGTCAGTCTTATAGTCTGATATCTCAGACCTGCTGTTCTTTTTAAATGTTCTTTCACAAATATCTGCAACCAAGGCCCAAATCCTCGGATGCTGAAAATTAACGTTTGCTCCTTTGAGTCGGTGTCAACCCAACAGCTGCTCCTGCAAGTGCTGAGCGTAAACCAGAGGGATGCACTAAATTTAAAGTGGCGTGCAAAGAACCCAATTTGCCGAGTGAATGAGGATGTTTAGAGAACAGAGTTATGTAATTCATCTATTTTGGGGATTAGCCATCCCCAAAGTACTGAGAAAGGTAACTGGGTTGGGCTATTTATAGAGTCTGCTCCTGCAGTTACAGTACGGTTGCCAGCACAGAACAACGTTCAGCTCAAGCCGCCTTCTCTGTGCCCCAGGTGAATTTATACATCACAGATGTCTATAGATCTCTCAGATCCAAAGAGATTCAGGGGTCCAGGATGCGCTCCCACCTCAGCATCTCTTGGCACATTAGTATGCCCTATTTCCTATCAGCTTCTGACCAAGCCTTGGGTTTTCAGGTCATTTGTATTACAGATGTACACAGAGATTCCTTTTAGGTTTCCTAATGTAGAAAAGAGGAGAAGGGGCACTAATCTTGGGAAAACTAACGCAGCAGTTGCCTAAATTATTCTGCTCTGTAATTTCACAAGACTGCTAGGGAGGATGGCTTAGGATCCTTCCTTCACGTGATTCTCTGTTTCTGAGACGTATTTGTAGGATCACTGCAAGACTATGAAGCCCATTGTTACAGCTGCAGGAAGGTAATTGTGCAGAATTAATGAAAATCTCCAATCTGTACTCAGAGTTCTCAATCTTGAGGTCATACAACAATGTACAACTTACAGGAAGAGAAGGAACAGTTTATAGAAGGATTGTACAGGATTGGACTGCTTCTTATGGATTCTGTTTTTTAAATATAAATATTTGTGTATATATTTGACCATTTTAATAATGACTAGGAGCCATGGAAAATGAAGTGATTTCTTGGGCAGAATTGGTTAATTCTTACCCTCCCTGGTCTATCCCATGAGACAGGGATATCACAGTGCAAAAAAAAAGATTAACAGAAAATGAGGGCAGAAATACAGGGCTAGGTCCTCAATTACTCATCACTCTAGTTTGCCATTCATACTCAGTGCAAGCTAAGAAAATTTTGATTTTTTACCTGGTCCAAACTGCAGAGATCAAAATGACAATGTGCAGTGCATGCAAGTGGTGATCTAGGCCTTTTATAAAAAGCAGAGAGAATAAAGATGAAGAGCCTGAATGTCATAAGGAAGGAGACACAACCTATGAATGGATTTCAGTGGAGGCTAAGCAAAGAAAAAAACAATTAAAGATGAAAAAATTTAAATTGAGATAATCTCTATAGCTGTCATATAAGTTGCTGTCCTTGGTGAACTAGACTGTGAGAATTACTATTAGATTTTCATGTTACTACTGGTATTTCAGGAGGTGCTAGGAAAAAAAATTGGTTTTGAGAAAATTTCAGATCAACACATAAAGATTAAAAAACCCCATATATATAATTAAAATGATATGCATGGATTTAAAATTAAGAAAATCATTAGCTCAAGAATTTGATTTTGACCAATATTAATGGTCCAGCCAATAATTTACAGAAAAGGCTGTATTAAATAAAGCAGGGAAAATAGAGAAAAAGTGTTATCCCTCCAGCAAATAATATAAATATTTGTAAAAACACATTAAGAGATTATCATGAAGAAACTTCAGGTCAAAATATATATCTATGGAGTTAATCTTTGATAAGTATTTACCTAAACATTTTCATTTAAAGGGGTTTATTTCTGGCACAAGGTCCTTTATATATAACATAAAGCATTTTATTTGCTGTAATTTATAGCTAAAAAAATGAAAAGCTCTGTATTAAATACAAGATATTTTTTGTTCTTAGCATCACCATTTTTAGAGGGTCTGCACCTCCTTGTACATTTACATAGCACCTAGCACAGTATTTTCTTTCAAAACCCAAACAATGATTTATGTCAGTTCTGTATGTTTATGAGTTTTTCAGCAGACTGTGGACTAGGATTTTTTTCAGGATAGTCACTGGATTGCCGGAAAGGTCTGAAATGTCATCCTTCTTTTGCGAATTACGCTCGTCATTCCCGTGAGATTTCATCAGGCTCCAGATTGCTGGCTTGGGTGCTATCTGCTCATCTGCAGTGGCTGCAAAATATATGGGAATATGAACTTGAGCTATCTTTTCAGGAGAAAGGATAGAAAAATATGTGGATACCTGCATAAAACCTCCATTCCTTCCCTTTTTTATCCTGTATCATCTTCATGAGTCTTCATGGTTTTTTATGCAGAGCAGGCACAATCATTTTTACAATGGTTTTGGTAGGTCAAACTTGGCACCTGCCTGCCTGGTAGATCAAACTGGCACAGGTATCTGCTGTTCCTAATATTTAACTGTTTAAACTTTTTCATAGTAGGTGTCCTAAATGCTTTCAAAATGTTGATTTTATAGAACATGCATGTATGTGACTGCTTGTGCAGATTTTTACTGAAGGGAAGTTACAGAATCCCAAAGTCTTGAGTGAAGTGCTTGAGACTGGTCAGGAATGGGAGTGCATTTTAGATTCATCCCTGTTTCAGTATTAGACACATTTCCCTCTGAGATTACTTGTGCTCCAAGAACTGGTGTCCTTGTGTGGCTTGTCAGGGATGCCATGGTGGTTTCAGGGATGACACAACAGAACCCGAGCCCCTGTTAGAGCTCCAAGAGTTCAGCACGGCACTGAAAGGGAACTCAGGCCTGCACAAAGCACTCAGACCCAGCAAGAGCCTGGAAATATTCTGGCTTATATATGACTATAGATGTGTGTGAATATGCATATGCATAATGCAGTTTGGTATTATTCCTAAAACCCAATGATCCAACAGCAGTTTTGAGTACCGTACCAGCTTCCCATCTACTGGAAAAGGTCATAAAGTACTGTATTGTTCATTATAACATTGAATTCGGCAGAGCATTGACAGCATGGTGTTTCAGTGTCATGAGGGCTACTATTTATTAATCACTGTCTGTGAAATAACTCACCAGAACTTTTAAAATCCAAATCAAAACCTAGACTACCACTCGCAATTCCATAAATACTTACATATTTAGCACACAATTCACTAAAAGATCTTTAAAAATGTGCCAATATGTACTTGTTGAAACTAACCATGGCTTTTCTTATTGTTCAGGATGCACAACAGCATTTTTGTTACTGACCAGTGAAATATGCAGAGACTCAGAGATAGCTCTCCTTCATGACTTCCTTGACAGCCATTTTAGCATTCCTCCAGGCTGCTCTGGGCTGTTTCACCAAGCTTCAGATTCTTCTCATGAGAGAGAGATGAGGTAAGCAGGAGCCTCCATCTGGTCTTCAAAAGAGCCATGTAATGCTATGTGACATTCTAGGCAGCCATCATACAGGGTGGCACGCAGAGAGCGAGCACTCCTGCATTCCTGATCCCATCAGCAAAGCCTGCCATGCCCATGATAGGTCAATAGGGAAATTCTGTGATAATCTGGACATGGCTGAGTTACACTGAGGGCAAAAGGAAGAGACCATTCATTGCATGTGCTCCATCTAATTATTTAACTCTAGAAATAATCTGGATCACAATTATCATGGCAGCGTTCAGTCTATCTCCCCAGGGAAGAAAGGGAACTTTGAGTCAGGTGAGTGGGGCTAGAATCTACCAGCTTCTGTTCTCTCTCTGATCTTTCTCTCAGTGATGTTTGCATCTAATCCATCTTTGTCTAAATGCACATAGTCTACAAAAAAGCATCATCAGTATGTACTTTCCTCAGAAAGAAAAGAGGGAAATTTGGGAATACTGTGATTCTCAAGTGAAAGATTTTATGTAACTGGAGAGAAGATACACTGGCAAGCAATTATGTCCAAATGCACAGTTGCCAGTAGCTGCTAAAACCAAATTGTATGAAGCAGGCTGGACACAAATTAGAACTGTGATAGGTGATCTTTTGAGAAATCCTTGTGCTGGTTTTTATCCAGTTGGAAACTGTCATGGGGTTGAAGCTTCATCTGGCAGCATGAACCCAAATCCCACCTGAAGATACCCAACATTGCTTACATAAATTACCAAACACGCTGCTGTGGTATTTGAAAAGCCACAAATCTTGTCAATCAAATGAAGTTCTAAAGAGTTTACTGACTGTCACTTTGGCTCTTCATTGTGTCAAGACAGAAACATTCCTTGGACACATTTAGAAAGTTGCCTCACCAATCATCCAGTGTGTCATCAATTACTTTGTTCCCTTGCTCAACGACCTACTAATGTTCTTTAAGCCATAGCTGCAGTTAGAAAGCATTTTATGTGGAACTACCCTCTGGAACAAGCAATGTGGGAAAAGCCTGCTGTTGGAAATAGCACTGCAGGAATCTGACTGCAGCACTGAAGCCTTAAATCTAGAGAATGAAGAATTCTGTAGGAATATTATTACACCGGATTACATTATTAAGTTTTGAAAATGTGCTTCAGTCACTGAACAGTACAGTTCTAGAAAGTTTTGTGTCCTCTAACCATATTCCAGTGGTGTACCTCAGGATGGGTTTAATTTCAAGATGTGGAATAATATTTTCCCTTGACAAAATGAAAAGAATATGAAAAAAAAAAATTAAAATAATTCAGGAGTTTTGCAATATGGTTGTTGTTCAGCTACCTGGCTGCAAAATCTGTCTCATTGCTTTCCCCTTGTTTTCAGCCCTGGAGTCTGATTACATCCAGTGGCACAAACTCAACGTCAGTGGCACACCAGCTGCAAACAAAGCAACATAGATCTCTTCATGCCCAATTGGTTCAGGTATCTGTACAATCTATAAGGGAAGGTCGGCGAAGGGCAGGTTGCTGGCTGATCAGGAAAAACTCTTGTCAGAGGAAAAGGCTGTGGTCAGCTCTTCCCTCTCCCACTGTGGTTCCAGCTCCTTTGGGTTTTCAGGTCTCTCCCTTGTCCCTGCCAGGTGTCTGTAATGCCTCCTGGCATGGAGAAGCCCATTCTGTAATAAACTTTTTGAGAATATATTATTATATTGCCTCATTTCCATATAGCATTCTTTGAGTTTGGGTGGAGGTAGAAGAGAACACCCTACTCAAGTTTAGATGTAGCCTGAGAAAGTTTGCTATTGTGAATGAAGAAATAGTCACACATTTGAACTAAAATCTTCTAAATATTATTGTATTTCAGCCTTAAAAGGTGCCCATGCTCCCTTTGTCCTCTTCCAAAGAAGAAGAAATGTCAGTATTGCTCCTGTAACATCTACTCCAAGAGTTTGCAACCAGTTTCTGAATCAGTTGCCTTTGTATGGCAGGTACCTGGAACATTTATTGGTTAATATTCTCCTGACTGCTCTGTTCACTTGTACCCACCAATTCCTGCACTGGCTCATACTTAGTCTGCTGTGTTCAGAATATGGAAACTCAGAATCCACTGTGTTTTCCCTCTTTTTATTCCAAGAGGAGCAAAAATTGTCTTATATAGGTCAGGTCTCATTTGTAGGCATAAAAAGTTCCTAAGAAACTGCAGATTTTTTCATCCATACTTTGCCTTTGTATTTATGTGCACAGTCTTATACCTACAAAATATCATGAAATGCCTTTCAAAGCGAAGAGATAATATTTATTTTTTCAATCTGTTGTTTCTTTTTAATGGAAATGTCTATAAATTTGGGTAGTCTTAAGACTTACTGAACAGCAGTTCAGCAGATGTTAGCTCTTGTTTCCTGGGATCAGTTCAGTAGTGCCTCAAAGAGATCTGAATTTTTAAAAGGAGGTTTAAAACACAGAAAAATTTGAATCTGAACATGAATTATCCTCTGACTGAAACATTAAAAGAGCTCAGTACCATTTTCAGCCCCTCATTAAACACTGGATACACTGTGTCCAAACAAAAGTGTGAAAAATTACAGTATGTGGTAAAAAAAACAACCTATATTCATTTGGGCCATTATCTGTCATTCCCATGTTTGATATGCCAAGTTTAGCAAATAGGGATGACATTGGATAATGTATTAGCAGCTGTATTTTCAAATAAGATAATTTCTGGATATGAGTGAGAATGATCCAAATCAAGTAAGTTATTTTTTCTGCATATAAAGCGATGCCAATTTTGAGCTGCCATGCAAAATTTCTTTAATTACCATCCCAGGCTTTATTTGTTTACAAATAATGGCCGCATATTGAATAATTTTATTTTTGTGTCTTCACTCTCCTGAAATAAATGACATCTTTTCCCAGGTATCAAGTTAAGCCATCTTTGAAATTTTAGGTCCAACCCATCGCTACTTTTGAATAAAAATGACACTGGATTTTTTAACACTTGTCCTTTACTTCAGCCTTTGCTGTCACATGCTAAAGGTTCCATATGAATGCCAGGTCCTCTGTTAAAAACTTACCTTGAGAGTTTCTTTAAAGGAGTTGCATATGTTACAGTAAAATCTAAAAAAGGGAGTTTTCCATTACCAGCTGTGTGGAGACTTTAAAATCCTCGCCTGTTGTGCCATTGCACTGGACATTTTAATCATATTATAGCTAGGAATATCCTTTAATAATAGCTTAGTCATGTTTTAACCTTCAGGTTAATATCCTGGTGTTTCCAGGAGATCCAAATCTCCTAATAAAACATATTCCCATAAAACCCTGTATGCTGCATTTGGGGAAGGAGATTGCCAGCTGACAGTATAATGCTGGAAGGTATCTTTACTCTGTTTTCCTGAACTTGTTCAAGTGAATTGCTTCATTACTTCTCACTTTATTCACTAATCTATAGACTGAGGTAACCATGAGATCTCTAGAGCTTTTTGGAGTTTCTGGTTCTTTCCTCCCTTTCCCCACATAATTTTACAACTCTTTCTGAAATACATCAGGAATATAACATAAGCAAAAAGCATTTATGGCAAAAGCAATAATATCTTACAAATTCTGGGTTACAACATGCAGATGCAAACTGGGTTTTCTTTGTGGACGTTGGCTTGGGTCTTTTTGGGGAGAAATACACTGTCAGAAGTCAGAAGAAGCATCTAACACAGGAAAAGTATCTTGCAGCAAAAATAATCTTTCTTCATGCATATGGGAAAACACTGCTGATTTACACATTTCATTTCTTAGAAAGCAGGCAGAATTCGATATTTCTTCCCCCAAATTTATGAAGTACTAATTTTTATTTCAGTTGTTTCAAATGCCTTCATTCTACTTAGCGCATTTGGGATATTCAGGGCTATTCACAGATATAGGTAGAACAGAGCAGTGAGGATCTAACACCATTTCAGCAAATTTTCAGTGGCACCAGCTTCTCATTAAGAACTTGATCCTATATCATTCTTGGGGCTTCTGCTCTTTTCCAGTATATTCTTTCACAAAGAAACCTTGTATGTGACCTGAAGTGACTATTTTTATTTCCCACAAGTATTGTAAGTATTATCTTTTCAGTATTTTGTGAAAATATTTAGCTGCAATTTTTCACTTGTAGATCACTAACCTTAGTGTCTCATTTAAGTTTTACTTGCCTGCATTTAACAACTCAAAGTTTTCTTTGCAAATTCTTCCGATAGCTTCAGAGCTCACATTATCTTGGGCACAATTCTGAATTTAAAAGTCAAACTTCCTCGCAGCTTCCCAGGACTTTCTTTCTGTTGAGGTCTCTTTACCCTGTAAATGAAATGTCAAATCAACGAAAGCATCTGAGGGTGGGTACATGAGGGTCAGGAGGGTGTGCGTGACAGTGACATCAACTGAGACAATAAAAGGGCTTCCAAGTTACTTAGAAGCTCTGTTTTCAAGTTACATTTAAGAGGTCCACTAAACCAATTCAGTGGTCTTTAAATATACTTGACATCAAGAGACAGTCATCTGCTGACATACCCAAGCCAGAAATCTCTTTAACATTCTATCTGGTAAGTATACTCTACTTTTTTCCAAATTCTCTGGAAGACTTATTAGAATATTTTGTCATTGATTCTTTACCCATTTTTGTGTTAGTTTCTTTTCAGACTATCTTAAAAAATAAGTTAGTATTAGTAAGATCAAGTTGTTCTGCTATCTGAATTAAATCTGTGAAATGAAAAAATCAGAGATAGTGAATGAGGGATATCTTGAAGTGAATTCAAGTCCTGAATTTATAATCCTGGGTTAGATGGACTGCCAGGATCTCATTGATACTGCCATGTAAGAGACCGTGTTATAAATGCTTTTCTGACCTAGAGCAAAGCTGCAGAAACTGTTGCAAAAAATGGCTTTGTGGAGTTTTATATCTCTTATGTTTCAGTTACTTTGTATCAAATTTCATAAGCGGTAACAAAAAGATGCCTTTTCTACCAGCCAGTGCTGAAAATCCAGATTAGAAATTGATATCAGAACTGTGTTGTTTCTGCCTGGTGTAACATCATCAGTGCTAAATATTTTCTAAGTATATTTCCAAGTGGCAGTTCTGATGATGATGTAAAAATCAGAGGGGAAATTGATATAGGAAATGCAGGATTATCCCTGAAAAAATTAGGTGCTTAATTCTTATTTCTCTTCTGCAACTCAACAGGGACTGGCATAACTCAGCAGAGAGTTTTGCCTCTATGCAAAATTGTCAGGGAAAGTGTCAGCCTCTTCATTCTAAAGAATATGCAAAAGAAATGGAGAAACAGAGAAAGTTTTATTCTATAAAATTTTTCATTTGAAAAGCTATACACAAGTATTCCACTGGACCTGAAGGTTACAAAGCTATAATGATGATGGTGATGACAATAATAATAATGATATTGGAAGAACATGGTGTTTTTCACCCAATTATGCAAGAGATAGGTACCTAGATGATGATGGCAATGATGATGTTGATGATGGTTGTGCAGGGGGCTAAAGCTGATCAAAATTCATGGAGCTGCCCAGGAAGTAACAAGAAGTTGCTCACTAAATTAGTATTTGAGGTAAATCCTTCATTTGAATTCCTTGCTCTAATCCATTTCACAAATAAATATGTTTCAAAAACTCCAGTCTGATTTTTTTTTTTTTTTTCCTAGTTTAAATTGGTTTGGAAAGAACAGACATAACTTGAGTTACAGACTTTTCATGTATTCATTTCTACCTTTGTAGACAAAATGATTTCTGTAAGAAACCTGGCCCGGGCTGCAATCATTTTATGTGCCATGCGCTTTTTTACAACCTCTGAAGGAAGACCAATGGTGTAAGTACATTATCTCACATTGGATGGCTTTTGCTTCTCCTGAGAACGTTGTGGTTTGTCTGTGTGTGTGTGTGCATTCTGTCCCTGCTTTGGAACCCTTTGGCCAAGCTGGCCAAACTCTGCACTCTAGAAACAGCTATAGAGATCTCAGACACGTAGTTCTGACAGGTTTTTTGAAAATAGGCAGCTGAGTAGAGGGAGGAAAAAAAATGTATAAATCTTCTCCTATTATTCAAAAGGGACTAGTTCCATGACTTGGGGGTCTACACAGGTGACCATCTTTTGTACTGTGAGAATCTAGCTGTAACTCACTTGGACACTTGTAACTTGGACACTAACATCCACCAGCTGAGACACAAATCCCCAGGGAATTATGCTTCCTTAACTCTAGTGATCACAGAAAACTACCACTGAGTAAATGTCATTGTTTCATCGATCACTTGCCTGATATCGTATAAGACCTAAGCTCCTCTACAATAGCTGAACTGAATTACAGGGACAATATTGTCACAAAACAAAACAATCCCACTTTTGATGCCTTCTCACTGATATAACCAATGTCCATTACCAAATCATCACCCTCCCTCTCTCCTCTAGAAGTCATTCTAAGCCTTCCAAATCAGCCAGGCAGCTTCTACAGCTCTTTAGGAGAAATTGTAATTCCTTACAAAATTTCCCAAACCTCGGCCTCGGAGCCGAATTCTGGAATCCAAGAAAGGCCCCCATGGGCCTCTTTCTTTGCTTTCCTTTGCTGCAGGAAAAGGTCAGTGAGCGAGATGCAGTTGATGCATAACCTGGGCGAGCACCGGCACACGGTGGAGAGACAGGACTGGCTGCAGATGAAGCTGCAGGATGTGCACAGTGCCCTGGAGGACGCTCGCACCCAGAGGCCTCGGAGCAAGGACGACGTCGTGCTGGGCCGGAGGTTGCTCCCGGAGCACCTGCGGGCAGCAATGCAGAAGAAATCCGTGGATCTGGACAAGGCTTACATGGATGTCCTCTTTAAAACAAAGCCATAGTGAGAGCAGCCAGAGCGTTGTGTCTGTCCACATGAGCACATGTCTGTGTAGCATTGATCAAGTAGGGCATTTCATTCATATTTATTCCAGCTGCAGTAAGGATTAAAGGCTCTGTTCAAGGTTGTAGCCCCACTGAGGGAGATATCTCACAAGCAAATAATAAATTGTATTTACAGTCTACCCAGAACCACCACTGGGTACCTTTTGGCTGATGTGTTTTATAAATCGCCAGCATAAAAGGAAAAAGAAACCCAAACCAGTAAGAAAGCTGGAAAACCATTTAAGGCCAGTTCTAGAACTCTTACATAGGCAGTATTTGTGTGTAATCACTAGGCCTGCTTGTACCGCTAACCATCAAGGAAACAATGCAGGGGAGCCTGTCTCCAGAATAGGGCCTAGGGAGAAACTTTGTTTAACTTTGTACCAATGGAAATACATAAATTAAACCCACATTTATTTTCAGAAGAAGGCCTAAAATCAGATGAACATTAATTACACAGCAAAAGCTGCAAGATAATAATTTAGGATTAAAGAGTGAAAACAGAAAAGAAATAGGATAGGAAGGCAAAGCTTAAGATTAAAGTACAAAGGGATAAAATTAAAACAAATTCTGAAGAATTTTGCAAAATACAGAAATGAAGGGAAGGTTTGGTTACTTTCCCCTCCTCCAAAAGATGAAACCCTCTAATTAACTGCAGAAACAGTGGGAGCAGAGACAGTTGCACATATGTAAGCATGGTCCTAACTATAGAACTGGGAAATGATTTTACTCCAGACAATTACAACTGAAACAAAAATCTTGTGGTACGTACTTTTTGTCCCTCATTTTCTCTAAAAGCTATCTGTCGTCTCTGACCTTCTGTATGTTGTGCTAGGCCTTATGTGTAATTTTTTTTGTGAGACCAGTGGCTCTCATGAATAAAATTACTCATTTCCACGTGCAGTTTATTGTAGAATTGGGACCTCAGTTTTCCAGACGTTGGGAATGAGAATCATTAACATGCAGAAATCATCCTGGGAGAGGAACCATTAGCTGGAATACATTCAAACTCCAAGCAAGACTCAGGAAGAATTGTATAGGGAAAAATCAATTTTAAAAAGTAGCAAATGCAAAATTACTTTGCATGGTCTATGCACATATGTGCTCAGGAGCCTCAGTCACTTCTGCTGAATAAGAAGGTTTTCCCAGCAGGAAAACTGGTGGGTGCCTCCAAATTTGGCACTGGCAGGGCTCAAACCCAGATGAATTGCAGCTCTAAGCCCAAGTGGCTGCATGGATGTTCCCATGCTGGCTGTGATTTGTTTGTTTGATGTCTGGCACACCTTGGGGAGCCTCAGAAGCCCCTCCTAACTCCCTACAAATATAAATGCAACCTGCTGAGGGCTAGAGATGTGTTTGTAACTAGGGACCTGCAGCCCATCCTCTCGGCCATCCTTGTAGCAATGCAGAGGCCCTGATGTTGGGAGCAGATGCTATAAGGGTTCTGTGTCACCTGTCTGGTTGTAGGATCGAGGTCTTAAGGTGCACTTTCTATTTATTCTTTAATCAGGCATCTGTGCTAACTTCAATAAATAAGACTGCATTTTTGTACCTATGTCTCACTTATATATTACCAAATAAAGTGGACCAAAAGCTCTTGGACATTATTTTAAAGCATAAGAACTGACTGGCCTGTGATTGTTTGGCTATAATTTAGCATTTGGGGTAAGACTAGTAGGCCATTTAATTTTATTACAGCAAAATAAACAGAAAAGTAATGATGAGAGCAATTTTTATTTTTCCTTTCATTTTTCCTGCATACAAAATCACGGCAGTGGCTAAACAAAAGGTGTTTACCTAGCACAAACCTATTTATGTCCCCTTATAATAATGACACATGCAAAACCCGTATAATCTTCAAGTGCCAAAATCACAACCTGTTTCACTTTGATCTAAACAAACAAAAAAAAATCTATTTTCCAAACAACAATTCCTCCTAATATTCAGCTATGCAATAGATGAACGATGATTACACAAATGTTTAAACTTTCTGTACACTTAGAGTATGACTTTTCAGGACTAAAGACAGCACAGTGGCGATTAATGAGTGCTAGGTAATAAGATGCAATATTAATATAATTACTTACCAGTTATCTAGAAAGTAGACTTATTGTGGCTTTTCAGCTTAAACATCTGATCAGTGCAGCAGCAGTTAAAACAGCAAAAAGTTCAGCGTGGGGCAGAAGATGTTATCAAAAACACTTTAATGCCAAAAAATGCAAAGATTCATCTTCACCTGGGCAAACATGCAGTTCTGGTCATCTCTCTTTCATAGACTGAAGGGACAAGAAAGAGGATGGTGAGAAATTATAGGGTCACTGAAATGCTTATATACGATAATGAATCTCATCATAATAAATTGTAACAACAGCAGTCAGAAAAGAAAAGAAAAAAAAAAAAAAAAAAAAGAGTAATGATAAAGGTATCTCAAATAACCAGACCAGATGTGGTCTCATCTAGGGTTGAGGAGAGGGGAAGGATCACCCTGCTTTATAATCTGACAAAGAGCTTTTTTCCAGGACCTGCGTCCTTGAAGGCCTATCCTGTGCAGATGCATATTGACTGCACACACCTGTTTTTTTATAGAATTCTCAGTGAAAATCAATCGTGTCTCTCACTGGTGACTCATTGAAACAAAAAGCACCAATATCAATATCGATCATGAAAGTTTAGTGAAGCCAAAATCACAAGAAATCAAACAGAAACAAGACAGATGTTGAGATCTGTAGGTAAAATCTCCTGCTGGTTATTTGACTGGTTTGGATTTCTAAGACGCTCCTGACCTCGCCTGCTGTAAATGCTCCTGTTTGGAGTTACTCAATTCCCCACTGGATGTGCTGCGTCTGACTCCTCGCCTTGTTTGCACATTCTGACAGCTTTTGTGCCAGATGCTTGCCCCTCATTGTTCTACTGCTGGCTTTCTAGAACTGTGTGCTTTGTCTCTCTGGCCATTGTTAAATGATGGAAAAGAGAATTCATTTAACAGGTGCACGGTTTGCTGTTTGTTGTTGCAAAGCTGCCATCCTTTACGGGACATTTGGATATAGCAAAGGCACAAGTCCTCCCTCTCTTGCCCCTTCTTCCCCTCCTGCCCCCAATGTGCTTAAGGAACTCTAAAGTCCTTTCACCTGGCACGGAAGTCAAATCCTGCTTGTATTTAATAATGATGCATCAGAGAATACTTTAGAAAAACAAGACAAATGTTTTCTCTAGATCGGAATCTATTTGGGGCTCAGTACTGGGTTATTCTCCCTCTGTGCCATGAGGAGCGGGAAGGGCTTAGTGCCACCTGTGACACTTCAGTACACCGAGGGTGCCTAAACTGCGGGACAGGATAGTTCTGCTGGGGGGTAATGGAATGACAGCCACGTCCAACAATTCCTAAACAGACTGCAGCCTACACAGTCTCTATATTTCCTATAGGGCTGTACAAACACAGAGCTCTAATTTAAATCAGGAATCAGTTTTAGGATGAAGGTTGAGCTATCAGAGATGTCAGCTCACCTAGACATAAACTGTATTATACGGCAACTGGCCCGCTATCTTCCCCTCAGTGCTGCTCCTCAGGGAGAGATCCCGGCTCCACCGAGGTCCCGGCTCCACAGACGAGATCCCGGCTTTTCAGGGAGAGCCCGGCTCTGCAAGGGAGGTCCCAGTTCCTGAGGGGGGATCCCAGCTCCTCAGGAGGGATCCCCGCTACCCCGCCCCGCCGTTCCCCACGGCCGTCGAGCGGCGCTCGCTCTCCAGCACCGCCCCGCCCCCTCAGAGCGGCCGCCTCCGCTCTCGGCCGAGGGTTGCGCGGGGGATTTATCTCGTTCCTACGCGACTTGTTGCGATTTCAGTTCTGTTAATTTATCTCATTCGCCGCCGTATCATTCCGTTGGGTTTTTATTCACAGGCTGCGGGGTTTTCACCCCCCTCATGGAGCTCCCCTCGGCCGCTCCCTGGCAACGGCGTCCCGCGCGCGCCCCGCCTCGCCCAAGTCTCGCGAGATGCGGGCGCTGCCACCGCCTCCTCCGCTGCGCGGGGGCGGCTCTCGCGAGAGGTGGCGGCGGTGCCGGGCCTGGCGGAGCGGCGGCGGGAGGCGATCGCGCCGGAGCCGGTGAGTGCGGGCGGACGGGGGTGGCTTGGCGGGCGCGCCCTTGGCACCCTTCGGCCCGCCTATCCCGGGGCGCCCGTTCCCCTGCTACAGGGCCTTTAGGATTGGAAGGGATCCCCGGAGATCCCGCAGCCCGAGCCCCGCGCGGCGGCGGGGTCGCGCGGAGCAGGTGGCAGCGGAGCGCGTCCAGGTGAGTTGGGAATGTCTGCTGCGGAGGAGGCTCCGGGAGCTCCCCGTCTGCTGCCGGCCGCCGCCTGCTGCCGTATTCTCACCCCCAAAGCCCCGCAGACAGCTCTACCTGCGCCTGCCGCCGTGCCCCGGCAGCTCTGTGTCATGGGCAGGCTGGGCACGGCTTTAATTCCTGGTTTTCGTCCTGTGTTGTTTATTGGTAGCATCCGGAGTCGCTGTGAGGCCTGTACAGAGACAGTGGTGTTGCTCAGGACTGCCTGACCTGCGTCGTGTAATTCCTGAGCAGTTATTTACCCACTCAAACGATTTCATAATGAGTTCAGTGTCTTTATAATTTTTTTTTTCTATGTAACGATGTTTTATTTGCAGGAAAGATCAGCTGTTAATATGATAGATCTGTCATAGTAAAATTACTTGTTGCACTTGTCTGTCATTAGATTTTTTTGTTTACCTTCACTTTTGTCTGTAGCTACTGGGTGTGCATCTTTTTCCTCTTTATCTCTGGTCCCATCCGGTGTGTCACTTTAGAACCCTTTTCTTTCAGAATTTGGATCGAGCTCCATCATAGACCTCTCCCAGGTTTGTTCCTGTCACTTGTCTGGCTTCTTTGTCCGAAGTAGTGGTGGAATCTTGTGTCTTTTTGTTCTTTATTGTTGGCTGCCTCTTACAAATTTGAATACATGCTTAAAATCTGGCTTCTCAGTAGCCTTTTGACTGTTGACACTCTTCTCCTTACTTCTGTTTGCCTATATTCTTCACGAATCACATTCAGTGATTCATTTAAAGAGTACTTAGCTCTGTTGTTGCTTTAGCTTTCTTGATCCTTTCCCTGGAAGATGCTCTTTCCTTCCTGGGTTTGCCAGAGAAACCCAGTGTCACAGAGAAACAATCCAAATTATCAGCCTCACACTGTTCAGAGTTCATAACCTGGTGGTGCACACTTGTCTTTTTTCTGGGCTAAAACACGTGTCTCTGCATCATCTGGTGTCAGATACTTGGGATTCCTATAGCTTGAACTCAAGTACAGTCAAAAGGAACTGGATTTTTTTTTTTTTTCCCCTTTTTTTTAATCCATTGCCCTGTAGTTAAGGAAGACTGTCACACTGTGTTTGGCAGGTCTCTGTGTCTTGGACTGAGTCTCTTGCAAAACATCACAGAGGTTTTATTTTCTTTTCATGTTAAGCCCCAGATTGCCAAAAGCCTTTGAGTATTACCCCTGGATTTGTACCATTTCTGTCTCCAAACCTCATCACGCATCCTGCCTGTGCTTGTCGTTGCCCACTGTGCAGATGGTGCTGTTTGAGGCTGCTCTGGGAAGTGTTTTCAGCACGTTTGTGTTTGTGTGTTAATGCCAGGGAACCCGGGGGTTAAAAAAGACAACAAGCTAAAGCAGCTTTCACATCCCACACTAAATTCCTTCTTGAAGCCCACTTTTCCTTTTAGGCACAATTGCATTTGAAAATGGTGAACAGCTGATGTGTGGATGACATTGGGTGTTAAATTAGTAACAGATGTCATCACCGTTGGGTTTTTCTGTCACTTTGTTATAAACTGTGTGGTTTTGTGGCTTGTGTGCTTCAGGCTGGGGCTGCTTTGTCCTGTGTTCATACACAAAAATCAGAACCTCATTCTGTGCCGGTTCCTTTCCTTTAGCAACGTTGCTTAAATCTTGGCCTGGTGCTGTTGCTTATCAATGAAAGTATGTATCTCTTCAAGCTATGTACTTAGACTTCATTTCAGGTGTGAAAAACGGTGTGTGTGAATTTTCTTGGTCGCTGAGATGCGTTGTCACGACTGGGTACAGCCGTGGGTGCAGACCTTGTTTGTTCCTTCAGGAAACGTGGCTGCTGCTCTGGCGCCCTTCATCTCATCCCTGGTGTGATGGAGCCCTGTGCCTGCCGGCTCCCTGTGTCCTGGGGGGCCACCAGGGGTGGGGCCGGTGGCAGTGGCAAGGAGTTGGGTCCTGCTCCCTTTTCCTGTGCTCAGAGCCGTGGTTCTGCTTTTGGAGGGAGAAGTTGCTCCATTCACTGGGCAGGTTTCACACAATGAGCCCTAATACAGAGGGGGAGTGGGAGTCATCTGCTTCTTGCTTTTTAGGCTTCCAATGTCCAATAGCTGTTTTATCATCTTGCTCCCTTTAGGAATTACAAAGTTAAAGCTTGCAGGGTGGGCACTAGGTATCTGTTGTTTATGCTGCTGTAGATAGGAATACCATCAGCTTCCTGTGACTGCTCAGGTTTTTTTTGTTTTTTTGGGTTTTTTTTCCCCACTTGCTCATTAACAGGAGCTTTAATCCTGACCTGCTATGTTAATGTTGAGCCTGTATTGCAAAGGCTGTCTCCGAGCTGTGCTTTAATCAGCGTCAGTTTTATAATATTTCAGTGATGATAATTTATAAAGCTATTTTATATGGCTGAATTGTGACTGATGTCTGCACTAGTTTGCAAGAAACTCACTTGACAGGTATGGATTTCCATGGTATGTGGTGTTTGCATTATGAGCATGTGTCCTTTGAACTGTATTTCTTAATTAGGATGTAATGTCACCATGCTTGCATTCCCAGTAAATCTGACTTGGAAGTTCCCTTTTTGTTGTTGCTGCTTTTGTGCTTTGATGACTAGAGGCAGTGAACAGCAGACTGTCACCCCTTACAGAAAGTCTAAATATTTAATCCGAGTCTTGGAGTTTCTTTGTCACAACTGATGCCAGGTTTTGTCCTTGCTGTTGACTTGTGTCTTGGAGCTTCCTGATTATCCTGGTTCACCTTTCCAGTGCACTTTGCTGAGGGAGCAGGTTAGAGCAGAGGAACCTCTGAAACCTGTCCTGCTTTTGGAAATGCTTCTGACCAAAGCTCAGAGCTGAGTAGCTGCCTGCAGTATTACGTGTTAGTTATTTGAATGTTGTCCTCAGTACTGACTGCGGGAGCCATCAGATCTTTGTTCTACCTGATGAACTGGTGGTCAGAAGATGTCTTGGCCCTCTGCCTCAAAATTGCAGGGTATTGTAATTGTCTTTTTTAGTAAGACTACAGATTTTTGCAGCCTACAGGTATTCTCAGCAATTACACTGTGACTGGCTGGCTGGAAGTGCATTGATGTTGGTTTTGATTAGTTTTACTTCTTTCCTGAAAGGTTTCCAGAGAGCATTTTCTACCCCCCTGCTGGTCTGCAGAGCCTTGAAAAGTGCAAGTCCTGAATTTCACAAAAGTGCATGGCCACTTCTATCCAGCACCTGATGTTGTCTGAATCTTGCTTGATTTGCTTGGCAGCCTTTGTGCATTCTATTTTGTCATGGCGCAGAACTGAATATCCTTTAAGTGTTATTTAAAATTATCTGTTCAACATCTAGCACAAATTGGTGGATGATACATCCTTTCATGAGCTCTTTAAGTAGTGCTGTAAACACATTAATTATTGTATTTTGCAATGTCTGGGGTGGCTCTACCACATCCACTTTTAACTTCTCAAACCCACTGGATGCTTACAATTCCCTTGTATTTCAGCAGCCTACAACTTTCATCAATTAGGGATGATTCTGGCTTCAAGTTGATTTTAGTAAATCTGAAGTGTTCTAGCTGTCTGTGCTGAAAGCGTTGGAAATTAAAATCTGCTTCCTGATTTCCTATTATTCCCTGTGATGATTCCCTGGAGTATTTGCTTTCTGTAGAAGGGTATGAAATCATTCTTTACACCTGGAGAGTTGCTAATTAGCTAATTAGAATGCCAACCACTTTGTCCAATACGCCAGTACTGCTGAGGGTATTTGGATTTGATTCTTTATTTCATGCACTCCCAGTGCCTTTTTACCTTCACCAGCATTTCAGATGTGCTTCCTTTTTTTTCATGGAAGGCTTAGAATAGTATTTGGGGCCAGGTACTCTTGCAGGATTTTTTTGTTTTTATTTTTCTCTTGTACACAAGGTCAGAATGATCCTCAAAATGTGCTTTGTTTATTGCCTGCAGTGTGAATCCATAAAAAAAAAAAAAAAAAAAAAAAAAAAAAAAACCAACAAAAAAACACCCACAAAAAAACCAAACCAAAAAACCCAAAAACAAAACAAAAAAACCCCACAAAAAAGCAAAAAAACCCCAAAAAAACAACAACACAACAAAAAAACCACACACACCAAAAAAAAACACCCCACACCAAACAAACAAAAAACCCCACCAAAACCCAAAAACAAACCACAGCTGAAAGATTCTCTTCTGCTGCAGGAAAAAGTGGGTTTGCAGAAGTGTTTAAGAATTAATCAGGATGACTGGTTAGTTACTTCAGAGAGTTTATACAGCATTTTCTAATTGAGAAAAGAAACTATTTTCAACAGAGCAAAACAAGAGTTCCTTATTTATAGTCTTGAAGGTTTGTTAAAACTTAAAATAAAATCGAGAAGTACATTTGTTTATAATCAGCTATCAGCAGCGGTCAAGGAGAAAAAATTGGCTGCGTTACAGCAAATTGTTTTTCAGAGAAGTGTTAATTGTTGGGATCCTGTGGAGTGGAGGATGGAGGGAAGACTGTTCATACTGTGATATGCTTGGAACTAAACAAGAAGTTTCCCAAGATGTAGCTTTGGACATTTGGGATTGTTTCCCTTCTTTTCATAGCTGTGCCCTGGTTCCGAGTTGGGTGCCAGCCTGGCACTTCATCAGTGACACTGCTGGGGCTCCCTGTGTGCTGCGAGCTGGGAGAAGGGAATGTTGTCATTCATGGGAAGCAGTTCCATTTGTTTGTTTCTGTCCTTCTGTGGTATCTATTGTTTGTAAGGGCTTAAACCTGGAGCTGCAGAGCAAAGCACGTGGAGGAGCTGATCCTACTCTGAACAGGCTTTTTCCTTGAAGTGTGTGTGGACCTGCATCTTCCTGTTGAATTTTCATTGTAAGAAAGATGGGGAGGAGGCAGAGAGTGTGAGACAATTTAAGGAAGTGGCTTTAAATTGGCCTTGCAGCTGCAGTTCTCATAAAAACAGCTGCTTCTGCACATCTTTTGAGTACAAAAGCTAAATTCAAATATTAGTCTTTGTGCAAAGAGTCAGAGGTAGCTGCCTCTTTGTCCTCAGGTACCTGCTTTGGGGTGTACCTGAGAAGGTGAGGTGTCTATAAATCTCTTAGAATTTTTTAAAGGGAAGGGAGGATTTGTGCAAAGAAATAACAGCTTGTCAAGAAACCTGTGGTGCTCCACGAGCCCTGAGCTGCTGTGGTGCTTTGGCAAAGCCTGGAATGGAAGCAGGGCCCAGCAGAGGTCGGAGCTGGGTGATGGTGTCCCTGTAGGTGGGAGCTGTGGTGTTCTGGGATATTGCTGCTCCTGGCTCTGTGTTCCACACGCTGTTGTTGCCGTGATGAGCAAGGCTCACTGTGTACCTGGCTGGAGAGGCTCAATGTGATGAACAGAGTTTGTTTCAACTCAGGGTACAAAATGTCTTTATTCTTGTATTGCTTGTGTGCATGGTATTACACCTCAGCTGGGAAGGACTGCTCCTGGATTTAGAAGCCAGCCTTCCTTCCACTTGTCTCCTTAATAATATTTTTTCTGTTCTCTGACACAGGTTGTAGGTTTCTCCTTGTTTCTCCTGATAAATGTGTGTAGATCCTACAACCTTCTCAGTGTAATTATCCTCACACACTGACTGTGCTTTGCTAACCTGACTTTCCAGGTAATACACAATGAAATGCTTATCAGGGCTTTTTTTTTTTTTTTTTTTTTTTTTTTTTTTTTTTTTTTTTTTAATAAATCAGAAAGTTGAGTATTTCCTGTAATTTTAAATTAAATGTTTTTTCCTTTTCCTGACTCCATATGGACACACCTGAGCTTAGGAGTCTTCCAATCAAATTGCATATAATTATAGAAACTGTAGCAGGAAAAAGACCCAACCCTGTGGTGGTGACTGTATATTTTGTATTAAACCTGTTTGCTTGGGTAAAACCGAACATGAATGCAAAACTTGGATGCAACCAACATTTTTAAAAAGCTGTTCTCTTCTTCCCCTGTAATAAAAACTTTTGGGTCTAAATTTAGCTAGGAGAATCTAAATTTGCCAGGAGAGCTATTCCATTTTCCATGACTTAAAGGACAGTTTATTTGAGAAGTAACTTTGTTTTAAAGAGGTTGCAATTGCTTTGGGCCTCACTTCCACATAGGATGTTTCACTGAATGTAACACATGTCTGTTAAGGGTGGGGTGAGGTAGAGAGACAATGTTTCTACAGTATGTAGCTTGATATTGTAAAGAAACATAATAGACTTCCCGTTGTTTGGAAGGTTTATCTATCTGTAATTCAGTTTTTTTTTCCAGATGTTGCGCAGTCATCAGCTGCTCACTTGTGGCTGCTTTATCGTTTTTGTAACCAGGTTGTTCTGAATATCCAACTCTGTTGCCACGAGTGTCACTTAGAGGTATGATTGAACACCAGTCTTTGGAGATTGGCTGTCTCTGCTGACAGTCACAGGGTGGTTTGGTCTGTGAGAGAATTCTAAAGGGAGGTGAGCATAACATCAGACCCCACTTAAGGATGGGTAGTTATTATATCTATTTTTATTAAGCTTTTGTGACTTCTCTGAAGAAGTCAGTGAAACTGGGCCACATCGACTGTTGATTCCATTTTGGAGTAAGGACTCAGATATAAATGTTAATTCTGTTTTCCTCTTGGTCAGCCATTCATTTGTAAAACTGTTGGTCTCTGTTCTCCACTTGGGCTTCTCCTTTGAATTAACTTCGTACATTTGGAAGAAAATCATGATATGTTTGTCTTGTGTTTTATATCCAGTGACTTTTCTGTTTGGACACAGTGAATTTAATTGTTGCAAAATCGAAGTTACCTGCCATCATTTACAGAGCCATATTTCTTATAACAAAATACTCTTTTTAGTGCAGTTATCAGCAAAATGTGTAAAATATTATTGTCATGCGATTTCTGCTTCAGTGTATCCTATTTCTCTGTAATCTGCATTTAAAAAATCAAAGCGTAACACTAAATTCTGCATGTCTGACTTTTTTTTTTCCTGTGTGGCATTACTTAAAGGTAAACACTGCTCTCTTAATGTAGGTTGTGAGTGCTGCATGTGTGCTTTTCAGAGCAGTAGTGTGAGGAAGCTGGCAGTGGAATGGCAGGACGGCCTCATCCTTATGACAGTAACTCCAGTGATCCAGAGAATTGGGATCGGAAATTGCATAATAGACCTCGTAAACTTTGTAAACATTCAAGGTAGGTGCTGTGTCCCATCCATTGCATCTCAAAAACTACACTGAAAGTCCATCCTAAAGGCTACTGTATCTGGTTGTGGCAAGTCCTGTCATAAATGTTGTAATTCTTTTTACAAGGAACGCTTCTTAAGTATTTTAAAAGGTGTTTTCTGACCTGATTTGTCAGCTTCCCTAAACTGTGCTTAGATTTGTTTTGCCATGGGTTGCAGTTTAATATTAAAAAAAAAAAAAGAAAAAGAAAAAAAGCCACCCCAAAATCCACTAAATGCCTTGTATGCATATCAGAACACCAGTTGAGTGATTAAATATATGATTTTTTTGGGGTGCTTGTGAGGAGTTACATCCCTAAAATATGTGCAACTTGTCCATGGTGAGAACTAACAGTTGCTTGCATGCCAGTATCACTCTCTGTAGCACTTTCTTTGTTAAGCTGTTTGTTATATCTTGCTTTTGCCTGCATCCCTCACAGTAAGAATGTTTTTTTTTTTTTTCAATGCTTCTTGATTTGACAAAATGGTGAAATTAATTAGTGTTTTTTCAGCGTACAGCATTCAAAAATGAACGAAGCAGAGCAGTTAGTCACCTTGCAAATGTATGAGAAGAAACATATTGCTGGAAAGATATTTAAGCATCCAAATAAGTGTGTATCTTTCAAGTACTTTGGCCTTTTAGAAGTGCTAAATATAACTGAAACATCTCTGTTAACGAGCTAAAATTGTTAGTTATTCAAGCTTTCCTACTGGCGAGATGATAGGAAAAGAGCTAAGGAGCATATTCAACACCAGCAACTCATTTCACATTTTGGTTGTGTAGATGCAGATAAACTAGACTCAAGTGTTGTCCAAAGCATTCCGTAGGCAGTTAATACTGTGGGTTATTTTCCTGCCATTAATTCTTGAATGGTTGTGAGAAATCCAAGAGGGCAGGACAGAAGAATGCAGCAGTAATTAAGAGGCTCACGGGGAGACCCATGTAATTAGAGGCCTGTGCTGTGAATAATGGAGTGGTGAGCGCAGAGCCCGAGAGGGTGGCTGGTGCTGCTGGTCAGGGTGGGTTTGTGGGGTGTCGCTTTGTACAGCCCATGGTTTCATTCAGCTGGTGGTGTCTGGGGGGCGGCTGATGCTGCTCCGTTTTTAGGATTTCAGCGTGGGTAGGACGGGGCTGTGTGTGGGAGTGAGGGCTGGGCGCTGCCCCCGACGCTTCCCGGCTGAGCCCGGGGTGGTTCAGCTCCGAACCTGCCACCACCGGGGATCTGGAATGAAACCTAAACCTGACACAGGACAGAGGAGCCCTGATGGGGCTGTTGGGAGCTGAAAAGGGCTCGTTAGCAGCTGTGGTCTTAGGGGTCTGACATGGCAAATACCCGGGTGCTCTCCTGTGACCGAATTTAGGGTTTAACAGCAGGGAACCAAGGACCCGGGCCTGGTTTGTCTCCTGCCAGGGGCACGGTCTTGTTTGTCACCTGTCAAGGACGTGGCACTGCCACAGCAGGGAGAGCAGGGAACACAAGTCTGCAGCAACATCTTGTGGTCAGAAGGGCTCTTGGGTGGGCAGTGGAGTTACTGCAAGTCTGGTGTCAGCAGTTCAGCATTGTCTCTAATCGACGCCTTCCCTGAAGGTACAGGAGCTGCTGAGGATCTTCTGAGACAGGGAAAACCCAAAGGTTAAACAATGGCTTCTTGATCAGTCACAGAAATCATGGTGATGAGCTGTAGTCAGCGAACAAGCTTGGAATAAAGTGTGGTAGCTGGGAGCTGCAGCTGGGTAAATCCAGCCCAGAGGAACAGGACACATGTCTGACCATGTGTGGTCTGGGGTGGATTATCTATTTTGGGGAAATGTTTCAATAAAAAGCTGTGCAGCTTTCTGCCAAGATTATTTGATGCTGATAGGAGTTAACTCAAGGGCGTCCATGGCCTGGGCTTTTCAGAAAAGCTGCCATTGATCATTTCACGCAGTCTGAATTCAAGGGTCACACGTCAAAAGGTAGGAAATCTATGCCTCAAAGATAATTGCAGCTATTGGACGTATTTCTGGAGAAACACAATTTGTTTCCAATGCTGAACAGCATTTTTATGGAAACTTAACTTGTATGCTAGGGATGTAGTATTCAAGTTACATCTGATCATTTTAATTTTTTCCCCAAATAAATTGTTTTTGGAAATTCTTGAGAATGAGAATCTAAATCATAGTTTGAGGTTGTAATAAAATAAGGGATAAATATTTTGCTACCTTATTCCTTTGAGATTCTTGATTACTTCAGAGAATCTAATTATTGGAAAATGGTGTACTTTATTCAAAAGCCTGAACAAAGTAAGTGGATTTTGTGTAGCTGAATATAGGCGTATTACTATAGTTTCTGACTTAACTGACACTTTTTCCTCCAGACAAGTGAAAGTCTATGTGAAAAATACAGTGCGAGGGGGGAAAAATGCATTTAGAAGCCTAAGTTGTAATAATGTAACTAGAACTGTTATGCTACAAAGTTCGAGTACTCCAGTCTTGCTTATCTTACTCAAAATACACCTTGTTATCATCAAGAAGAGAATACTTCTCGTTTGAAAAACATAATGGTGAAATAAGAGCTTTGTAATAAATAATCTCAACAAGGGAGTAATACGGGAGATAGATGCTTAGCTTGTCACTTCTTGGTGCTTCGGAGTGTTTAATCCTCCAGCCTTAACATTCTTAAAATAGCTTAGATAATTTTCTTGACTCGTAGAAAACATAATCTAGGGCTGTGAGCAGCTCTGTGTGTAGGGCTTGTGCGGCAGCAAGGAAGGTCATGGGTCTGTTTGGGGCCGAGGACATGGGGCAGAGCTGTCCAAAGGGGACTGGATTGAACCTTCATACAGGTCAGCATTATATCCTGTTCTCTCTAGCTGGGTGAGTGTCCAGTTTTATAAACTTGCCAAGTTGTGCTGTTGTTTTCTCTCCTCCTGTTTCTTACTTGTTCTGAGATGGGCGATGGAATGGAAAACTCAGAAGGGAGAGATGCGGAAAATAAGGACTAAAAATATAATGCATATGATTCCTGGTATAAATCTGCAGAGCTTGTCAGGATGAATTTATGTGGTGTTAAAGATGACTAAATAATCACACAAACAGTCTTGTTTGTCTAAGCTATTACAGAAAATTCTTGCAGATGCTTTTTATTTAAATACCTGAATAAGATGGAAGAAGATGTTCAGGAACAATATGTTGAATTAACAGTGGTGAAGGATTAAATAAATGCTCTCTGAATTAGTATCTTCGTTATTAGGTGTTGCTGTTCTGTACTTTTTATTCATTTTTTCATCAGTTATTAATTTTCCATATGTGATTTCTCAAGGGTGTTGAAGTTTTTGTTGTCGTTGGAAGACTTTAATTCTCTTGCACTGAGTTTTTTTCTAGAGTTGGGTGAAAAACTTTTAGCTTAAATTTGCCTCTTCCATAAGATTTGTCCTGGATTTAATTTTCTAAATCTGCTTCTATTTTAGTCCCTTTGACAGTTTCTTATTTGTTCATTCTGTTTAGATATTATTAGATGCAAAGTCTTGCCTGCTCTACTGCATTTACGAACAAAATGTGAGTCTGCTTTGGTTCTGTTGCCATGACTCTTGGATCTTTGAAAATGTTCAATTGCTTTTTAAATCTTGTCCATAGATGAGAAGTTATTGTGCAGATGCTAGATGCTGGGATTTTTTCCCCCCAGTATTATTTTGCCGGCTGGGAAGATGCATTCATGGGTTGTGAATGGAAGTGCCACGTGTCTCAGCATTTTGTAAAGTAGATGAAGCATCCCCAGAAGAGTCCCTTTCTCATCTGTGGAAGGATATCGGAATGTAGAATCTGTTTTCCACTGTGGGAGAGGTTTTATTTCTCTTCCTGTGATCTCTGCAGTTGAACATTTTGCAGCATGGGGCGGGCCTGTACAAGCTATGGCATGAAAATAGTGAGGCCTGATTTTCCATGGGCTCAGGTTATACTGTGCATCACCTGCTTTCAGTTCACTGCAAACATGCCTGCTCCTAATTTCAGCCTGGCACTAGCAGATCAAAATCTCCTCATCCGGGCTTTGTAGGCACCAGGATGGAAAGCCCTCAGGAGAAACTGAGGTGGGCTGGGAAGAGCTGGTCTTGCAATCCAGAAAAGTGGGCTGCACTCAGTGATAACTTTCAAAAACACCAGTCTGTTAATCTTTTGTAAGGTGCCCCATGTATAGTTAGTGATCTTAGAGTTGTGGGGACTGGGGTTTTTATTTCCTTTTTGATATCCTTCATGTCTGCAATGACACTTTATTGCCACTGCTGAGAAGGGAAATGTAGCAACTTCTAGGGTAAAACCATGCACTAAATCCTCCTGAACTACTTCGGCACCCAAATTGCCTTTCTCAAAGGTGGACTTTGTGGTGGACTTCGGCACATTTATTTAGGGCACAAAGCACTTTAGAGGTGATTATGCTCAGAACTAGAATTTTCTTATGGACAACTTTTCATTGTTTGTACCTTTAATCTCTGAGAATGGAAACTGTAACGACTACACAGAGTTTGTGTTTGGTCCCAGTTCTTTTGAATTTCAGCTTCGGAAGCTGGTTTTTAATAATTGGGGATCTTTTCCAGTTCTAAGGAGGATAATATTACACTGAGTTTCTTAGTTTGAATTTTATTTAACATCCGTGTTGAAAATGGAGCAGAAATTGATGTGTGTGTATATATATATATATATATATATATATATATATATAAAGGCAACCCGTGTTCTTTTAGGAAGGTCTTATGTTTGGGTAGCTTAGTAGAAGTCATAAGGTGTGAAAGTGTTCCCTCCTAAAGGTTAAGTCCTTGCTGCTTTAAGAAATCCCTTTGGCAACTGAACACTCCACTCATGAGATCCTTTCCTGAAATGGAACTGCATTACTAAGAAGTACATTACTCATGGTTGAGAGAACCCACTGAAGACCAGAATTATGTGAATATTAAAGAATTTTGAGGGTGGAAAGTGTTGACAGAGTTTCTGCTTCGAGCTGAAGGAAGATCCTGTGTCAGCCCCCAAATTAAGCAGTGAGAATTCTTTCTGAGGGCTTCCTTACATGGAGCCCCAAGTCGAGTGTGGACTGTGTAAGATTTTGATGGATGCCTGTCCTGTCCTAAGGGGTGGTTTTGTGGGATTTGGGAGCCACTCCATCCATGGCATGTTGTTCTTACCTGATGCAGGAGTAAAACAGAAAACACATCCTAATTCTGCTGTGGAGAAGAGACCCCATTTAGGGAACCAGGGCACTTTCTCTTGCTGCTGGGGGACTGTTCTATTAGAGGCAAAAATGTCTGAGAGAGGTTTTTCCAGCATGCTTTTCAGGCAGCTCATTATAGCCATGTCTTCCTTGGCTTCTGTTGAAGGGAAGAAAAGGTTTACAAGGAGGATGGTTATTCTTCCCCTGGGGCATGGGGAGGGTGCTTGTGTGAACCGTCACAAAACCCTAAAACCAGGAGAAAATTCAGTGGTTTGGGTAATTGAAATTGTATGAGCAGAAATTTTCCTTCCATGTGTAGAGAGCTGACTCTTCAGCCTGGAGTACCGATGTTCTCCTGCCTTTCTAATCTCAAGTCTCTTGTTTTTCCTACTGACTTCCCTTTTTATTGCAGCAGTCTTCTGCTGCACAATCCTCCCAATTTCTTCAACTTGCATCATGTTTTAAATTCCACCCTACGACATCCTGATCGTCATTTATTGTAGGACTTACTTTTAAGCTATTCCTCCGGCGTATTGCGACTCCTTAAAACAGCCTGCAGACATTCTAAAAAGAATCATTTAAATAAAGCTGTCTCACAATGCCTAGTTGTCCTCCCGCCAAAAAGATCTTTAGAAAATTTTGCCGACTTATGTATTAATTTGCTTCTTGTGCTTGGTGGGCTGGCCTTGATGACCTATTGATGTGAAAATGCACAGTGATTTCTGAACGGTAAATGTACTGATTAATTATAATTACATACTGATGATGTTTCAGTCATTACAAAGAACAGCACATTTTCCCCTAGCTTAAACTTGCTGGAAAAGGGGCGCTTGTAGTTAAAAAACGGAGGTTGCGCTGTCTCCTTCTCCAAAGGCTCTTGCCGTACGGGTGAATTCACTTGGAACATTAATCCGGGCGGACTTCACGGGAACAAGCGGCCCGCGCCCTGAAACTCCGGTGGCTTTGCCCGTCGCTGCTGCTGGCTGCGCCCGCGGCCGGGGCTGTGCCGGGGAAGTTGCGGTAACCTTTTCCCGGCGCTGCGCGTGTGCCGGAGCCCGGGCGGCGGCGGGACCGAAATAGCTGCGTTGGCCGGGGCTGGCTCCGCCGCCCGTCAGCGCGGGGCCCAATGGCTGCGGGGTCACACGTCAGCCGTGCGGCACGCATGGCTGAGTCAGGCTCGGCGAGAGAGCCGGCGGGCTGTGCCGGCGCCGCTCCGCTCATCCCGGGGGGCGACGTGATGCGGGGAGAAGAGTAAGGCTGGCTGGCGGTGCCCTGAACTGCTGGAGAAATGACGGGAGTAGCAAATATGCCGAACTTAGCAAGTAATGCCGAAGGATGCTGATCTGGCTTTCAAAGCTGCCGTTTTGGAAGGAACGGAATTCCTTTGTGCCCTGCTTCCGAAATTGTTCCCGTGCTTCTGCGTTTCCTCCCTGATAGACGCGAGAGGAAGGTGCGTATTTGTTAGCGGGAATAATGTGTGGGCATTATTCAGGAGAAGAACGAGGAAAAGGCAAAGTACTGTCCTTTGTGTGCACAGGTCAATTGAAACGTCTGCTGACAAAGAACAGGCTTGAGGGGGAGGAAGAGGGGCATAAGCGCTGTCGTTGTGTAAGTCCTGGCAGGATGAGCAGAAGGGATTTCTTCTAAAGCCTCGGAGCATGGCAGCTGCAACTTAGTGTCTGGATAAAGCTCCATAGCCTGATTCTACAAGTGTTGATTATGGGAATCGCCCTAGCAAAGGGTGGGTCTAAATTTATATTGTAAGGAGAGTTAATGTAAGTTTTGGAAGACAGGCGGGGGGGGGAAAAGGGTAAAAATCCCGGTTAATTTTCCACTGCTGTGTCCTTTTCATTTATTTAAGGTTTCAGGGTGGGTTTGGGAGTAATAAGTATATTGGTTAAGCACCATAATTCTGTGTAGACAAAAGTTGGTTTTATAAAACAAGTATATTTATTGGCAGTATTCAGTAGGATGCATGTGGAGTTTTTATGTTGGAATACATGCTAATTATTCTGGCAGTAGAATTAATTCGGTCTAATGACTTCTTTTAATAATTAGTAATATATTCAAAGCAATCTGTTGTTAAGTATAAAGACAAACTGAAGCTCTCCTTCCACAGATGACTCCAAAGCATCATTAAACTGAAGAGCAATTACATTTTTTAAAAAAGAGCTCTTCCCTTAACTAGAAAAATAGGAAGCATTTACCACTATGACAAGTTGCCATTTTGATGGTACTTCCCCCCCCACCCCCTTCACATCATATTAAATAGATTGGCTTAAATAAAACCTTGAGCGTATTTGGTTTTCTTCATGAGGCAACTGCTTTTAAAGAAAATGCCTCATTCCCTTACAAAGACAGAGCTTCCTTGATCCGTGTCTGAGGGGGAAAATAATTTCTGTGACTGACTTAAAGTTCTTGAATGGGTGTAGTGCACATGTTCCAATATTGCTTTGGAGCCAGGGAAAAATGAGTATTCAATTTGTGATTATTGCCAAAACGCATGAATATTCATGAGGTTGTTTGGTTGTTTTGGTTTGGGCTTGTTTATTTGGGGGCAGGGAGGGTTGTTTCTTTTTTTCCCTGTAGGAAAGTAATGGATAAAGCAAGATGTTCTTCTCTTTTATAAACTTTTGGGGACTAGGAGGCCTTACATATATGAGGCTTTTTCCAGCTTTAGTGAATGAAGGGATGAGGGTTTAAAATGGTGTTTTCTTTGTTCTTTTTCATCTCTTACGCTTTTAAATTAAACGTAATGTGTCATTCAGCACGCAGGAGAAAATTCTGCTTATGGGTTAGTGCTGTGCCTTGTGGCTTCCACTGCCCGGAGTGCAGCCGGTGGTCACCAGCCAAGGAATCAGTTGAAAGCTGATTTCTTTGCAAACACTTCTTTTCAGGGTGAGATGGTCACTGTAGCTTCAGATCTCTTTCTTGGAGGCTTGAAGTAAGGCTCTGTGCCGGCTCCACTGGGTGCTGTGGCTGAGATTCCAGGTGAATACAGCGTGGCAGCCATGGCTTCCTGGCGCTTGGAACTTGCAATGTTTCGCTGCTGTTGGAGGAATCCTGGTGGTGTGTCTGGTCTGTGTGATGCTTCTGTGGACCACAGGAGTTCCTGTTGGTCTGTTCTTCAAATGGGGCAGCTCTGCTTTGGTCAGTCCCGTGTCCACTGGTGTAGATTGGCAGGAAGCTGCAGGAAACATCACGCTGTGGAGCTCCCCAGTGAATGCCAATTTGTCTTGCCTTCACCACCGGGGCCACCTTTGTGCTTAGTCCCTCACATTGCTGCTGTGCAGTGAAGGCTTTGTGCATTCCCTGCAGAAACAACTTCCTGGCCTCACTGGCTTTTTTAGAAGGGGGAAAAGAGGATGTGATCCAGGGCTTCTATCAAATAAATCAAAATTACTTGGTAGTTCTGATGTCCTTCTTTTTCTTTGAATGCTTGCAACTTCTTCTAAAGCCTCTTTACAGGAAAATAAGTCACAAGTCTTCTTTCATATGTACTGGCCACAAATGAGCTCCTTTTTCAAAGTGACAATAGAGCAGCTCAGGGACACAACTTTCCTAGTCAGGTATGGCCGGGTAAAGCCGATGCCTGTCTCTTATGACAGGCTGAACTACACCACTGTATTTTCTCTTTGTTCAGATTTAAACTCATGTTAGTTTTCTTTGTTCATTGTAGAGCAAAGTTGTATTTAAGGGGTAGCATTGATCCGAGTGCTCATGCTGTTGACCACATGGAACTGCGAGTTTGTCGGGTACATATCCAACAGATCAAAGAACTTTTGTGAACTGTGACTCAACAGTGATGAGATTAAAGACTGACATTTTAGATGGATGTTACTAAGATGAATGAAGATCCATGATTCAGCCAGTGCTTTCTCGAGCCAAACTGCTTGAATCCTCAAAAATCTTGTAATTTTGGCTTGCATCTTGTGGCTAATAGATGATGCGTAGGTCTCACAGTTAGCATTAATCTGTACATTAAAGGAGGAAAGTACAACGCAGAAGCAAGCAGATGAGTGCTGTGGTCGGCTGCAATTTGAACAGCCCTTTGAAATTATTTACTAATCTGTCTGTTTCAGAAGCAGTTGATTTACTATTCAAGGCTGGTGTCCTCCAGCTGGCAGCTTCTGCCTCTCTCAGTGTGGTGTTGCTGAGCTGAACTGCTGGCCCAGGCTCCGCCAGGATGGCTGTGTCTGGCAGCAGGAGCAGGATGGATAATCCCTGAGCACTACCTCTCTCCTCCAGGCTTGCTGGCTGCTGGCACCAAAGCAGAAGTGGCCCCAGTTCCCATTTGGGGAGGTACAGCTGTGCCTGACGTGCCCTGCCTTGGGGCACGGCTCAGGAGGAAGTGTGGTGCCAGCTGAGTCAGTGTCGCTTCCTGTAGCACCTGTTCTTATCAGCTCCTGGGAAGAGATTATTAACTAGGGCTTGCCCTGCCTCACTGGGAACTCTGAATCACTGCTTGGAGGGTAATAGGGCTTTAGATGCTTTTCTGGATTAAGAATCACATTTTAATTGCCTTCTCTGTAGAAGGGGAATTCGCGTTTGCTCTGCCAAAATGTGTGATCAGCCTGCATCCCATTACGGTGGTTCAGTTTCATTTTCTAGCGTGTTTTTCCCTTATTTAAAGCAAATAGAACTCTTTAGTTCCTGAGAAACAGTGAGTCATGCATTTGATACTATAAAATGTGACACCTGCAAAACTCTGTTTTCTCACAGCATGGTTGGAAATGTTATCAGGTCTAGGATCAAAGCTGTGCTTCAACAGAGGCCTGATCACGTGAGGCTTTATTGGGATTTGCGGAGATGTTTTGTCACCAGGCTGCTATGTAGGTGTTTGAGTACTCCACACATACACACCCCCTTTTGTGGCACCCTTGATTGTACCACAGCACGCAAATATAAAAGCACGGATGACATAGAGAGCTTCTTTAAAAAAAAGAAAAAAATCGCTTTTTGGAAGCTGAGCTGTAGTAGTAATGAATATTGTCATGTTTAAACTTGGGCTAGACTTTGGTCTTGAATTTGAGACTGTAATCCATGATTCTAATAATCTATGGGTGTATTTTGTATCTATTAAAATGGTTATATTACGTATGTATATATCCGTCTCAAAGGAAAGGTGTAAGGGTTTTCCTAAATTGTTGGCTTTTTTTTTTTTTTTGAGGTTTGCTGATATCACTCTTGCAAATTTTTGCTCATTTCACTTTAAAAATAAAGACTTTGCCTTTCTGTAATAGGTAAAACAAGTAAGGAGACATGTTAGTCACCCTGAAGTGTTATAAATTTTAATATCTTCAGAACTGCATTGGAAGTCCTCGGGAAATTTCCTTTTAATGGAAGTGCTTGGATCGTTATTCTTGAACTGTAAATCTGAGCGTTTTCAGCCAGAAGCAAGGCTTGCAGTTCCTCTCCCTTATCCAATAGACCTTTGGCTGACTCCACATCCCAAAGATACATTTCTTACCGAAGCATATTTTAAGCTTGGCAGGGAACAGGATTGCAGCAGATTCCCTCTGCACCAAACTTGTGCTTTGTCAACAGGAGATCTTGCCCTCGTTCAGGCGGGGAGAAGCTCCTGTGCCTTAGCGAGAGGTACATTTCTGACTCCTTGCCTTGTGCTAAACACTCATCTCTCACAGCCTGTTTGTTCTCAGTAAAGCTCCTCTTCTTATCAATCACTGAAACCTGAAACGGCAGCATCTTGTGCTAATGGAAAGCCTTGATGATTTTTTTTTTTTTTTTTTTTTTGTCATTACTTCTAAGCAGCCTAAAAAGAGGGCGCTGCTCAAGCTGCTTGTCCAGTGACTGCTTTTACATTTGTTGTGCTTGTCTTAGTCAGGGCAGCGCTCTTACCTCTGTGTGTTCTCCTACAGCACTCCTGCAGTCATGATTTCAGGTCTCTTGGTAGGAGTTACGGGATCTGCAGGCTGCAAGCGGGTGGAGCATTGAGGTTCCTCTCGGGAATCATGACTCTGCTTTGTCTGTCAGAGCTTGTAGCTGTGCAGGTGTCAGTCTGGGTTATCCACTACCTCAGGTTCTGGCAATTTCTTCAGCTAAACCCACAAATAAGGAGTGTTGTCATGCCCACACATGAAAGGTAAACAGCAAAGGAAGTGCTTTAGGAATTCTGGTGGGGTGCAAGGACACAGACATGTCTGTGCTGTCCAGACATAAATTTGTCTCTTTTAAAGAGTATAAATAGAAGATATAAGGATTTTTGATAAATTCAACAATAGCTGTTGCAAGTTGATTTTTTAATTTTTAGATAGCTTCTGAAAGTTGTGGATCTCAAAACTGACTAGTTTTGTTGGTTGCTTTAATAATTGCAAAATGTAATTGATATCTTAAACTGAGTAATGTAACAATCACAGTCTAAAACATCTTAATTATATTAAATTTGCTGGTTTGGAACAAATATCCTGCTTATTACTGACAGTCCGGTAGGTCGTGGCTTTAGTGTAGTTCATGTTTGCTGCCTGGGTTGTGGTGGCTTACTATTGTTCTTTTTAAGAATAAGTGAAAATTTAGAACAGAATGTGCAGAAACAAAGTCTTGGCTGGTGTGTTTTGGTGTATCCCCTCATTTAAGACTGACTACCTTTGCAAAGGGCAAGTTGCAGGAAAAGTGTAAAGTCAGCCTGTGGTCTGAGAAGGTTTTGCCTTAATAGGTTGCACTGGAGAAAAAAAAGATGCCTAACTTGTAATCTGATTATTTAATTAGAACATTTAATTTAACAGTAAGAATCAAAATAAAACGCTCATTTGTATTTGGCCTACCCTTTCTGGATGAGATTTGTGTGAATGCATCTTCACAGGCAGGCTCAGCTGATCAGGTGCTGTCTGTAAATCACACAACAGCAAACAGGTAATTGCTGCTTGTCTACTTAATGTTCCAAATAATTGTTTGTAAATACAAACATGAGTACAACAAAGAAAATGGAGCTGGATAACCCTAATCTTGGAAACGTGTTCATGGAGTGTGAATGCCTTGAAAATTTTGATGTGTAACGTCTCTGAAGCGTTGAAATGCTGAACATATCACTTATTTCTGTTTTCAGCACCTCATCCCGTGTTGCTAAAGGAATAGACTACACCAAAATGAGCCTCCACGGTGCAAGTGGTGGACACGAGAGATCAAGGGACAGGCGCAGATCCAGCGACAGATCTCGCGACTCATCCCACGAAAGAGCAGAATCTCAGCTCACTCCGTGCATCAGGAATGTCACTTCACCAACAAGACAGTATCATTCTGGTGTGTGCAGATCTCTGCCATTTCAGGATTGAAATCCTCTAAATTTGAGTGCTGTTTTGTTAAAGGAATACAATAAAAAGTGTTATTAGTTGATGGCACAACAGACAGATTTCTTACATGTGCCCTGGGCTGGGCATACCCTTCTTTGATAGGCTGTAACTTTTTTTTTTTTTCAGTCTGCAGTGTGTATTCCTACGTTCCTCTCATTTAGTTCAAATCACAAGAACAATCTAATTTTTAGAAGATAATTGACTGAACACTTCCCCTTTACTGTGTAGGGTCTAGGTATTTGGAAATAGAGGAAATAGGGATTTTTTTTAATTTTTTTTTTTCAAGTGACAAACCACGGTTTGTTTCTTTGAGATGTAGCACCAACTGTGATGCAATCACTTCTGTATTATGTTGAGTTCCTTCTTCAGTTACTAGAGTAGTAAATTTTCTTTGTGAATACTTTTGGGGAAGGTGAGGTGGATTTAATGTCTAGGTGATACAAACTTCAGAATCTCATAAATGGGCAGATATTTTTGAAGGTTTCTTTAAACAGAATAGATTTAACCAAAATAATTTGTACTTAACTTCTGTAATTGACGTGTTTTGTGCCTGGAAAGAGTCAAACAACACAGAACTCGCTTAAATCTCTAATTTCATTTCCTGTTTTTCTCTCCTTCTGCCTCGTCGCCGCCAAAGATCGGGAGAAGGATCACAGTTCATCTCGGCCCAGCAGCCCCCGGCCCCAGAAGACGTCCCCCAATGGTTCTGTTGTCAGCATGGGCACCAGCAGCAGGAACAGCAGCCAGTCCAGCTCAGATGGCAGCTGCAAGGCTGGTGGGGAGATGGTGTTTGTGTATGAAAATGGCAAAGAGGGCGCTCGGAATGTCAGGACTTCCGAGCGAGTGACGCTCATCGTGGACAACACCAGATTTGTCGTAGATCCTTCCATCTTCACCGCACAGCCTAACACAATGTTGGGCAGGTTTGTTTCTTCTTTGGTTTTGTTTTTTTTTCTTTTGCCTTAGTCCCCAGCTGTTATAGAGAGCCATAAATCCTTTGTGGATATTTAAACTGTTTCAATAGCTGTCGGACTCATATTGCTGCAGCTGATCTTGCTAATGTTTGATATTACCAGTTTGCAAATGTCTTTAAGTAAAAATCAAATGCAAGTTCTTTGGTTTTGGCAGGGAAGCCAAGAGATGTCTATTACCTAGAGATGACAGCTGATAAATAAATTACCGCTTCATGATGTTCCCATTTCTTTCTGTCTTCTGGACATTGCTTCTGTGGTCCATCTGCCTCATTCTTCCTCATTTTTAAAGCTAGGTGCTTCATAAAACAAAGTGGCATAGTGAGTGTAGACAGTCTCTTTCAAAACAGTAAGGGGGAAAATCTCAAAGGAATTTATTTTGCTTAGTGAGCCTACCCTGATGATGTTCAAGCTCAGCCCATTTATCTTCTGAAATGTTAAATAATCAGTGTAAGAGCCGTGAGCCACTCAGCAGAGAGGCTGAGTGCTCAAAATGATCAACACTTGAATGCAAGTCCACAATATGTGTGTAATCTTTTCTGTAAAAACTATCATGAGCAACACATTTAACATGTTTGCTTGGTGGGAAAGAATTCAGTTCTTGACTTGCTCAAATTCTGGTTGGTTTTGCCTTGTCCAAATGCAGAGGGCTCCACTTAAAATCTTGCATCAAGAAAGAAAAGAAAATAAAGGTTTGTCTGTGTCACTTTGGATTTGGGTTTTTCATTGAAATACAGCTATTTCTCAGCACATAAGGGTATAATCATATTTAAAATACACACATATAAATCTCTTTGGCACAGTACAGGTAATAAATGTGATTATACAATTTTTGCTCTGTTTAAATCACCGTAGTGTGGGATAAATAGTACCTTGGATCCCTATTTTGTGGAAAGTTGGATGAGTCACAGAGAAGGCAAGAAATGCTTTCTCTGTCTAAACTGTCAAAGGAAATAAATGGAAGTAAGAATCAATAGAATTAAGTAATTGATTTAAAGCACTTGTATACAATATAATACATGCATACATGTAAATATCCAGACAGCCTGGAAGTGTATCAGCTAAAAAAAAGTAATGAAATAATTTCCTTTTCCATGCCTAGCCTCAGAGTAAGTGGTGCTGCCTAATGCACTGGATTTTTTGTGCATGTGTGATGCTGAGTTATTCTCCCTTTGGGACTGGTTCAAGGAACAAGCTTATTTTATCTTCTGCTAGTTGAAAAGTAGGTTAATAAAGATATGGAAATACTGCTCTAACACGCAGGTTATTTATAAACCCACTTTCCTTCAATGTCAGTCTGCAGGACACTAAGCAGGAACAGCTTGGGAGGTAAAAGTAACTATAATAATGTATTTTTTGCCTTAAGCCTGTATCCTGTTAGACTGCCTTTTCCTAAATATTATTTCTTGAAGAGTGGTCACAAAAGACATGTCAGATCATGAAGTGAAAAACATAATCCCAACTGAACAGAATACACTGCTCTTCCCCTGCCGTTTTTGTACAATTTCTTGCATTTTATTTTTTTTTATTTACAAACAAGAAAACCGTAGTAAGGAATTCTAACACAAATTACTTGCATTCTCGAGCAGGATGTTTGGATCAGGCAGAGAACACAACTTTACACGGCCCAATGAAAAAGGAGAGTATGAAGTTGCTGAAGGAATTGGTTCCACTGTATTTCGTGCTATTCTGGTGAGTTTTTAAGTGCATACTGTTAGGACGAGCACCATTGAGAAGTAAAACTTCTTGGTTTAACCCAACTTGCATATCTAGCTTTTGTGGATGGCATAGATACTGCTCTTTATATTGTTTAGTGTGGGGGGAAAATGCTTGCTATCAACCCCCTTTCCTAGACATGAACATGTGGCAATCAGGGAGAGAGAAAGTACACATGAAAGAAACCAAAAATTACTGCTGCCAGCAATCAATTCACCTTTTCTTATGCATTTAGTTCACCAAATTCAGGTGTGTTTTGCCCTTCTAGAGCTGAAATGAGGTGAAACAGACTACTGGAAGTGAACTTCCCACAGCTAACAGGAGTAATGCAAACTTCGGTCTGAGATGGAAATGGCCCCTTATTTAATATCCACACAAGGAAGCAGAGAACTGCTGGACTGCTTTGTCAGCAGCCTTGGAATGGGAAGAGCTCAGTGAAGTCTAGATAAAAGACAGCAAAATTATCAGTATTAATTGTCACTTAATAGTTGTCACTTAAATAACACTTTTAACTAGAACTCACTGCTCTGAATGCAGCTCTGAAAACTGATAAATTCGAGGACAGGAAGATTCACAAAGTTTAACATTTGTTGCTGTCTTACATTTTGGGGGCTTTCCTTGTGGAGAAGGTATCATGAATGAAATGATGAAGAGTTTCTGTTGGTGGATGTTGTGCATTGTGTTTTTTCTTGGTGCATCCTGCAGGATTACTACAAGACTGGGGTGATACGCTGTCCTGATGGGATATCTATTCCTGAACTGCGAGAAGCATGTGACTATCTCTGTATCTCCTTTGAGTATAGCACTATAAAATGCAGAGATCTGAGTAAGTACAGAGCTTATTAAAATAACTTGAATTATACAAATTGACTTAAGTGTGTGTTGATTCTACATTGTGTCCTTTATTAAGATAACGAAGATGGCTGGCGCTGCATGAATAAAATCCATCCCTTTTTATCTCTTATGTAATAAAGCCCTAAAACCAATGGCTTCATGTTCTCTGAAAAATAATGTCTGATATTTCAGCATTTGATTCTGTGCTGTGGTCCCCCTGTGGAGTACTTAGCTCTGTGATTGCATTTGCAGTACAGTTACAGTAACATTCAGTGGTACCTTTTTTTTGCAGCAGACAGGGAGGATAATTTTTTCAGCTCCTTGTTCAGGAGAATGAGGCTCTCTCCCTGGTGGCAGTAGCACAGCTTTGCTGGTGGAGTGGGCGCCCAGCACGTGCCGTTCTCTCCAGCTCCCCCTGAGCACAGCCCAAGCCTTGGCCTGTGCCTGGTTGCTGTGCTCTCCCTGTGTGTGCAGTGCAGGGTCAGCCCGTGGCATTCCTGCTGGGAATGCTGTGCAGGACACCTGTGCCTTCCCCAGCAGGACCACCCAGCCTCCACATGCCCGAGCTCCCTGTCCTTACCGGGATTTAGCAGCTCCTGCCGTGAGGGCTTTGAGAAGCTTTGGTTTTAAGCTGCTGCTTATGAGACGTGGGTTGTGTGCTCTGCTCTCTCAGCAACTGGCTTAAATGATGTTTCTTTTAGGAAAACCCAGAGCAGCCTTGCACAATTACCAAATGTTTGGCAGCAGTAAAACGCAAAGGAGGTCTCAAAGTCGCTCCTCTGTCTGCCCAACACTATGTTCATAACTGCAGGACAGGCTGGTAAATGTTCAAACAAGGTCGAACTTACATAAGCTCATAGACTAAGTGTCTTTACACCTGTCTGCGTTAATACTACAAGATAAACAGATCTACTCTTTCTTATTGCTGCCTTCATCTCTTTACCAAGCTTTCAAATGTGCCTGTGCTTCAAATTTTCTTCTAGGTGCTCTCATGCATGAATTGTCAAATGACGGTGCTCGCAAGCAGTTTGAGTTTTACCTGGAAGAAATGATTCTCCCACTAATGGTAGCCAGTGCCCAGAGTGGGGAGAGGGAGTGCCACATCGTTGTGCTGACAGATGATGATGTTGTTGACTGGGATGAAGAGTATCCCCCCCAAATGGGAGAGGAATATTCACAAAGTAAGTTTATCCTCATTGTTCCCACCAAGCCCCACGCTGTGGTAGAGGTAGCAGTGAATGTGCTGATTCAAGGTTGTTGTACAGAAATAAAGCTCTTAGTTTGGGTAGTTCTGCTTAACATTTTGTTTCACAGAAGCATATATTGCTTGTTATATTCAACTGTAATTAAAAAGAGAAAAAAAATTATTATTATTGTCAGCCAGTGAGGGGGAAGAAAATACTTCTTCAGGAGGAGCTTGAGGGGAGAAATGGGTAGGAACCACGTTTACTGTAGGAGAACAACTAGAGGCTTTTTTTGAGGAAAAGAAGTGTTACTATTTTTGGAGTATTACAGTTGTGTGGATGGTGAGTTTAAGCACCTGCAAATGGACTGTACTTCCCTGCAGGATGTGCACTCAACCCCCTCCCCAGTATCTTCAGCTGTTTCTCTCTAGGGTTCCTCCCTCTCTTCTGAAATAGAAAGACTGGAGTAAAGCAAAACAGTGGAAAAGATAAACTTTTGTGTTTTAAGGCTAGAATGTTAATATTTGAATACAGGGATTTTTTTTCTCATTAAAATATACTTTTAGTTATTTACAGCACAAAGTTGTATAGATTCTTCAAGTACATTGAAAACAGAGACGTGGCTAAATCGGTTCTGAAGGAAAGGGGGCTCAAGAAGATCCGACTGGGCATCGAAGGTAAGGGAAGCACTGCTGGTACTCTCCCTCTCCTTCAGGGTGTGCTGCACTTCCCTGCTTTAGGGTTTTCTCTGTAGCTGGAAAAGTGAGGGGTTGGTGTTGTCTTTCCTGCTGAGGCTCGGTGACAGAATGGCCAGAGGAATGGTACCCAGCTAGAAAACCTGATTATGGGCTCCAGACTCGTGTCCAAGCTGTGTCTGGCTGCTGGGCTCTGTGCAGACAACTTAGGTGCTTTCTACTGCCTTCATGACTTGCATCTCATGCCCTTTGCCCTTTAGTTTCCACACAAACTCTTCTCTTTGAGTAACAGTGCATTTATACTACTTTGGATATTGTGTTCTCGGGCTGGTATCCTTTCCAGGGTGTGACATGAGAAATGTTGTGCTAAGTGGCAGGCAAACGTTTCTTTCAGGAAGTACAAAACTATGCAGAGGATCAGTGAAGTGCAAAGAAATACTGATCTGAAATAAACATCATGTAAGTTAGGAGGCGGCTCTGTAAAATCTCACTGAGTAATCCGATTTTTATCGTAAATGTAAGAACTGGGTTTCTTTGCATTACATTTTTCTTCTGATTGTTGACCCAGATATTTTAGAAGCCAGCCTATATAATTAGCAGGATTTCTATCTTTCACTCACCAAGTTGTCATAGTTACATTTGTAATTTGCCAGGAAAAAGCAAATGCTTTTAACTGGTGAGCTCTAAAATAACTAATTTCAGCTGAACAAGGTGGGAGCCATTGAGCTAAACAAGAACTGGCCCTGCCTGTAATGCTGGCTAATAGCAGATTATTTCTGCTGGCATTGTATGGTTTGACAAGGACCAGCTGTGGCACCAAACTGCGATTCCTGTGCCCTGTACTATTGTGTAAAATGGACATTATTGTTGGGGTACAGGGGAGAGGTGACTTGAACACAGCAGAACCTTCTGCACTGGCAGTGCTGTGCCCTGTGCAATCCCTGCTGATGGTGCTGTGCTCTGTACAATCCCTGCTGATGGTGCTGTGCCCTGTGCAATCCCTGCTGATGGTGCTGTGCTCTGTGCAATCCCTGCTGATGGTGCTGTGCTCTGTGCAATCCCTGCTGATGGGGCTGTTCTCCTGCCTTTGCCAGGTTACCCCACGTACAAGGAGAAGGTGAAGAAGCGGCCGGGCGGGAGGCCGGAGGTGATCTACAACTACGTGCAGAGGCCTTTCATCCGCATGTCGTGGGAGAAGGAGGAAGGGAAGAGCCGGCACGTTGACTTCCAGTGCGTGAAGAGCAAATCCATCACCAACCTGGCGGCGGCAGCAGCGGACATCCCGCAGGACCAGCTGGTGGTGATGCACCCCACGCCGCAGGTGGACGAGCTGGACATCCTGCCCATGCACCCCGCCCCCGGCGGCGGCGAGCTGGAGGCCGAGGGCCAGAACCCCCCGCTCTGATCCCGCTGCCCACCACGAGCATGCTCCCCACAGCGACTGTTCTCAGCTCATACCACACTGCAACGCCAGTTTCTCCATTGTGTTCCGGTGTTTAGGATATTGCAGCGGGGCCCCGGCGCGGCCCCAAGGGATGCCCGGTGGCTCCGGGAGGAGCGCAGCTCCGGCGCTGGGCTCGGTGACGTTCGTGTCTGTGTTTACCGGTAGGTTTGTGACGTTGGTGACTCGCGAGCTGGCCTGGCCCCGCTCCGCGGCCCCGGCGACGCCGTCGCGGCACGGGGTCGGGAAGCGGAGCGGGAATTGATAGCAGCACTTTACAAATGGTTGAGAAATGGAATTTGAAGCCATTTTTTATAAACGTATTGCACAATACTAACGAAGTGCTTCTATCAAAGGTATTAACTGTACATAGTTTTGCTCTGAATAGATTGACCCTTTGGAAGTTATTGTATACGGTTGAGCACAAAACTACTTACTCTCGGGTTTTTGGATTGAGGACGTGATTCAATGACCCACGTAACATCTTGTTCAAGTTCTCTGGTGAATTTTTTCACTTGTTTGCAGCGTGAGCCATGTTCAAAAATTGTGAACAACGGACAGGGGCTTTATCTTAAATTTTGCCTTACCTTAAGCTGTTCACAAATATTTATTTAATACATTTTTCGTAAGTGTCACGAAATAGGAAAATGCAAATGGTTCATTCTTCATTTATTAATGATTGTAAACAAGTTTTTCATGCAAATAAAGTTTCCATTATTTTAATGGGATTGAATTATCTGTGGATTATGAATTTTTCAAGTAGTTGCTTTTCTTTCCTCAGGGGAAGGATGGTTAATATTAAGTGAAAAACAAGTATTTCTTAAACATAATCAGCCTATTTCAGGGTACCTGCCTGCTGAGCTTTTCTCAGGATAAACCTGGATCTAGGAGTAAGAAACAGCGGCTTCTCTGGGAATTTACTGTCGTGATAAAAGTCGTGTAAGGGTAGGTAAGGCACTGGCTTTCCTCCCTTTCCCCCCCGAGACTGAAGAAACGATAAATACCAAGTGCTTCTAGCATGCACCTTCAGCAGGGTTTTATCAAATTTATTTATCAAAGTAAATGCTCCATCTTAGAACAAGGGAAACATTTATTTTAAAAATATTTAACTGTCTAATACATTACACTTTAACAATATTTATAGTAAAGGATTCTTACAAGAAAGAATAAACGGCTTTATGGTACAATTAGTATAAGAAATATCCACATGGGGACTGTTTTGCAGTGTAAAAACACACCATACATCTGAAATGGTCATTTGCATATAAAAGCTACCACTGATGCCAGTGAGTTGCACAGTGATTTAAAAAAAAAAAAAAAATTTCAAACAACAGAATCCAAAATATACAAGTATTGCAAGCTATACACAGCTAACCAAATCAACACAGAACACTGTAGCAGGTTATTCCACTTTGTCTGAAGTTACACATGGTAGGATGAGTTGCATTCTGACACAGCTTTTATGAAGTTCCCACATAAAAGCCTCTCAGTCCCACGAGTTTCACAGACTGCGGAGCTCCACCGGTAAATGCACTTGGATGTCGGGCGCTGGGTCATTTACAAGGGCCAGGGCAGGTCGCTGAAGTCCACGGGGCCGCCGAGCCCCGCGTCGGCCTCCAGCAGGCTCATGATGACGGCCATGGCCGCCTCGTCGTTGCTGGGGCTGCTGGAGCCCTGCTCCGTGTCGATCATGTCCATGCCGATGTGGGAGTTCTCCCCTGCAGGGAACGCAGCGCGCGTCACTGGGGCCGCTCCCCTCGCTGCCGCCGCCCTGGGGGCTCGAAGGGCTGCGGTGCCAGGGACAGCCCCCGTAGCCGGGTGGCCGAGGAGGGACCCTGGGCCATCACACCTCCCAGGGACAAGCCCGAGCGCCAGACTGCAAACACAGCCCTGCAGCAGCAGCCCAGCTACTTCACACTGACTCAGCAAGAGAAAAGAGGCTTCCAAGCACTACCCAAGGAAACTGCCGGTGTAAAGGAAGGCTACGGCAGAGGCTGCCAGTTGCCTCTTTGGGCACACAGAGTGCTCGGTATGGGCTATGTGCCAGATGGTAAAAGCAAGTTAGTGCTCAAACCAGCTATCTTCTTGCACTGTCCCTGTGAGCTTAGGGTGTTCGTGTGTGACTTCACTTACCCAGGATCGAGGAGTTGTCGGAATATGGGTAGCCAGAATTATCCTGGATTTGCCCGGACAGCAGCCCAGCTGAAGAAATGTCTGGAGTGCCACCATTCAAGATCTTGAAAGACAAAACAGAAGCTCTGAAGCAGCATGAAATGGTGCATTAAGTCTTTAGCTGTCCTGTTCTGGAATTTTCAATATAAGGTAGGTGGACTTCCCCAAATAACCCCGTGGTTTATAACAAACAATCTTCTAAACAAGGAGAAATATCAAGGGGGTTCTGAAAACACCCAACCCTCCACCTGTATTTCCCTTTATGCCATGCCAGCAGCCCCTATTCTGTGGACATGTTGAATACTTTAGGGCAGAAGAAGAAAGAATAACTATTACTAGAATTCTAACTCTGTTCCAACTTGGGAGTTTAATTTCAAGAACAAAGAGAGCTGGGAATAGACAGAGATATTTACTGTCCCAGTTCAAGCAATTCCTACAAGTCATCATTTCTGAGAAAAAAAGGTTAAGTGCATAAGGATCCGGGTAAGTGTTGTTCTAGCTTCAGATAAAACTTCCATAAGCATTTAGAGATCGCTGGAAGCAGCCAGGACAAGCGTTCAGGTGGCTCAGTGCTGGTAATAGCACACCTGAGTGCTACTCAAGCAATCTCAGAGCAAGGCAGGTGCACGATGTTGATTAAAAGTAACCTCTCAGTGCCCAGGCGAGCACGGAATTGCCCTGGGTTGTGCAAGAGCAGCCCAGGAACACTGGTGGGATTCACTGGGCACTGCCGGTGCTTCAGTGCCAGCACTTCCAGCGTTCACCAGCACGGGGTGGCAGAGAGTTTTTGGAGAGTGGAGAGAGACCAGGAGAGCTGTTCCCTGCAGCTCAGCTGAAAAAATGCAACCTAAAGGGCAGGTGAGCGTCAAACGCTGCTGGTGTTTGGGAGCTGCTGCTCGCTGCCCTTCAGGCAGTGCTGCGCGGGGCTCTGACCACTGCAGCGCTTGGGCTCTGACCACCGCAGCGCTTTGGCTCGGTCCCTTTTCCAGCCCAGCACAATTTTCCCTGGAGTTGCTCCCTGAGCACAAATCCCACGTCCCTTGCCTGCCCCGAGCCTGGGGGAAAGCTTGTTCTCACCTTCTTCCCTCCTGGGGAGGATGTGTCGGGCGGGGGGGTGCTGGTGATGTTCAGGGGACTGGAGCCACAGCTGGAAGGTGATGATCCTCTTATCCTAAAACATGCATAAAATAGGGCATGGATTTACAAGTGACTCAGAGACTTGGGAGTTTTAAATGCTGACTTCAGTATCAGGCACCATAAGTTCTAAAAGCGTGAGCTTCATTTTTGTAATCTCCCTTTTTCACAATGTTCCTCACACTAGCAGGACAGCAATGCTGTTCTTTGCAGCCAGACCAACAGTCCTGTTGCAAATCCAGCCTGCCTGGTCTGCAAGCTTTACCTCCTCCCCGTTTTTTTCCTGGACAGCCTTGACAGAGTCAGAAGGAAAAAGTCCTGGCTGCTAAGGAAAGCCTCATTTTTGAGTATTTTCCTTCAATTTCCACCAGCTCAGAGTTCCAGCTGCCTCAGTCCCAGTAACCCAGACTCCTCCAGCGAGCTCCTGCTGCAGAAGTCCGGTTTGTAACTGCTCAAAGCCGCATTGTTCACTTCCATTTTCCACAGCCTGATCAAACATCGTTAATAATGAATAATGTATTGACTGTAGAACCAACAAATCTCCAGACTAAAGGGAGGAGGGGTAGTTACAGAGAAAAGCGATGGAAATGGGAATCTTCTCCTTGGCAGAGTTCCCCTGGGAAAGCTGAACAGAAGGCAGCTCTGGAAAATAGTAACAGCTGCTGAAAAAGGACTGGAACGGACCCAGGGTCCGAACTGCAATGCAAACAGGAGTGGTAACTGCACTACTACACTCACTTGGGCTAATTAAACGTTTTACAGCTACTAAAAGGGATGGTTAAGCTTCAAAGGATTGGCTTAGCCATGTCTTCTTCTTTTTCTCTTTTCCCTATTCCTACAGAGAGGAATGAAGCCTTAGGGATAGGTCTGCTGCTGCCTTAAGTGAGGATTGAGGGAGTCTCCTGCCTGCAGCAGGAATAAAACTGTGGGAAACAGACTGAGTGTGTTCCTGGACTGCAGCTCAGTCTGGTTAAATTGCTACCACTAAACACCTGCTGGGTGAGACCGCTTTTACAGGAAAGGGAACACAGTTCCCAAGAGGAAATCCGTGAGGAACAGGGATTTTTAGCCAACAGAAATGAAGTGGTACCCACTGAAAGCAGCTGCTCAGACAGGTGAGAACACAAGAAACAGCTGTGGATCCCCTTAGCGACCCTGTGCTTGAGCCAGCCCCACACCCTGAATGCCATGGGAAGGTCCCAGCACCGTGTCCTTGCTCCAAGAGCTGCAGGGGAACTGCACAAGCTCATCATGCACATCTAACAGCTCCAAAAGCATCTGAGTGAATGGACTGCACGAAAACAAACATCGCTGTTCTGGCACACAGTCAACAGCTTTGGCATTTTGAGGTTGTGCCACTCACAGCCTCAAGTCTCTGGGAAAAGAACAGTCTGGAATGGATTTGTTTCTAGGTAGCTGCTCTTTTTAACTCCTGTTTCTGGTAAACAGCCCATCATCATCACCATTGCAAAAAAAAAAAAAAAAAAAAAGACCGGTATCAGTCTTTTGCAACAGGAAGCTGGAAGGCTGCAACTTCATGCTTTCCCTGTGGGGGCTGACTGCCTCAGGGAAGCTGAACAGGAATTTGTAGCTGTCTGAGAAATACAGTTGGATCATTCCTTATTCAGCCTGAATAAATTGTTCTTTCAGAGGAAATTAAGGAAGTCTAACTCCTCTTAAAGAACAGTAATAAAACAACTTCACACCGTTTTCTCTCACCTGTGAATCTCCATGATTTCTTCAGCAATCATCCTCCCTATTTTACCTGCCCCGGCTCTTGTTCCACCTGGAATTCCAGGCACAGTAGGATGGGTCCTTTTAGGGCCACCTGAAATGAGCAGAAATTTTCAGGTCAGAGAAAAGCTTGCACACCTTCTCCACGGGGCAATTGTGTTCAGGCTTTGAGCAGCTGCAGGACCTCCTGAGCTGGATTTATTGACACTCCCACCAACTGCTGAATGCCTTCAAATGGATGAAAAGCTCTGGCTTGCACTGAGCTGTGCTGGGTCTCAGATGTCCCTCTGTGCCAGCAGGGACAGAACAGATCCCAACTCTTTTAGAATCTGGCTGTTCTCTTTCAGAATGGAGCATCTGGGGCTACCTCTTGTCCAGAGCTGCTACAGAATGCCCTCGTCACACCTGCCCTACTCTGTGCTCTCCTCCAAACATGTTTGTTCTCTGCTTTGTGCGAGGAACTTGCCAGTGCATATTCCATTCAATACAAATATTGGGATAAACCCAAGGTACCTGGTGGCTGCAAATAAAGCCCCTGTAGGTAACTGCAGGAGTCTAAAAGCGGAGGGAGAAGCGAGGTCTGACCAGTTAGGAGCTGCTACAGCAATGTGATTTCACACTTGCACAGCACTTGGGAGGTTGTCGGGAAGGAGCCTGATATACTCCAAGCAGAGAAAAGCCCCCACTGAGAAGGCAGGAAAGGCCTCAGCATCGCTCATCCAGAGTGGATGATTGCCTGCTTCTGGAAGTGCATATTTAACAACAGCAACCCTCAGCAGGTGCGGCTCAGACCCAGAGCTAAACCGTATTTTCCTTAGGATATTGAGGAATCTCAGTGCAGGAGGGCAGCAAATGTGTGCAGGGCAGCATGAGCTGCTCCCAAGGCACGGCCAGTGATTCCCTGAGCACAGGAGTTACCTTCCCCAGCCTGGAGCACGCTGTCCATGCTGTGTGGGGACGCTGCCAGCTGCGGAAAGGCCGCGTCCCCGCTGTCCAGGACCGTGGTGCTGTGGAGTGCAAGGATTACAAAAATCAGCGAGAGAAAAAAACCCCTACAGGGAGAAAACTCAATCAGTGGTTAAACCCCAAGTCATGCAGCCAGTTTCAGCATGGAATGCATCAGGGTTTCAGCAGTGTGTGAGTCAGTGTCACCCCTGTGAGCGACACCAGGGCTGGATAAACAACAGAAATCGACCACCCTGTTCCACCTCAAAGTGTGCAGTGCAGGACCCCAGCTGCTTCTCTCACTCCTCTACAGCAATTATTCTGCTGAGAAATCACCTCGCAAGAAAGGAAAAGGGGGGGGGGGTGAAAATTCCTGCCAAAGCAAAGAAACGCACATCCCTGAAATTCCTACAAAGACCAAATCCCAGCTTTTCCCAAAGAAAGAAAATATTTCTATTTTCTGCAAACTCGAACAACCAGAAATTAAATTACTGCAATTGTTAAACCAAAGCCCCTCTCCCCGGGGTGTTATCTGGAGAAGACACCCATTGTCATGCAAAAGGTGTGCACACATTTAGGTCAAATCTCACAGGAGAAAAGGGCAAAGCAAGGGAATGCATCCCCAGGCAGCTGCTGAGGGAAAAGCACTTACGAAACCACTGTGTTTGTGGAGACAATGTATTCTACTTCTTTGGTCCAAGGGTTCATGAAACTGAACCAGCGACTCCGCAACGTAATAAAAGAGCCATCTTTTATTTTAAACTTGTAGCAGTTAGTTGTAATTTTTTCTCTTGTCTGCAAAACTGAAGACAAGCAGAAGGCAAGTCATTTGTGTCAAGCAGGCGCCACAACATAAATAGAGCCCTTGTCAGGGAAAACCCAGGTAATTCCTCCCCACATCCCTCAAGAAAAATGCTATTCCTCCCTCATCCCCCCTCACCCATCCTGAATCTCAAAAATTCCCTACAAATCCATGCAAGTCTAAGATAATCACAGTGCTTGGCACATACAGCACGTTGCTCTTGACTAAAGCATTTGCAAACAGCAATACCCAAATCTTTTCAAGTCTGTTTGGTTCCCTTAGTACACAACAACTGTTCCCAATACTTTGAACAAATTTTCTTCCCTGAATTATTAATAACAGTACCTTGTCTGTGACATTCTGCAAGATGTGCTATATCGTCTTGATGAAAATATTCGTAACACGAAGTACCTAGAAGTTCCTGGGGTAAGTATGCCAGGATGGCTGTTGCCCTGGGGAAGGGAGGGAGAGGAAGAAAATAAAGAGAAAGAAAGAAAGAAAGAAAAAAATCTTTTCAAGTTGAAGTATTAGTCAGAGATTCCTAAAGCTCACACCGATGCTGGGTAAGGCTCAAGTAACGCGGAAAGGAATTTTTCGGCTTAGGAGGTAAAAAAAATTCCTTAAGAATACTATTTTTAATTCTCAGGTAATTAAAAAAAGTACTTAACACCCAGAGCCCTCAGGTATTACATTTGACCTACCATCCCCAGAGGGGATGTAAGACTTTCTAAATTGCTTTGAAGATTTGCTGTAATTTGGGGAATTTAAGCCCGAAAAACGCTGCCTTGTAGCAGCCACAAGGTAACACGAAGCTTTCTGCATCAAGTGCCACTGCAAAACAGATATCAAAGGTTTGGAGAACTCAAGAGTGGGACAGAACACCACCACACCAAACTCAACTTGGGTTTTGTATATTTCTAGAAGAAAATTACTGAGGGAGAAGTGACAGTTCCTTGAAGAAACTGAAATGAGTGTCACAGTTCCAAACTATTCTGATGCAAATGAAACATGAATGGCAATAAGGAGCAAACCTAGGTAGATCAACACTTCTTCTGCAATCTCAAAAAAACCCAAACAAAATAGTATAAAGTGTAGAAATTGGTACATATTAATAATTATAAATAAGAACAGAAGGCAAAAAGCTTAAGCACAAAATCTAGTATTTCAATGCAGGGCGTTTTTGTATGTTTCCAGTCACACCAAGAGAATTCAGCACCAGCTGAGGACACCTCGAGTCCTCCTTGACAGGGAGATTGAAGCCCTCAGCCTTGGAGAAGGAAACAAGAATTCAAACTGACTTTTGTCTGGTGAGCCTTGTCCCAGGACACCTAAAACTCCAAGAAAACTCACCAAAGCAATGTCTAAGAGAACTGCAAAACCCAAGTCAAGCTTATTCCAGTATTTTCCCAAGAACTTTAGTAATCAATGCTTTTAGCAGCACTGCTGTGGTGGGATACCCCACACAGATGGGGAATAGCCAGCATGAGCAGCAAGAGGTAATTTGTCAAGCCTTCTCTTCTCACAGCAGGATGAATAGGTGCTGTGGGAAGGAGAATCTGCACCAAATTACAGCCCTCAATAGGCCGGGTGAATTCAATACCTGACCACGTTCTATTATGCAAGGAAGGAAATTGTTTGTGTCCTTCTGGAATTTCATCCTGTATTTACTTTTTTCCTCAGCTCGCTTCTCTGCCTCAACAAGGCAGCTCTGAACCCTGAAGCTGTATCTGATGACATCTGCATAGATAATAAACTTAATTTTACTCTCAAATTCACCATGCAAACCAATTAGGAGTCCTAAATAAATAGGAGGAGAGATGATCCTCTTTAAAACTCTGCTCTGGTGTAGCTGCCATCTCAACAGTGAATTGTTAAGCAGTTCCCAGGCTGTGGCAGCTAATTGGTACCTAATCCATAGCTGTGCTTCTCCAGGGACCATGCAATCCATGAGGACAGGAAGGGTCACGGGGAAGTGTTTAGGAAGTGTTTCTTCCTTGACTTCCTTGGACAAATGACAAATGAACAGTGCAAGTTCTGCATGAACAAAACAACCTGACTTGGAAATAAATTGTTTTCAACTTTTACAGGTGCCTAAATATTCTCCAAGAGAAGCAAGGACCATAGGATGTCAACCTCAGGCCTACAGATGAGGTTTTCTTCTGAAGAAATTCCCTTTCAAAGAGCACTTTGAAATAGCATAGACATCCCAAGGACTGTAAACAGCTGGAAAGCTCTTCAATTAAAGCATATGTGTTTAAATCCAATGGGTCAACATTTTCTGAGTCTCATTATTTTAGAAATGCCTCTAAACTACACAGCAGGGGAATATGTCTGATCTTTTGGAAATAAAACTTGTCTAATAAACAAGTTAGAATGGCATTTTCTGAGCAACAGAAAGTTACGAATGCTACCACAGCTCCCAGAGTGAGCACGAGCACTGAGCACTGAGGAGTTGGTATTTTCAAAAGCTTTCTATCAAATTAAAACCAAAAACACCCAACCTAACCAAAACCCACAAACCCAGCCACCCCCAAACAGATAGCTAACATTAAAAAAAATATATATTCTCTCTACTGCACTTCCTCCCATGACTGTCCTCTACTTCCTCTCCAAGGTCACTAAAGATCAGCTGAGTCTCCCCTGAAAGCAATTCCAGCAGGCAGGTTCTGTCAGAGTCTGGGCTTCTCTGTGTCTCAAGCAGCTGAGCCAAAGCCACAGGGATCCTGGAGCAGCCTCATCTGGGCAGTCTCAACCCTTCTTGACAGGGAAGGGAACCAAGCAACCCCTCTCCAACCCACTCAGCGTAACCTCCCCATGAACATCCTTCAACCTCCTGCTTTTCCCTCGATGATCCAGTAATTTTCAAGGAAGATTCGGGTCATATGTGCCTGCTACTGAAGAAAATTCAAGCCATTTCTTTTGGAAAAGGAAAGAATTAGCCTTTTATAGATAACAAATGGATGCTTGAAAGCAGATACCACAGGGGCACAAGTTCTCAAACCGTTTCCAAGAGATAACCCTGATGAAAAGCTTTCCTTCTTACAAACACAAAGGGTCACAGAGAGAAGCATTAATCCAGCAGAACGTGTCCTAGTAAACAGTTATGTAAGTGTACATGCTAGCAAAGCCTAACCCAGCCCCTGCAGTCCTTTAACTGCGTGGTGCTTGCAGGAGGTTTCAAGTAACGGAGGGAGCAATTAGGGTGCAGTTTCAAAACATTTTCTTCTGTGGATCACACACATACACAACCCCCCACAACAAACTGGCAGAAATGATCCCACAGTTTTGGACGTTTGGGGGATTTTTTTTTTTTTTAATTTAATCAGTCCTACTGAATCAATGTGTTAGTAACAGCTTTGAGCTCCGCCTCAAAAGCCAGCCCGGCTCGCAGTAAAAAAAAAGCTAAAAAGGGCAGCGATTTCTTTTCCCAGCGGTGCTTACACTGCTGCAAGGACAGCTGTCCGCGAGGCTGTGCTGGAAGCTGTCAGGGGAACGCTCACCTCTGATCTACAAAGACGAATTTGCCGTCGATGGCGTGCCGGGACACGTATTCCGTGGGCTTCACGCGGATCTCGCCGTTGGCCGGCTGCGGCACCACGTGGGGATGGAGCCTCCCGATGGCAACGAGGCAGCTTAAATTGCAGCCCTCGTTATCTGGCTCGTTATCTTCATCCAGGCCCATCTTTGTGGGAGGCCAGCTTTTTAAGTAGCCTGTGCTGTGAATAGTGCAGAAGCTTTTGCGGTCTGCTGCGGAAAGAGAACAAAAAAAAAAAACAAAACAAAAAAAACCAAAACCAACAAAACCCAAGAAAGCAGTTAGGTCGTGGATACAGCTTTGGAGAACTTCAACTCAGGTCTGCTAATAATGCATCTCCCCTCTTGTGCAGGAAGTTTGGGATACTCTTCACTAAGGAGGGGCTGGGGGTGTTCAGCCTGGAGAAAAGGAGGCTCGGGGAGATCTCATCACTCTCTAGAACTGCCTGACAGGAGAGGGGAGCCAGGTGGGGATCGGCCTCTTCTCACAGGGAACAGTGACAGGATGAGAGCACACGGCCTCAAGCTGCATCGGGGGGGGGTTCAGGTTGGACATCAGGAAGAATTTCTTCACAGAAAGCATTGTTAAGCATTGGAAGGGGCCATCCCTGGAGGTGCTCACGAAGTGACACAGCACCCAGTGCCACAGTCTGGATGACAGGGGGATGTTTGGTCAAGGGCTGGGACTCAATTATTATCTTGGAAACCTTTTCCAGCCTTGATGACTCTGTGATTCCAAGGGATTTTTCAGCACTCCTGCTGTAATGCAGCTAATCTGAGATAATCCAATAAACAATTTATCTTGGCAAAACCACTGTTTATGCTGAAACATCACATAGCTCAGATCAAGGTTGCTTTCGGTAATTTTGAGGAGAAATTGCATCACATTTTATTATTTCTGCAAAGGAGGTAAATAACCCAAAGGAATGTATGAAAAAATTAGTAGATTAGTAAATAAGAGGCCTCTTCCATCTTAACCTGAGGCTCCTACAAACCCCATGTTTGGCAGAACACACACTATCTGGGGTGTACAGCTGTACGCAGGGGTGAAGAAGATTTGCAATGGCCAGTAGAAGTCAGTATCCAAAATAATTCCTATTCTTCAACACTGAGCAGGCCTAAAAACTCGAAGGAAGATGACTTTCATAGGGAGGTGAAGTAAAAGGTTTATGCCAACTACACAAACTTCCTGCCAACTACACTGCTTCCTCAGCAGTGAGCACAACGGCAGGAACCAAGGCTGAAGAATACACCGAATTTGCCTCTGTTCTCTTGCTGCTTGTCTTTTCCCTTTAACTAACACCAAATGTATTATTCACAGTACTCATTTGGGCTAAATATATATTCCAATGTGCCTAGAATAATAGCCTGCAGAGGAGAAAACATTACCAACACCGCTAATGCTACGAGCAGATATTCCAGGTGTAGAAATGCCATGTTTCCAGTACTCAGAATGTACCAAACCCAGAGAAGAACTTAGAATTACACTAGTTTTTTTTGTGGTGGACATCCACCCACACATCACTGGGCAAATATGGAGCAGAGAACAAGGAACAACTCCCCTTTACTGGAGACATTGGCCAGGTGGTCAAGACTGAATGTGATCTGACCGATGTCTGAGGATGATGCAGTAACCCCCAGAACTGCTGGCACAAACTGCCTGGGAAAGTTTCAAGAAAGCGGAGCGGAGAATTTGCCTTTAAATGCTCATACAGATGTGTAAGAGGTACTGGAGGGGAGTGAGGGGGAGCTTGAAGAATTAACAGACCTAGACATAGTTCAGAATCTTAGTAAGAAATATCAATAAACGTAAAAAATTTGGCCACCGCAAACGAGCAGTATTAAAAAAAAATCCCGACAGCCTTGGCAATAAAAGCATGATGGTTACCTTTCTTCTTTGAGCAGGTTGAAGGGAAATCCTTGTCTTCTACCTTGACAGAGGGCCTGTTGCACTTCATCCTGCAGAAGAAGGAGCGCCGTGCTCCGGAGCAGAGCCGCGAGGGCCCGGGCGTGATGTCCGTCTTGACCGGGAGCCCGGCTGCGGAGGGAGGGTCAGGTGCAGAGTGAACCACGCACACCACACCCCATAAACCCCACCCCACAGTGCTTCAGCCTCACTGGGCCTTGCATCTCCTGCTTTTGAGGTTTTGGTGTGTGTGACTGTGCAGCTGACCAGACCAACACTGCAACTTCTGACTCCGCTCTCTGCTGCTAGAGAACTCTGAGGCGAGCTCGAGAACACGGGGTTCTGAGTGCAAGGATCAGCAAGAGATTGGACAAATCCACACAAGGCCTGTAATAAACACTGTGATTTCTCTGAACTGATTGAAAACAGAGGGATTACCTCTCCATAACCAGAGCAGAACTCCATACACAGTCACTCAGGAGGCTGCTGACCCCTCAGGACTGGCACTTTTCTATCACAACACCCTCCCAGAAAACACGTGTGCACATAGAGCAGAAGAGCCCCAATGACACTCCAGGGAGAGAAGGAAGGAAAAAAAGTAGCAGGGACCCACACAGGAACTGCAAATCCCCAAGACCTCCAGTTATGCCTCAGAAGACTCTCTTACCTTGCAGAAATAAGTGCACATGGACATGTCCTAGCAACAAATCCTGACCTTTAGCATAGTCTCACAGGGGATTCTTTTCTGGGGGAAAACTAACCTAAACAAAACATTCCCTCTGGTACCACCAGGGCTCCGGGAAGACAAGGAATGCTTTCACAGCGTGCATCAGGAGCACAGGTATCAGCAAGGCCTGATGGAGATTGAAATCACACGGCAGCCTTTCCACAGCCTGCCATCCAACCATGTCTGCACGGGGATGTGTAAAATCAAGCACCTGTCAACACGAACAAAAACTTCTCGGGCCTTGGGGGCTTTTAACCTAAGGAGGAAGACAGCAATTCCAGTATTTTAGTGGGAAGTGTGCCTCCCTTACAATTCCACTGGAGTGAGGTGATCTCCAGGAGGTCGGGCTGCCCTGCACCACATGCCCTCCAAACTGCTGCACCGTGGTGTGAGTACAAGCTGTGCTGAGTTACTCATGCCAAGACAAAAATAAAGACGTGCATACATCCCCATACTCTTCACCAGTATGAGTTCTTGAAATTCTACCAATCCGTCTATCATAGCAGATGGGAAGACTGTAATTCATAGTATTTATTTTTGCCCTAACTTTCTCAGAGGCATACAAAAAAACCAAAAAAACAGGAGGCAGCACTGGATATTCATGCTTGACAACCGGTGAAACCAGGAGCCAGAAAAAACTTCAGCTGATTCTGCCGAAGCCTCCGGGGTCCCTGCCCTCGAATGATCTCTCTCAGCTTCAGTTTCTGAAGTTGAGCTGGTGGCTTCTGTGAGCTGAGATCCAGGAGATTTCTGCTCCTGACAAGCATGAGACTTAATGACCTGGGAATCTGCAGTTGTAAGATACCACCTTCCACTTAAGCGGTGCAGACTCCTGTTATGAGAGGGAATTAAACACCCACTCACCCCAAAAGCAGCAGAGATACAGAACTACTTTAAAATACCAGAGTGGAGCAGAGCTAAGAGACATGGCAGGAAATTATTCCAGAGTTAAAAACCTTCTGAGAGAAAGGCTGGGTCATTGATGGCAGTGGTAGTAAGCAATAAATAAGCAGATAAATAAAATGAATCCTCTATCTTGGCTGACAGCTAAAGACTACAAAGATAATACTGAGTGTATTCTGACCATTTAGAATGATGGATTAGAATAAAGGCTTCATACGTTCTAATGGAAAAAGTTAAAATTTTGATGCCTGGAAGAGAGAGCACAGCTCACAGGTGAAGCCAGTTCCAGTAATGCCTCTGTGCCACAGCGCATGCCAAACCCAACAGCTTCCAGGCACCTGTTCCACACTTATTTTTTTTCCCTTTGTTTCTTCCTGCCTTTAAGCTACAACTGGGCACGAGACAATCCAGACAGCCTCCCCCCCACAGCCCCAGTTCTGACATGAGGCAAAGCCCCAGCAGCAGTAACTCTAGATGACATTTGTTCCAAAGGTGGTAACACTCACTTTTTGCATCTATGAGTCTTTCTCGTGGCGCAGTGTCAGAAGAAGAGAGCTGCTCCTTCACTTTGGCAATGTCTTTAGGATGGAGATAATCAAATAAACTTTGACCAATCAAATCATTCTGTAGAGATTGAACATTCAGTCAAAAAGTAAAATAATGGCTCAGTATATTTTCTTCGTTTTAGCATCCAGTATGAACAATCCTTTTACATGTAGGTGTAACCAAGGAATACAAAATATCCAGATCCAGCCTCATTGCAGGGGGTTTGGACTGGATGACCTTTAAAGGGTCCCTTCCAAACAAATGATTTTATGATTCTATGATTTGATTGAAGGTTTTCTTTGTGCATTGAAGTTATCACTACATTACACAGTCATTTCTGTCATCATTTCCAGTAAGAGTTTTGCAGAACTGGCACGCTCAATTCCCCCCCACCAAATATTCTGGTTTCTACTCAGTCTTACTTCTTCTACCACACATTTGAATGAAAAAAAATCCTTACTGCAAATATTCTCTTTCATTATTTATGTATTAATAGGTATTTAGTATATACCTAACTAAAGACTGGCTGAGGAAAACTTTTGAAGCTGATACAGGTTTTAAATTGGATGAGGAGCCCAGATGACAGAAAGAATGAAGATAATTTACACAATACACGGTCCAAGTTAAGCCTTATGTTGAGCATATATTAAAAACCTGGCTTTGGTAAAACTGCTTTCCAGTTTCCATCAGCAAGCATGCAAGCAAAACCAGAACAGATAGAGAGAAAGCAAAGTTGAAAAATCCATGTGAAGCTCCTCGAAGAACCCCAGACTGATGTTTCAATATTTGCTTACACTCCCAATTAGGTAATGCTTTTGCAAGCCTGAGGGTAAATCCTTGAGCAGAATGCATCAATCAGTGAATTAAATTTAGTTCCTTTTCACCTCCTTGCTTTGAATGGAAACCAGAAGCAATCTTCTCTAATGACTTGGCAGAGAAAAGCTCTCTCTCTTTGCAACACCTCTCAGCTTTCCCATACCTACCCCCCAGATAAAGACATAACCATCAAAGAGCTCTCAAATCTTTTAAGACTTGATGGAAAAGAATAAAATGGAAAAGAATACCTGACTGTAGTTGAGGATCTTGAAGACAGATTCTGAAACAAACAGTATCTTTCCTCTGTCACAGCCCACAACAAAAAGAAATCCATCTGCTGCCTAATTGGGGGTGGGGGGGAGGAAAAGTCAAATCCCAAGTTATACATCCTCATTGCATCGTTGTAACCTTTAAAAACATTTTGTGTACAGCAGAATTTCTACACTAGGAGAGCTGTCTTAACATTTAGAGGTAACTGAGTCAACAGGAAAAATATGAAATTACAATGAGGGGTTGGTTGGTTTTTTTTTGCATCTGCAAACATTTTTGGCATCATTCTGGGCATTGTGCCCAAAATGTAAAATAACTTTCATGAGAAGAAAGAACCCATGTCTTGTCCAATAATATTATGATTATGTTTAATAATGCCTTCAAATTAAAGTGTTATTTTAACTGTACTTAAAAAAAGCTCCTCTTTTAGAAACCAGCCATAACCTGGATATTTATTTCTGTGCCTGGAGGCAACTAATTCCTGTTTGCAAAGTACTGTCTTTCAGTCACACACAGGCATGCAGGAATAGGGCCCAATTATGTTATCTGGAGAAATGAAATTCTGCATATGCTGCATCTGGACACTGCAGTGCTTCACCAATTGCACAGCCACTAGAAGAGCTTAACACCTGACTGATGAGATGAGCTCTCCACACTATATAAGCAGTATAAGAGCAGGTAGCAGAACATACTAAGTCATGTTACATCAGTGAACTCAATAAAAAGGTCTCCATTGTATCATTGTACACTGAAAACCATGGCAGGGTAACCCAGGGCAGCAGGTCTCCAAGAAAACTATTAATGTGATTTTCAGACATTTGATTTTGGTTTGCAAATGTAATAACCGAAGAGGCTGATGGTTCCCATCTAAACTCTCCTCTTCAGTCTTTCTGCTTAAATTAAGAAATGCTAGTCATCATTAAACTCACTGACTCTGTGAAGCAGTCTCCAGATTTCTTAATTATCCTCCATAATCAAAACATTTTTAAGCTGAGATACAAGGCAATAAAACACCGGCGGTGCGCTTCGGGAGAGCTATAGTCAGATATTAATATCTCTTAATTAAAAGTTGGAACATACCCTGAGAATAAGATGTTTTAATTCATCATCTGATAGAAAAGCAGGCTTGTAGTTTGCTTCTGTATATGGGTTTGTAGCACCTAAAGAAAACAAACAAACAATTCCCACATAACCAACATCACACACTTAAATGAGCAGTTTTCCTTTGGCTCCTTCTTAGACTGTTCATTGCAGGAATTCTTTAAAATGAACTTTTTTGGGTTTGTTCTACTATCAACATGAACTCTGGTGGTATGAACTTAAAAAAGGATGTAGCTGTTTTTGCTCAGACACGAGCACTACTTTAGGTAGAAATGCAAATTAAATGTCTCTGAGATATAAAAGCATTCCTTGACATATTTTTGAACCCAAAGGCGGTCCTTGATTTAAGGCCTAGTCTCAGAATTAAAAATTATAAAAATAAGATATTAAAGAATAAAAACATTCAAACTATTTCTTCTCCTTATAACTCAGTAAAATACGATAAGCTCATGTAAACAAATCACGACTTAAGAATTTACAAGTCAATTCTCTCATTCCAAGCCAAAGATAAAACCCAGCACTAGAATGACATCATCTTACAATGCCAAAACCCCAAAACTGGCAACAAATGAGGCAGCTATTTATTAAGGAGTAATTCTTCTCATTCTATTCCCTTCACTAAGGCAGAGGAGAGACAAATTAGTAACCACTGAAGTGTTATGAAGTATTAACCTCATCAAATGACAGTGGCAGGAAAGTTAAGCCTTTCAAAACCACGAGGTTAAATATGACTGAAGGCACCAGCTCTCCTAGAAACGAGAACAATCACCAGGATTTTTTTTACCGTTAGCTGCATCCCTTTTTTTTCCCTTAGTGGTGCACTTCTTGAAGGCTTAAGCTTTTAACATCAGCACCAATTGTACCCAAGCACTGATTCACTCAGAGGAAGCTTTAGGAACACACAGCGATTTCTCACCACCTCAACCCTCCCAAAGCTGTGTGTTTCCCTTCAAGTGCTTGCAACAGAAACTGGTCAAAAAGACCGGAACTGAGTTTTCAAACTACTCTCTATTCTTTCACACAGAGCTAAAGGCACAAACACAAAACCTTAGAAGTCCTGTGGGAATATCATACCTAAAATCTAACCCCTCTGTCCAACAACTTGGTGCATTGCCTGCTCAGAGCAGCGCTCAGTACTGCACCAGAATTAACCGTGCACTGCCCTCCAGCCCTTTGTTCCCTCTCCCCACCTGCCCCAGCTGCCTCGGTGCCGTGGAATCTGGCAGCAGTGATCAATAGGTCAGACGATGGAAAATTATTCTTTTCTCATCCCCAAGTTCTCCCCAGTCACATCAGGGTATTTAGAGGACCACGAACTAGGTAAGCTGTGAACGAACACCGAGCATCAGAAGCTAAGAAAAGGGGAGGAGTCCTCCCCAAACGAATTAACTTCCTCCTTTTTTGGCAGAAAAAAGGAGAGAAAAAGCGTGGCTTTCGGGGAAACGCCCCTGCAGCCCCAGGCGACTCACCACGAAGTGTTTTCATGTGCTGGACAGCCATCCTGAGCACGGTGAGCTTGTCCAGCTTGCGGGACATGGCGTTGCACGTGGGCACCAGCGAGGCCAGCTCGTCTATGAAACTGTTCATCTTATCCCTGCGCCTCTTCTCGATCTGGCTGTGAGCCTCCCTGCACACACACACACAGCAGGGCAGCGTGAAGCACACGGCTCCTCGGGGTGAGGGAGCTACCCTGTCATCCCTGTGCCAAGGACAGCCGACACTCCTCACACGTGTGACGGTATTTGTGTAGAGGATGGTTACAAAGCAGCAGGAAGGGCTGCAGCACAGAAGCTGCCGGCCCGCCAGCAAACACACCCAAGCCTTGGTCAGGTTTATATTTCCCCGTGTTAAAATTCACCGCTAACACTCTCACAACCCGCTATCGAGTCTGCAAGAAGAAAGATGATGAATGTGACACTACCAGAAACATACCTGGCAATGAACTGATTAAAACCAAGTTAATCAGCAAATTAGCTGTTTCACTCTACGCAAGCTTAATGAAAAATGCGAACAGCGCAAAGATGTGGAAAGATAAGGCAAAGTCAAAGCCAGAAAAAGGTATTTTAAGAAGAAACATACACAAATAATTAATAAATGGCAAAAAGCAAGAGACAATTCCTTTAAATGTATTTGTTTAGAGCATTACCTTGCATTTTTTATCCTGCCTTGTTGGTCTGCATACTCCAATCTGTGGAGAAATGGTATCACAAAGTTACAGCACTGAAAGCACTCAACCCATCTCTTTTACTGCATCTCACGTCCTACTGATCCTCATTAAGATTCGGGGTTTTTTTAGAATTTGAATGTTTATTTAACCTTTCTACAGCAAACATCAGTATCTATAACACTGCGCCTCAGACTTGGGGGTGTTTTAGCTTGTCTGTTCCATGTAGTTTAAACTAAGATTGTTCAGATTATTGCTTCATCCCAGCAAAGCAATAATTTGGGACCACAGTGGCACTGAGAACAGGCATCCACAGTCAGGATCCTGTGTCAGAGCTGTGGAACTGAGATTTCAGTGACTGTATCAACAGTACCTTCCATGTTGGTCATCTTTATCTGTATCCATACCTTCCCTGCAGAAACAGAACAAAGCAACACATCACAAATTCAGCAGGACTGGCAGAACTGTTATCCAACTACCATAAAGTCAAAATCAAGTATTCCTGCCATCTCTAGATCATAAATACAAAAATAGGAGTGTAAGAAAACAACAACCTGGAAGGACTGAGGAAGCTGTGAGGTTTTTGTAACATTAAAACATTTTCTTAAATTAGTTGTGTCTCCTTCAGAACTCACTAAATGGCACAGTTTGATGTGTTTGACAGTAAAACATGCTGCAGTTCAAAGATATCATCTGTCACAAAAATGTTTTTCAGTTAACTGGGGGGGGGGGAACCCAACTTTGTGCAGATGCCTGTATGCTCTATAGCTCAGTTTGCCTTACAGTAGTTGATTTTGGGGTAGAAAATGGAAATAACCTAAATTAACACCCCACTGGAGAGGGCCAAAAGCATGCAGAGAATAAAAGTCTGTGTGAAACTAACCAGGCACACTGGAAATTCGTACAACTTTCAGTGTGGATACATGGTTTGCTTTTGTTTCAACATGAAGAAAAGGAGAAAGGAGAGAAGCATGAAGAATAGAAATAATCCCCCTTATTACAATTAATATTGTAGCCACATGTGCTCAACTAAGCAGGAGAGGAGAGTGTAATTTTTCACAGCTGTACTTGGCTCAAAAAAAGCTAAATGCCCATGACTGCACACCTTTTTTTAGGCAAGATAATTAGGAAGAGAATGTTTTGATTTATGTAAATCTGTACAACTACGCTTAAGTGGATATTCCTAGGCCTGCTCATTCTGGTTTAATTTTAAGCCTGTAGAAGCCCAAGGCACAGAAAAAAAACACTGGGCATCTTTTTCAAGTGAAACCAATTACTAAAAAATTTATACTTACTCAAAAGGAAAGCCATCGAGTCTGAAAAGAAAGAAAAATAAAGTACACCATACATAGAAAATAAGAACAATGTCTTACATTTTCTGCTGAAATTCTCAAGCTAATTCATATTCTATTTGAAAGGAAAAGCACAGTGGAAACAGGACAATAGCACTGAGCATTTTCTAAAGAAACAAGCTTGTTCAAATTAATCTACTTTCTGAAAGAATAATTCTGCTTTTTAAGAAAAGAGAGCATAGTTCATTACACTTAACGTGAAAAACTAATAAAATAACTAACCTAAATTATGTTATGCAAATCATTGAGATACTGTTTCATCTTCAGAAAGGAAAGATCTGTGCTTTATGCGTGTTGTCCTTGTGGTTAGATAAATGGGATTTCAGAGGACTCTAAGGCCAGAGATAAAACATAAAAATAAAAATAAAGTATCCCAAGTTTCTCAGGTTTTGATTCTTGCCCAGCAGGACAGATGCACATTTTGCTTTAGTCTAAAGTCCCGAGCTGAACTTTATACAGACTTTATCATATCACAAGGAAATGAAACAGAATTTCTACATGCAAGCTAACTGCTGGCATCACTTCAAGACTGTAAAGTGACCTGAAATACCAGTGAGCTTTACCATGATAAGAGGCTATGTTTTATAAAAGCCTTATGAAAAAGTCTTCTCATCTCAGCCAACAACATACTAGCTGTTCCTGTTCAACACTGGACATGAGTCTTCTTAAAAATAAACATGGTAGCCTTTCATGTATTATTCACTGCACTCTTAGATCAATTATCTTTGTGATCAGTTTTAAAATAATCATAATAATAATGTAAATGTTTTCTTCATTCTCCCAGTCTGCACACCTGAGTTATTGTCTTAGCCACTGACTCCTGATGCTCACAATTTTCTGGGATGTTTGTGTGTAAAATCCCCCAGAAAGCAAAGCCTAGAAGAGGTACAAGCTAAGTTACTAATGCATCGGGGTAGTTCGTTTTCTCACCATGTAATATTTCAATTGAAAGCATTACTCCCAAGAAAAGAAATTTCCTGTTCATAGCCCTGTGCATGAAGTCTTGGACAACAGCATTTGAGCAGCCCTTGCTGAAGTGACAGCAATAAGCTGGGCAGGAATTTTCCTGGAGGAGTTGCAGCAGAAGGAACTAAAAAGCTGCTGTGGAGAGCTGAAAGAACAGCTGATGACTCCTCTTGCTTCTACTCAAGAGGTGAACCAAGAACCACCCTAAAACACTGAGTGGTTTATTTTAATGCCTCCCTTCTTCCCTGGCTTCACTGGTATGTAACGCATCAAACTAGACACTTGGAAAATGTATAAATATAATAAAATATTTATTATAGCTATAATAAAACCATTAACAGGTAGCAGAAGAAGAGTAGCATTTCTGAACATTTTCCCACACGTACACATACAAGGAGGGATCAAAGTAGCCTGCCTTAAATTCTGCTTTCCAAGGGGAACATTTAGTAGCCACCATTTACTTTGCAACACAAGATGAACTGTGGCATGACTACATAAGAAGTAGTGTATGAGTACAAAAGTAAACTTATTTTACTTAGGATTCAAGGAAACAGAGTTTTCACCCATTTTAAAAAATGCACACAAAGCCTAAAGGGCAGAATTATAACTTACAAGAACAATCTGTCTTTTGGAAAAGAGGACTTAAATAATGCTTCCTATCCAGAGGAATCAAAATGGAGAAATCCTACTAGAGAAGAGGAAGTTGGTAGGATTGAGGCTGTTCACTCAGTTTTGTAGTAGACAATTCAACTAGAGGCACACATGTGCTTTCCAGGGAGACTAAAGGCAGTTCAGAGAGGCATTTAAAGTTTTGTGCACAAGTTCTCCTAAAAAGAATCCAACCCTTAATCGTGATCCTCAGCATGGACTCAAAATTCTGCCCCTCTTCGTAAAAAGAGCTGCCAACAATCCAAAGCCCCCCAGCAATAAAATCTGCGCTAAGTTACGTAAAAATGGACTCTGTGGCTGGATGAATAATGGATGTGGCCACTCACAAGCTCCCCTGCAGCCACACTCTGTAAAGTTACAAAGCAGAGGAGGCTTGCACAGGCACTTGCAGTTAAGTAGGTTGCTCTTGGTGTTCCCCAGGGCAGGAGACATTACAGGTCTGGGAGTTTGGCAAACTCTGCTGTGCCCTTCACTGTTCTAAAGCAGAGGTGGAGGGGGCTGGCTCCTGCTACAGTTGAGAACCACTACAAGATTAAAGCAGCTGATTAAAAGAAAGACAGCTCTAATATCTCAAATCAGAAACTATTCAGATTCATATTCAAATGAGAGACCAAAATAGCTTCATCAGGCAAAGGTTGGCAGCACATTGATAGGAAGTGACTAAATAGGCAAAAAATAGGTAAGGAAAAGGAACTACTCCTAGTTTTGCTTCCACTTTTCAACAAATTTATTATCTTCCCCCTCTGTTAATCAGACATTGTATTTTCTACGTAAACAGTTAATATAATCAGCCTTCATACTGTTCATCAGTACTAATTACATTCCCTCATCAGCCAGAAGATTTCTCCTCAGCCTCACCCCATGTGATAGCCCTCAATTCCAACTGCACTGAGATGACAGTTTTATTTTTATTATTATTATTATCAAATTATGAACTTGCCTCTTAGTGCATAGTAGCTTTTCTTCTTTATTAAAACCTTTAAGGCAGGTTGTAAAGAAGAGGTTATTTAAAAACTGCTGTAAGTATTTCTATAGCCATTCCCACTGTAATGCTGTGTTACCACCTCCTTTTAGCAGTGCTAAATCAAGAGAAATCCAACTTACTGATAATCTGTTGAGCTTCCCTTTCTTTTCCTATTACAGTCCATTCCTGAAGTGCTAAGGGAACTGGAGATCAAGTCAGCAGGGTCTGGTGACATAAAGTCACTAATTGTAGAAGATATGTCCATCCTTTGGTCTGCCATTGGACTGTCTAACATTAGGGAAGAAATAAAAAACAAACCCCCCAACCCAAAAAACCACTGCATTAATATAAGCAGACACGTGTTTTTAACCAAAAAAAGTTATCTCAAACTTGGCATTCTTAAAAAACAGCAACAATCAGTTTCTATTTTTCCCTCTTGCTGCAAAAACAACAGGTAATTTCTCCTTTTCCAGTTACTGCTGGATGGAGTATTGCACACAAACCATCACCAGTCTCAAAACACATTATGTAACACAATTGTTTTTAAAGATTTGTCAGAATGATCCTGAACTCAACCACGTTTATGCTTATGTTACCTGGCCAGCCAATTGCTTTTACCTAACAGGAATATTTCTGAGAGAGAACACTTACTTTACTGTGTCTCTGCATTTGAAGACCATACTAGAGTTCACAGACTTTTAAAGTTCGACATCCACTGAATACAGAACATTTCCATAGAAATAAACACCTCTGCACAGCAGACTCCACAAATAAAAATATTATAACCCAATGCTGGTCTAAGAAGTCAAGTTAAAGGTACAAATGAATCTAATTGGCTTTTTAATCTTCTAGACTGCAAATAATTCAAATCTTCACTATTTAATCCTCTAGACTGCAAATAATTACACTGTTGGAAGAAACCCTGTGAAAAGTTCCCTGCTAAATAGCATTGACTGTGAAAGAGAAGAGTTTTTACCTGAAGGCCTGTCTTGGAAGCCTAAATCCACTTGGGAAAAGATGATGATGCTCAGCCCAAAGCAGCTGATAACCTTAGAACTCTTCCATGCCTCATGTTCTGTTGGTCAAATACTTTCAAAAACCTGAATGGGAGGAAAACCAGCAAGCTTAAAAAACACCTTAAAAACAATCGTTTTAGACACAGTTTACAAAAGCAAGAGATGCTTCCAGCTCAGGGATCAAATACCCATTTCCTTACAAAGTGTAGAAGCTTTATCCATCCATCCAAAGGGTTAGCCTGTTGTGCACCTCCAATGGACCAAACTTTGGGCAGAAGGAATCTCTGGCACCACCTCCTTTTGGGCCCTTTTCAGCATCCTCTGGTCTTTGCACAAACCCCTCTGCTCACAATGGTCACACGATGACAATCATGAGCACTTTTGCTATCAGATGCTGCCAGAATGAGTTAAATTGCTGTCACAGAGCAGAGGACAGACCTACCCTTCACTCCAGACTGACTTACTCTAAGGCTGGTCCTAACTTTGGGCTTGGCTTACTGTTCTGTTTTCCACTGTAACAGCAGTTGGCATCTTCAAAGGACGGGGGTTAAACGTGGTTTCATTCTGCAGGCTTCAAGACTTATAAAAAATCCACATCCCATACGACAACTCAAGCCCTCAAATATGTCTCCCAACTATTCTACAAACATATGGATGCCCTTCCCTTCCACACTGCTGTCACAGAACAAGTTTTTCAGCAAAACTTACTACAGAAGATGTAGAAACTCTTCTACATTTTCCTCCTGCAAGGAAACTTCCATTGGACACACAGTTTTCTGGCTGATGCACCTGTGAGCATCCTGACTGCCTTCCCAATTTGTGACAGCAGAAGAACTTCCCAAGTACACAGAAAAAGCAGCCCCCATGACACTCTCAGAAGTTTACAATTCAAACAACCAATATCCTGTCAACGTGATCACATTATAACCACTTCTGCTGAAGCACATATAGACATAAGTTATTAGCCCCAAAAAATCCAAAGTTATTTGTTATAATTTTCTTAAGCTCTGCTAGAATAGCAAATTCAGAATTTCACAAGCTTAAATTATCTAAATTTCTGGTCCTGGCAGTGTACAGTCAGGCAGGCCGTTGTCATAGTACCCCCAACTTCTGAACAGAGGATCGCTGTTGTTCCAGCAGCAGAGCATCCAAACTCTTGCTGAGGGCTCACTGTCCATCTCACCCAACAGCTCCTCTGTGGTCCTTCCCCAAATAACTCGACCCCTTTTCCATTTTGGAGAATGTGTGGATGTACATTAAGAGGCCAGCTGGCACCAGAAGTGCCCAAAGCTAAATCAGTACAAATTTCAACCAAATTATGAAATTGAATCCATAACCACATTTGTTTTGCAAGGCTTTCGTTCACACCCACCATAGCTATCTGTAGGTCAGGCTCTACTGTCTCTCTCTGCCAGCCTCTTCCCAGTTGTCTGCTTTGTCTCTCTCACCCCCAGCAGCCCAACAGCTGCAGACTCGATGGTGTTACCGTGGTGGATGAGGTTGCTGCATCTCAATTTGCCACTAAAACCAGTCACTGCCCATTTCTCTGTGCTTGGTTCCAACCCAAATCCATTATCTTCAGTCTCAGCTGATGTGCAGAAATTAGTTATAGCTAAGCTTCTGAACACCTCTCTATATGAGGGTGCTGGCTGAACTCACATTTTACTGCATTAGGTAATTTCATGGACCACCTATGATGACCTCAGACAGAAGGCTGGGATGAGCTGGAATAAACAAAGAAAAAAGGGGGTGAAGAAAAAAGGGTTTGTAAGTTTACCATAGCCCTCTCTCTTTAAGAATGCCTGCAACAGTCAGCATTTTAGCTTCAGAACCTGAGCATTGCACAAGTCACCATGCACTAATGCAAAAAAACCCCAAATTGTTGTTCAACTCAAACAAAAAATTCTTATCAGTTTTACAGAAAAAAAACCCTTAAAATCAAGTATCCATTCAGCTGTGGTATTTTATACCTGTCTATATTTGACAGTTTCAAAGCAGCTATTTAAAGGATCTTTACCATTTGAGCAGAAAAAAATACATAAAGAACAGAATTCTCAATTTATTTTTCAGTCAGCCCTTTCTCTACCATGTCCCAAATGCTCATCCAGTCCTAACAATCACAGTCCTACATTTTAGCATTACAGGAGTTAAAAACCATGCACGTCTCTTGAAATGAGTTTTAAAGTTAAGAAGATGTCAACTCAATGATCAGAGCAAAAATCAGCATGCCCCATTAAATAGGCAACAGTTCAGAGAAATGTCATTTCATAAGGCTTTCTTAAAATTCTAGGAAATGGAATATTTTTTCTGTCTTTTCAGCCTCCATCTGCTGGATGTTCAACGCCTAAAAAACATTCTCTCTGAGAAGGAACACAAAAGCTACCCATATATATAAGCAAAGTTCAAGTCTTCCATTTATGATGCCAAATCTCTCGCAAAAGTACTCCAAGAACCTACTTGAAAAAAACGCCACGGAGTCTACTTCCTGATTGAATTTTCTGGCAGAGGAGAATCAAATGATATTTTGTCACTGTATCCGTGACTGTTTGTCCCTACAGCCTGTTTGGGACTACTTCCTTGGGATTCCCTTTCCTTGCGTTCCCTCTTGCTCTGATCCCCCGAAACAAGGCTAATGAGACAGCAAAAAGAAATCCCACTGCTTGTCCCTTAGGAAAAAAGTGAGATGACATGTAGCCAGCTTAATCATGCAGCAAAGCTGATCACGAGTACACAAACACCTCTGAGCAAATCAAGGTCACAGCTAAAGTAGGTCAACTCCGTGAGCCAAGCACCCGGCCAGAGTCAGGACCTCTCCACAAGCTCCCTCAGCTCTGGTTCCCCCCCAGGCAAGAGGCAGTCATGTCCAGTGCATGCCCAGATTAATTCTGAAAGAAATGCAACTCATAGCTTTATGAATCACCAGCGTCTCGTATCTCAAAAGCGCAATTTCGCAATGACAGAGGAAAACCGTGGTGTGGTTTCCTGAAGAAGTCATTGAAAAGATCCTCATTGTCCCTATGGGTAATGACTGAACCAAAAACAGCTCCAGAAAGGAAATCATCTACTTCCCTTCGCAGCAGTATCTCATTGCTGGAGTTAAGTGGCACAGCACAAGCTGGTACCAAACAGAAAGAGAAGTTATTTATCTTCCCCAGCAGCAGTTTGCTGCTGCTGGAGGCTCCCGACACACTTGTACTCGGCGATGGGGAGATTTCAGCTCAGCAGCATGAGGACTCCAAGTGTCCCCGGGATGATTTCAAGATGCAGAACAATGCCTTAAGTTTTAGCTTTCATATTTTCCAGATTCTCTACTGCATTGGTATATAACTCTGAACTTCATATAAAGCGTTAGCCTGTTCCCCTCACAGTTTGGTCAGACAAAACAATCCTCTTCCAGCCCCCGGAACCAAGGACAGCACTGCAGCTTCAGGCCCAAAAAGTATTAACAGCACTGAATTGAAAAGAGCAATCTGGGAGGACGGGACTTCATTACCTGAAGCTGTAATTGGACAATTAACTCCAATATGTAAATGGACCAAAACTTATAAAAGTGTGAAAACTTGTGACTTGGAGTCCATCTTGGCTGGAGCCTCGGCCAGGCTCCTGTACTTCCCTAAGTGCATCCTTTGAAGGCCTTTTGAATAAGTGCCTACTTTATTCCTTTACCACTGCCTAGCCTCTGTTCTAGCAGCCTCTCCAGGTATAAGTTTTTGGTGAATTCTGCTGCAACAGCAAGGCATCAAGACCAGCACTCATGGGCTCAATGCTGCAAGCAACAAGCAGCCCCTACATCAGCACCTTTATTATGGAATACTCGACAGGAATCACAGGAAGATCTCTGAAGTACAGTGGGGTAGTTTCCTTTGCCCTCAGTACTTAAGGAATACTTAAATCAGAATACTCCCTCTCTTCCCAATATATCGATACCCTTTGGTTTTAATGGCTCCCTAACACCACTTGCAAGTACTCTGCACTCCCAAAAGACAGAAAGCCCTGGGGCTTCCTCTCACATGCAGATGCATCTCCCCACACTCTGGTGCAAAGAAGGGATTTTACCCTGGTTTGTTTGTCGAGGTCACTCTTTCACCACACAGTCCTCAGCATGTCGACCAGCCCCTGGCAGCCTGTGATTCACATCTGAGTTTTGGAACTCCTCCTGACATCAGCAGCTCGTGTTTTGACCCTGACCACGCACCCCGAGCTGCTCCTGCAGCCCCTCACAACAGCTCCTCCTCTGTGGAAGGCAGAGGCACTGCCCTCAGCTCCCAAGAGACCCCCTCTTCCAACAGCTGCTCCCCACCTTTCCTAAGCAAAAAGCAGCAGGCTGGAGGGAAGCAGCCCATGAATTATTTAATCAGCCACAAAGCTACAAGATAAACAATTTTGACATGGAGGGGAAAAAGTCTCCAATAAACAGAAGAAAAACTCCAAGTGCAGTTTCTCAGTAGATCCATCTGTCCAGGTACACTCCCACACCAAAAGCATCTGTTCATCAGTAGGGTCTCTGAGAAATGGCAGAACAGGTCACATCAAGGCATCACCTCATCACAGCTTTTCAGACTCTCACAGTGGGGTTGGAGACACAGAACAATGCATTTTATCTTGTTCACAGCACACTGGGACTTCCAGATCGAGAGGGGTCTTGGTTCCTATCTCTCCTTATTTATGAGGGAAAGTACCTACATCCTTTACTTCTACCTATTTTAAAAATGGACTTCTCTGTTGTCTTCTCTCTGCCTCAAAACCAAGCGTCAGTGCTAACTAAAATAACTTTCTCTTGCTTGGCAGAGCTCAAAACTAGACCCAGAACACAGAAGTGTCTCAGCAGCACCCAACAAATGGGAAGGACCAGTTCCCTCAGCCTGCTGGCAGCACGACTCCTGATGCAATCCAGGAGGCTCTTGGCCTTCTTCGCTGCAAGGGCACCCTTGCTGGCTCATGAACCATCACTATCCTTCCTGCCAAGCTCTTTTCCAGCTGTTCAGTCCCTAATCTGGATTGAGACATGGGGTTTTTCCTCTCCAGGAGTAGGACTTGGCATTTCCCTTGGCTAACTTCCTAAAGTTCTTTGTACGATTTTTGGTGACCCTTTTCTCTGGCCTGTAGAGATCCCCCTGCTCGGTAGCACACTCATGTGGTGTCTCAGACACTCCTCCCAGGTCTGCATTTGTCTGCAGCTCTGAAGTTTCAGACAGCATGGAAGGAAAGGAAGACAGACTGGTTCTGGAAAGAGAACCCCAAAATTAAAAAACCTCCATAAGTCCTAGCTCACGCTCTCCTCTCAGGGAAGCAGATAAATGTGTTTCGAGGGTATGCAGTCACATGGGAAGGCCTTATGGAGAGAGGTGTGGATGACCTCCAAAGCAGAAAAGGAAAAATGGATCAAAACTAAAGCCATCCCATGTCACTTCCAGGAATCAAACCTGTTTAGACCAGCTGTGCTATGGATGAAGCATTTCCCTCCTTAACAGGGGACTGGGATATAGCTGTAATGACAGAGCTCAAGGTCCAGCTTACGGCTCTACAGAACAGCCACTGGAGACATCATCAGAACCAGCATCCTGATCATCCAGCTGGCCCTCAGCCACAGGAGATTCCATTTCCCCTCACACCTCAAGAGTGTCTGCCTCTCTACCTGCCCACCGAATCCCAGCTGCAAGAGTGTTTCAACAGAGCTCGCTAGTTTGCAACCATTACTGAAAGCTTGATCTAGTGTAAGCTCCTCGTCAGCCAAGATTAGACTCCTTGAGCTCTTCCTCTTTGAAGTGAGCTTATGCTGCCCCGTTTGCATACTTCATTCTGGGCAGCCATCAAAAGGAAACATCACAAGGGAACTAATCAAGCCCTTGAGAAAAGGTGGTGATGCACACTCTTGGAAATCAGTACTAACACGCTGCTGTTACCAAAGGAATTTGGCCTGCTTCAATAATCAATCTGCCAGCACATGCACTCCTCAGGTTCCAAGAAACCGCTTCCACAGGGAAAACAGAAAGGGACCTGCCTTTCTTGGAAGGCCAGGTTTGAAGTGATTTATGAAACCTCTACACATGAAACAAACTGTATCCTCTCTACAGGCTACTGGATCCAAGAAGTAACTGGTCCTTACATCACCAGGTGCCGGGTAGAGCTCCCAGCGCTGCAGGAATTCCTAAACTCATTCCCAGCACACAGAATGAGAACGAACTGGTGCTTCAATTGCCTCCAGTGAGAGCAGGAACCACTGAATTCTGCCTCAGGAGTTCTGCAAACCCTGCGTGTTACTGAGTGCCTCATGACATTTTATAGGCACACTGAGAGCACCGCAGATTTTCCAGGAACACGCGTTCATGTTCCACCTCAAATGTCAACAGGGATGCACTAAGGAGGGTTTCACCAAAAAAGTGTAGCTGCCACACAACATCTGTAAGCTAAAAGCTGATCTCCTACAAAGAGGAGGAAAAAAGTTACGCTAAGAATTACACCCAGGTCTAACTGTCAATGGAAGGTCCACTCTCAATCAGCACACTCCTTTGGATGTCTTGGATTTCAACAGGTCCTGCTGTTCTAAAACCTCCAGACTGATTTCACTGGAAAGGGATACAGGCATTATTCCATAAAATGGAATAAAAATCAGTCACCCTGAGAAATTCAGCTGCTTGTAGAAAAAGGACTCAGCTCAACGTCTGATGTGTTTTAATTATTTAAACCCAAGACATCCAAGCCAACATACTTTAAAACAATGCTTCAGAAATGTTGCTCAGCGCAGCACCCCAGAATTTCTGCAATATGAGTTATGGAACAAAGTAAATTAAAAATAGGGTCCACTAATGTTAAATGTTGGTAAACTAAGTTCACAAAAGTCTATGTTAGGATGTGATATTTAGTATGCATTTATTCCAATCCTTCAGAAGATTTCCTGTATGTGTGAGAAGAAACAAGGTATTGTATTTTCAAGACTGGGGAGAATGACAAGACCTAAAATTAAAAGACAACAGAAACTAAGTCCTTTGGGGCAGTAGTTTCAATCTACTCATTTGACACCAAAATCAATTCTTCTTTTAGTAATGACAGAGTTAAAAGAAACAAACCCAGGCACAGCAAAAGAAATCTACTCCCTCAATTACTCCAATCTAAACTTAGCTGAAGTCCTGAGTTTCCAAGCCGGGTCCAGCCTCTGATGTACTGTTTCACAACCACTGAATGCAGTCCTTGCTCACCAACCCTAAGCCAGCCAAGGGATTTGAAGAGGGTGGGAGGCAGACTGGGGTGTGTGAAAGACTGGAAAATCCATCCTACCATGTGGGTAAATCAATTACCCAACATTAATGGGCTTCAAGGAAAAACCTAATCAAAGTTGATTTCTTTAATAGCTTATGTACTTCCAGCATGCTTTGATCAGAAACACGCACCCAAACCCACAAAAGAACAAAAACCCTCTCAGCTGAGGAGGCAGCGGTTCTGTGAAGTCTCCCAAGTTCTACACGTTACTTCTGATCTGTCAACAACAGAAGATGCACTGTAGAGTCGACTTCAAAGCCAAAATTTTTAGAAGATTAGAAATTTCTCTGTAAAAGGACTGTACACAACCTGGAGTGACATTTCTGGAGCAGGAGAAGCACACCAGATAACAAGTAGGTAAGCTACTTAACTCGTTCCTCGTGTTATACAAACGGTGGGAATTTACAATCAGTGCCTCTGCAACTCACGGCTGGGAATGCCTCCTTTTTGCACTTGCAGTCCAAGAGATGCAGCTTTTGGTTTCAAGATTTCATCCAACTGCTGAATATGATCACTGTTTTATAGCAGACAGATGTTTTAGATACAGGTCTTAAAGACTTCAATTAGCCAAACAGAACAAGTAAGTTTCATATTGTTAAATGCACATCTTCTAATTTAGAGATGATGAATAAAGCCCAGCTGTACACTGAAAGTATTATTATGACTGTGAGATGATCTGGGCAAATTTACTTTCTTTATTGCAGCTCAGTGAAGCTCGTGGATCCTCACAACCCAGCAAATATTCTTCCTGTAGTTCGTAATCTCAAAAGTTGCCTTTCAGTGGCTGGAAGGCAAAATCCTCTCGGAAGCTCAAAGAAATGTGTCCTTTAAATGAAACAGCAGCCTAGCAAAACACTTCCTCATTTATGTCAAAAGTAGAATTTTACCCTGTCATCAGTGACCTGGCACACCATGGAACCCCTTCCAGGGCTTCTCCTCAAGCTCAGAACTACTGCTTGTACTTCAATACCTCTTGTAACGGGATCTCTTGACTTTAACATCTCAAGTGAGCACAAGATTTAACTCGAGTCACTCTTCTCACAGGCACAGCACTATCTTAGTACCCCATTAGTTACTCAGCTTCCAGCCACCAAGCCCTTCTGGGCTTCTGTCAGGTCCTCATTTTCTTCCCTCCTCTTACTGTGGCATTGTAGCCATGCAAATCAGACAATACATTCAAACCATGGCAGGAATAATACTATCCAAGTGATATTTTCTCACTTGACTTTTAAATTTTATGCATTATGGGAAGTTAGCCATTTTTCAGCTGAATAGATCGAACTACTACTCACTTCTTTTAGCCTCTGAAGTGCATCTTTTAAGGTGAAAATCCTAGTTTTCTTTTGAGTTGAACTACCTGGTCCAAATACTTTTAGAGCTATTGCACAGGGCTGTTTTCGTCATGTTATTACTACAACAAACCCAAACAGATTTGGCACATGCAAGACCTTTCATTCAGAGATCTATTGCCAAACTGCAGCTAAATACTTTATATCTTCAGGGAACAAAGCATTGGAACAAGAGGGCAAAAATATCACCAGAAGGAGCAAAGACAGGTGGTTCTATTTATAGCTGACACTTTCATTTCCAGTTTTTGCATATTCCCTCTGGTCCTGCTGGATTTCATCTCTGGCTGGAAGAAGCCACCCCTGCTCTCAGCACTCTTGCCAGCCTGACAAAGCAAAGCCAACAGGCTGTCACTTTCCCTTCCATCCTAAAGTAAGCCCTGGGAAAAGTAAGAAACTCTCACCCTGCCTGGAACCTGGGGTATTCCTCACTCTGGCTGCCTCTCTACCATTTCCTCTAGCTCATATATCCTCAACAGGTTCGTTTTTCCCCGCTGGGTTCTTACTTTCTGACTTCACACAAAATCAGCTGTCAAACACAAATGCATCACATCCATGTGAACATCCATGTTTCTTCCTTCAGACTACCTTGGAGGAAACTTAATTTTTGTTCTCCCGCACTACCAGTGCTTTTTGGATAAGAGGGCATCACAGCTTTTTGTTAAGCTTACAAGTAGGAACCTGATTAAAAAAAAATAAATCCAGAGAATGTACAAAGATAGCGTAGCTCCTGTATACATTAAAGTTTGTGCAGAAACAGAAATTTACAACTCTAAAATGATTGACAAATTTCCAGTTTTAAGAAAACCTCTCCCCACACATGCAGCTACCTCCGTGTGCACCTGGAGACCCTCCGCTGGTGGAGCAACCATAAACAGTGACATAAATAAGCTCAGCAGCTTCCTTTCCTGAAATCACACCATTTGCCCATTAAATCCAAATCAAACTAGCGAAACCCTCACACTGCAGCAATTTAGCACTTGCTGAATTGTTTTATGGAAAGCACGTAAAGAAACGCACGCCGAGAAAAGGATGCACATCATTTTCAGTCTCAATCAATGCTTCAGAAGTAACACCACCGCCCATACCTGAAATCCAGGTTTTTAAAGCAGGGGTTTGCTGCTAAGGCTGAGAAAGGCAGCCTTTCTGAGCCATGGCAGCTCACACTGGGGCATTAGCCCACACTCTGCCCTTTGGAGACAGCCACACAAAGCAGTTGGAAGCGCAGCCACAGAGAACACTGAGATGTAGGGCAAGCTCCCAAGGCCCCCAGGCCAGCACTAATATTGACACAGCACATTAGGAGCAGAATTGCTGTAGCTGAAAACTCCCTGCCCAGCCAAAGCCCAGGGCTTAGCACTGCTAGGGAACAAGGCAAGGGATGGCAGGACAGTGAAACCACGGTGACAGCCCGAAAAAGTCCTTTAGCAGGACATTAAAGGTAAAGTTAGATGTCTCACTGCACCATATACTGAACACTCAAGTGAATGCCCTTGGCTCCTACTGCAGCTCTAGCTACTTTTTATGCTTCCTTCTCTCTTCCTTGGATAAACTGGAATTTCTGTGCAATGTGACACAGGTCCAAGGTGAGCCCCAAACACCCTACAGTGTGAACATCACTAAAGACAGTATTTTGAATGGTTTTGAGGCTTTGTAATTACAGCATTCAAAGTAAGGCTTGATGGAGCAAATCAAGTGATAGTTTAGGGGAAAAAACCATCAGAATATGGCTTGGAGAAAGCTGTATTTGTCTAGCTCAGGATAAGCACAAAATACTGCTGAAAACCCCAGAGCAAAGTTTCACAGAACAGCTGATAGAACACCTTAGTGCCAAAGGGATGGCTTTACTTCCTTTTTTATTCTCTTGTCACTCTTCCCCCACATTTCCCTTTCAGTACTCCAGCAGAGACTTTTATAAAGTCCCCAGAGCCTGCCTGTACCGTGTGTTGAATTCATCAGGCTGAACAATAACTTGAGAGAAAGCACAGTCTTCTGGGGGCTCAGAAATCTCAGCTGCCTCGCTGAAAGGTCAGATGATACCCAGGAGCAGCTCAAAGCAAGAGGGAGAGACATGGCAGAGAAGGGGAAGGGAAGAAATGTCCCATCCAACTACGGGAAGCAGTTAAAATAGCCCTGTTACAGCCTTTCTGCACTTTCAAGATATTTGCAGTGCTCCCAGCGGATTTGTTTCCAACATGCAAATCCCTCCTTGGTTTGAGCAAGACAAGGTGTGCTGAAACCTTTCCACTGATCCACATCTGCACTGTGACATTTTCTCTGCTCTTTTGTGAATGACAAGTTATGAATATACAGACGCAGTAGAGGAGTATTTCCAGCCACTCTGCAGTCACTGCTGCAGTGGGAGTATAAGCTTTATTTTCTTAAGAAAAGCCTACAGCACTAGGACAGTCCTTCAGAGAAATGGCTGATACGACATATTCCTTTCTTGTGCCTCTGTACGTTCATGTTGGTGTTGTGAACCACCAAATTTCCAAACCTGTGACATGCAGCAGCCAGAGATGCAGCTGGATACAAGCCACAGACTTGCATTTTTCCAGACAGGCTTTTAAATCCATGATTTCTAATTTAAATCAACAGTCAAGTTTGAATGCATACTTTTACATTACAACTGAAACTGAAGAAGTTTTAAAATTGCTGCTGTATTTGGAACAAAGACTCACGTTCCCAAAACATGACAGCCTTTATAAAGGCAGAGGAATGATCAGGGAACACCACCAGCTCACTTAATGGGGTCCTTATTGCTATGCAGACATCTCAACCAGTATGAAGATTAAAAATAATGGAAATGCAAGTGGAGAAGAACAGTGTGTAATAGACACACACATACAAAAAACCCCGCAAGAGATAAAAAAATCCTGCCAAGACCAAACATGGGCAACTGAGGAAGAAAACCTGCTCTGAAAAAAACCAACACAACAAACCACAGCCACCCATCCCAAAAAAGGGCTCTTCATAAAATGAAAGGCTACATGCTTGATTTTGTTTTTAAATGATTTCTTGTCCTTGACTCAAAGATCCATCCACATAACAACCTTCTTCCCCTCCTAATCAAGAAGGGATGCAACACAGAGGGACATCTGACTAACACTTGCAACCAGAAGTTTTTCCAACCCATTGTTTTAATTCCAAAAGAGAACATTCCACGACCTACGCAGTCTGATCCCAGTGGACCTAAGAAGGATCACTGGACAGTTCACATTCCTCCTCAAAAGAGCACAAGTAGGTTTAGATGATTTTATTTCTGCAAGTAGCAGACTTGTGCCAAATATTAATAATGCAGCCCCTTAGTTACCACTTACAAATGCTCATAATTATTTACAGCTCCTGAACAGAGGATGGCTTGGATACCATCCAAGAAATCCACAGCAATTAAATTTATTAGAAAATGGAAAACTTTCTACTTTCACTCAGTAGAACAACAGAGGCAATGAGTTCTGCTTAAGGAACAATGAAATAAACTGGTCCACTTCAGCTTAGAAAACTGGCAGGACCAAGATCTACAAACTCCTCAAATGTCTTGGGGACATCCAACAAATCTTGGCTGAAAGGCTGAAAACAACACAGCACTTCACATGAGGTGGAAACTCATCTGGAAACTCTCTGCCAGGTAACAGGAGGCCTAGAAGCTCATGTGGTTTGCACATAGGTAGGACCAGCTCATGGGAAGGGATTCTGCTGAGGGTTACCATCACATGTGGCCTGTGAAGTCCCTGAGCTGAAACTAACCTTGGGCCCTAATCCTACTCTTCATCAGGAGCAACTCACAGCCCTGCTGGAGACACGACTCTACAGCAACTTTATGGGTCTTCTTTATGGCACACAATGGTCTCTCTTGCCTTCATTTGTTATCAGTAAAAGAACATTATCTCCATTTCTAAGTATTCAGAGAAACTTCTATTTACAAGTATGGAATATTTGTAGGGAAAGTGTGAAATACACCACATCCTCAAACAACCCTTCCAGGTCAACTCTGTTTTAAGTTAACTCACCTGCAATTGCCACCCTACCACCAGGTGGAACATTTGAATTGAATCAATAGGCATTCCAAGTTTAGCCAAGCAGTTTGTAAAAGCTTAGCTTATCAGTAAAAAAAACCCCTGTCTAATACAGGAAGCCAGGTTTATATGCTCAGTGTCTGCTTTCGTAAGTGGAATTTCAAATCCAGTTTGAACAGCTGAACTCCTCTGCAGCACCCAGAAACAACAGCATTGAGCAAGGAACCACATAAAAGTCAGCAGGCACAAACCACCCAAGGCAAACACCAGAATGGCAGGCCCAAGCATCACCTTGCCAAGCCCTTCAGTCCATACACACTGCCACACTCACCTCAAATCTCTCCTGCAGTACCAGATCTTTCCTATCACTAAGCAGAGCGCTCAATTCTCTTTTTCAAAGAGGCCAAAGGAGCCACTAAAGCAGGCAAATTGTTACCGATCATAGAATCATTAATGCTGGTAAGGACCTCCGAGATCATCAAGCCTGGCCTTTGGCCTTTGATTACACACGGGGGAAAACCCAACCAGACAAACATGCTTAGAACAGAAAAGAATCATTTCAGAGGATCATGTACTCAACAATAGATACAAACAGCTCTGGCTTTTTTTAGAGTCCTACTTTTCTGAAATGTTCACTTCAATCTCATGCACTATTGTGCCCTGACTTTTAACAGAGAAATACATACACTTTTTGTATGTGTGTTTTCTTCAGTCGCTCACCTGGTCCTCAACGGAAGCGCTTTTTTTATCTGTTAAAGTCCCTTCAGCTCTCTTCAAAGGCTCTGTCTCCTCTTCCACATGCACTGAATTTATTTGTTGTCCCTAAAGGTACAAGCTTAAATTTATATTCTCTAAATTCTGAAGTAAGTGACTAAACACAAAGTATTTACCCTGAGCAACTTAATTGACAAATGTAAAGGCACTTTCATTATCTTCATGTTAAATCACTCCATCTTTGTTTTCCTAAATACAAGTATCAGCTCCTCAGGCTTCTCTCCCACTTTTGTCTCCCTCCAGTATCAGTGCTCAAAATTTTCACCTTACAGCAAATCACTGGTGTTAAAACCTGATATTCTTATTCCAAAACAAAGAACTGTTATATTTTGATCCATTTAATTATTAAGATTACGGACCAAAAAGTGATGTTCGCTTTGCATTTTAGTTTTGCTGAAGAAAACTCGTGGCTATTACATTTTATGCTTGCCTTAGAGAATAACAACACAAGAACCCCCTGTAGTATTTTTAACCTTTCGACTTGTTTCGCTGCAAGAGTCTCTGCAGTCCCTTTGTCCCTGCTCCAAGTCTCTCTGGCCCTCCCTGTCCTTCTCAGCCTGGTGAAAGCTGTATGTCCTTGCACTTCCTTCTACTCAAACAGAGTACAGATAAGCAGGCAAGTTTTATCTCAGCACTGATACCAGATTCATTCGTATCTCTTCCCTTCTACAATCATGTGTTCTGCTCTCTGCTGTAACAGGAGGCAACCTCATCTACTATTTTATAGGACACAGTGATATGCTGCAATTCAGGTCAAAGTTTACTTGACAAAGATATCCTGGAAGAACTGATGTGTTGTAAGAATCCCTTACCCGCCTCCCACCTTTTCTGTTCCGAAGCTTAGTTCTCCTTGTTCCTAACTTCCTGCTTTTCTAGCCTGAATTTCACTAAGGCATCTATCTGCTATTAAACCTCATTTCATTTTCTCCTACCAGATAACATTATCAGCTCATTGACTGAAGGATTAATCCAGTGAATTGCTTTTTCCTCCTTAAAGTAAGTTTAGTTGTGGCCCTTTCATCTGACACTCTAAATTTATGTTTGCAAAACAGTTCATTCCTTGAACTCCTTTCAGTTTTCTATTCACACTTCATCAAGTCCGGGGAAGTATTAAAGTTATGACACAATTAACATCCCACATAGATCAGCCTACCTTTAAGTCCAGCTCGATATCCTTGTTTACCAAGGCACAGATTCTTTTGTGCACCTCTCCAACGCTGCCCTGGGAACTGCCAGTCACTAAAGCCCTTCCACCCTCAGTCACTTCCTCTTGGAAGTGTGACACACAGAAACAGGACTGGCTGCTAGTTAGAAAGGGCACACGTATTTCCCAAGCAAGCCAAGTGGAAATTGCCAGAATCAATGCCACTGACTAATCCTTGCTCAGCTCACAGACAGTAACTATGAATCAGTTTGATAGTTTATTTAACACAGGGCTAGGTGGACTTTCACAGTGCAGCACACACTCCTCTTTGGGAGATTCAGGTGACAGAATTCACACCATTTCATTAGTTGAGAAGTTGAAAATCTAACCTTTTAACTCTTTGTAACTGCAAGAGCTTTTAAACTCCTGGCTCCAGCATTCAGCTGGGTACTCCCATACAGCACTGGTGCTTACCTAACCCCACAGTGACTTGTTCAGAGATTCAAAATAGATTAAACCTAATCCTGTAAAGAAGTAATTTTTAAAAAAGCTACAAGTCTGAGTAGATGACAATAAGGTGATTCAGAAGTCAAACAGATACCAGCACTGTACAATGAAGGGGAGAGACTATGAACTCACCAGTGAGTGCCCATTTACCTTCCCTTGGAGCACACGGGCCAGCTCTCAAAGGGAGATTACAGCACAAGTAACCCTACAAAGCCTCCAGGGTAATAGAAGCCTTCAAGAAACCCTCTGAAATGTATTTATTTTGTCTGTGAGCTGCTACTTCGGGTGAATTTACTCCTTTTCTAGAATGTTGTTTTAGCAACACCCAAGTGAAATCCATCTCCCACCCACAGCAGCACAGTCAAGAAAGAACCTGGATGAACGTTACTCAGGTCAGGTTTGAGAAACACTGCTCAGTGTTGGGATGGCACACGGAACCACCAAATCTAACTGCACCGAGATGAATGATGCCTACAGCCTGAGCAGCGGGAAAGTGCAAACCTCGAGGAGAAAAGCAGAGCACAGCAACACAAGGAGCTGCCAGGAGCTAAGTGAAGGGTGGAAAACAAGGAAAAGCTCGCATGTGGAAATGATTGGGATGAGTACACTTCTGGAAGGACGCGTGGAAAATACAGAACTCCGCCGTGAGCAATGATTGAAGAGAAACTCACCCGCTGCTGCCAAACAAAGGCTCGGCCAAATTCCGTCACAGGGAGGAGTAAAAGGGGATTTGCTGGGCTGTACTTGGAGGTGAAAAACTAACTGCAACATGCAATGAGGTTTGCTAGAAAGGGCAATCGAAGTTAGCTGTACTTATCCCTAATGCATCTCCCTTAAGCTAGTGCATCAAGATTCCCCCAGCTGTTGGAAGGGCAGGGAAGTTTCTTTTTCTGCTTCCTGAAAGCCCTTGAAATCCACTCGCCAGCCACTCCTCCAGGCAAACCTGAGAACCTGCACCAATATTATTCTGTGACCTGGTTGCCAACACAGCATCGCTCCAAAACATCGTCACTGCCACAAAACACGCATGGAAGAGCAAACAAAGCGCTCGCACAGCTGAGACAAAAGGAGAGAAGGGCACACACAGGCAGCTCTAAGAGTGAATTCTTGAGTGTCTGTGTCTGCAAATAGAGTCAGAGATCAGCTACGACACCAGTTACCAGGATTTCCAAGTCACCAAACAAAATTCAACAGAAAAATGGAAAAATAGGTTTCATTGACAAGTAACAGAAACCAGTACTTTTCCAGGTTTATCAAGGGGCAACACCATTCCGATGTGTTTCGGGCTGCAGGAAACTAGCAAACCACAGAAATATCCTAAAACTAGAGGACGAGTCGGACGAGCGACAAAATATTTGTTTTAAAAAATAAGAACTATGCACCTGAAATATGTGCCAAAGAAAGTAGATTACACAAGTAATGAATGAATCCACGGAGGCTTAAGCACTTGCCTGAGCAAATCCTGCTCTAAAAGGCACGCTCGTTTTGTCTAAAAAGCAGCAAGAACACTGCAACGCTAATTTAAGCACTTAAAGGAACTTTAAAAATCTTAAAATGTTGAGTAATGATCATCAGCATGCTACAACACTACCTGGGTCTCTAATGACATACCAATAGAGCACTTTTTGCTCACTTTTTTGTTACATGGAATATTTTTTTGTAATTCTGCTTCCTTCAAAGGTGTGCAACTATTTGGTCTTTATTAGTCATCATATGCTCTAGGAAAAAAAATAATTCACTTTAAGTAGAAGGCACGGATTCTCCTGTTATCTGCTGGGTTAAACTTCGCCTTACGTTCCATTTATATTCCAGATAAAGTTCAACATTTTTAGTAAATCTCTTTAATAAGGACACATTATAGTCTTAGGTTTTCATGCCACTGAACACAAGAACACTTCTCCTGAACGGCTATTTGATAAGAGCATCAAGAACAAACTATGGTGCCAATATTCCTCTAAATGGAAGCCTGGATAGGTTTTAGAAAGCTTTGCTTCTTGAAAACAGAATATTTAAACCAACTGGCAGCAAGATGAGATCTATGCCAAGTTTGAGAATCATTCTTAAACAGCAATTCAATTTTTTTTTTTTTTTTTTAACAGACAGGTCCTCCCTCCTCAAAGGCAGCAGAGGTGTGCACAATTAATGGAGTTCAAACCATGTATTGTCTCAGGGAAAAAAAAAAAAGTCGTTTTCCCCTCAGTCTCTTTCCTATATTCCATTTCCTCCAAACTTCCTGGCAAGTTTAACTGGAGACATTGCTGGGTCTCTGCCAATTTTACATAAATTATCAGTTTGACAACAACTTGGACACATAAGTGTTCAGCTCTGGCACAGTCAGGTGACGGTGGTGAATGAGCTCCTGAGAGATTTGCATATCTGAAACACTTCCATATTTGTTCATCTGAAAACCCAGAGGCACATGGGCCAGTGAGGGGAAAGGGAAAAGAGTCAGAGGTCTGCCTGAATTGCTCTTCCTCGTTTTAAAAGAGGATTTTTAAAAAATGGCACAACAAATACTGAAAAGCTCCACTGTATAGCTCCAGAGATGAAAGTAAAGAGTTGCTTATTTTTTCTGGCTTTCAGTGCCAAAGCCAGAATTTTTCATCAAAATTTTATGTAGATTTATGAAAGAAATGACCCAACACAGCTTAATCCAAAAATACTCAGTCACAAAGCCTCCTCTTCCACATGAAGGTTGCAGTGTAACACATTTAAAACAGCACTCTTCACACTTCCTGCCTCTCCCACCTCTCCTTCAGGAATACTCACTTGGTGAGCTGCTTCCTAACCCACAAAAGCAGAAATGTTTATGAAGCCACAAGTTGTATGGCATCAGCAATCTCAAATCACTCTTCTGGGGCAAATACTCAGCTGTATATGTATATCTCAAATACTTTGAGACCCAGCAGATTCCCCAGGCCTGGATCTTTGCCCAAACACAAATGCCACCATGGAGCAGAGGGACAGGATACACAGATGGAAATTTTCGGCCAGGAAAGGGTTGGAGCAGTGACGGAGGCTACACTGTCCATGGCAACCCAACTCAAATGATCATCCAAACTGCTGTCCAAACTCACCCAGACGATGCAAAGGACTCATGTGTCATTATAAACCAAACTGCTGGGCACCAAACCCAGAATTTTCTACTGTCAAGGTACCAGAGCAGAGCCCTGATGATCCTGTCCTGAACAGTGGTGTGTTTCCCACATGCTCCTTGAAAATCTGCAAACATCCATCGGTCAGACCAGAATTCTTGGGGGGAACACGCAGGGAAAGGACAGTCAGAAAAGTTGCACCATGGCATCAGTGGTATCCTGTTGTTAAAATCTGCTCTAAAATGGTGAGTTGATAATCTCCACCAGAAATGGGAATGTAGAAACAGTTTCTCCAACAGCTGACTGCAGTAATCTTCTCCTCTGTTGGGCTTTTGCCCCCCTCATCATCTCATTCTTGATAATGACAAAAGCATTGGAGTAAGACAAATAAAGAGCCACTCCAGCTAAGAAAATAAAGCAGGCATTTGCTATGGAAGAGTATCATGGTCAAGACAGATAAATGAGGACAGGAATTACCTCATTCAACAAATAACGCCAAGTACAGTAATTGGGATCTCATTATTGCCAGCTGGGATATCTTAAACAGAGCAGACTAGATTTTAAAATGCTGTAATGGGGAAATACCCATCTTTCTTCAAACTGTCTCCTGGCCAGACAAGCTGACCAAGCTGCACATGTCTCAGATGGAGAAAAATGCATTTACATAAAAATTTCTAGCAGAAGTGAAACAGAAAATCCCAACATGAAGCCGAACTAGCATAAACTCTTGTATCCGTCTTTCTGTTTAAAATAAGAATAGCCAATTGCTGGCCTGGCATTTCTAAAATACAAATAACTTCTAGTACTTCTAGAATATGGACCCAAACTGCATAGAAAGCATTTGACAACATTTTGAACAGACTGTTCTTTAATTACAGCACACTTTCAGCAATTCTAAAGTTTTATGTGACAAGTTCCTTTACAAAGTCACTGAACCTGACTTGACAGGCTTCTAAAATAAACTACAATATTCAGAAGCTGGTTTGGTCATTGCAGTGAAAATATATTTTAAAATAAGAAAATAAAAAAAAAAGAAAGAAGAAACTGTAAAAATAGGAAGAAAACAACATTATTTGTGACAGAAACTTCCAAGCCATAGTAAATTGGGTATAGATTAAAATCACAGTAAAATGTTACTGTAGGGCAGCAAATTTTCCTAATATCCTGGGGTTTTATTGCATTGATACGGAAATAAAAGGCAATTCCAGGTATCAGAGCCTTCTAAGATCACAAATATATGTAAATTTCTGAATTTATGAACTTGGGCCATATCCTGACGATAGCACAAAAATATTCTCGAGTATGTTGAGTGCACAGTGTTGATACTGATTTTTTTCCATTAACTCATTATGAATTAATTTCATCAATAGCAAACCAATTTACAAACGCAAATGTCAAGATTACACGAAATGCCTTGGCAACAAAGCACATTGGGAAAGGGAACAGAGGAACAAATGGGCTCCCTGTTTCTTAGTCAACAATTCTAGAACTTCAAACTGGAAACCCCAGTGTGGTCAAGAAAAGGTTAAAAACCCCCCCCATAAACCTCCGAAACAAACATCTGATTTTTTTTTGCAATCTATTCTAGACCACAGGCTCTATACCTGAAAAATGACCAGGGCATTCAAGTCTATGGGCAAAATAATTATTATTTTCCAAGGTTATATGAAAACTAACAAGCCAGTAGCCAAAGTGCAGCAGAAAGCCCCAAACTCAAGGAGATTTAAAATACAATTATCAGAGGTCCTTGAGTTAAAGACAAAAATATCAGTAGAACTCAAACCAAAGCAAGCTTGCTGCCACTCTCAATGACTACAATGCATACACACAACATAAAGGATGAAAGTTTTGATATTTTAATAGATAATTTTGCTTTAAAATGGAAGAGAAGTCCTAAATTTCATAACACTCCAAGAAAAATCCACAGGCAACAAAGCAGGCCATTCATAACAAGTCAAGGAAAAGAAAACCCAACCAAACCAGTCCAAGGAAACTATAAAATAACAGCTTTAAAAACAACAAAAAAATTCTTACAAAAAAAAGAGAAATGGTAAAATAAAAGCTTATTAAATTTATTTTCTCCTGGTTTTTCTAGGAAGTAACTTTTCCTTCTCACTTCACCAGATAAATATTCTGCAGTACAGCGTTTTTTAGCAATTTCTAGTGGTCCTTTTGATTTGGTCCATTTTGGTCAGGCAAGTTATAAAAGGCAAAGGCACTTAAAGGAAGTTTCCATGATAAAAATAACTTGAGATCAATAATAATAATAATAATAATTTCTGAGTTCTCTGGTAGTCTTACTTCATTCACCCTTCAAAACCTACATCAATCCCAAGTGGATAATAAAAACTTTAATTCTCTGAGTAGTCCTGTATCAAGAATACATCCAATCTGTAAAATACATGGATTCCATCCACTTATTTTTTAGCTGACACAGAAAGGAATTAAGGAAAAAGGCAGCAACTGAATGAGGACCTAAGAATTACCTTCCTAGGAAAGTGATTTCAGAGACACGGTGCCAAAAGACGCTGCCTAGGAACCACCAAACATCCCTTCCAGTGCTACAGCAACCATCCATGGGAAGATGGATTTCCATCCCAGCCACACAGGGAACAGCTGTTAAGGATTTAGCAACGTATCTGCAGCCCTTCCCAGGTGCCACTAAACTGCCTTGTACCTGTGGAAAACAGAACCCACCAACACCTTAAAGGAAAACCCAGCCAAAACCACCCCAGAAACTAAAACCATCTGCCTCAGCTGCTTGGACTCATGAATGGGCTCCTTTAAAAGTCAGCAGAGAACGTCAACACCTTGGGCCCCAAGAAACATGGCTTGTTAGTTCTCCCCTCCGAACTGCTGCCAAGGAGATCGATCTCCTGCTCTCTGAGCAGCCTGCTGGCACCATTCCTGCACAAGGCCAACCCAGTAAACTCCAGCACAGCTCCAGCACAGGGCCACAAGCTGCTCTGACATCAGCAGCTGACCCAGAAGTGCCTCTGACACAGCAGACATTGAATAACAGCTTCTCAAATGGCACCAGACTGAAAAGGTTACAAATTCTCAGTGTGCTGCCTAAGAAATACCTTTTTGCAGCTGCAAAGGAGAAAGCGCAGCCTGAAGAGAGAGAGAAGAAAGATGAGTCCTTGCAGGCATGGGTTCTCAAACAATCCTGCACTTTACACACGAAGGACCCATTAGCAGCCAGTTCTTGAATCGGATTAAACTATAAACCAGGAACTTGAGCATCAGCTAAAATAAATTTGAAATAATACCAAACATAACAGAAACCATCAATCTTCTTTGGGGCAAAGACTGAAATGTCAGACTATTTTTTTTTTTTTTTTTAATGTAATGAATATTCCAGACTAACAAAGCTTGAAGATGCTGTTTTGATCTGTGTTCTTCTGCAGAATGGATTAAAAAAGAAATTACATTTCTCAACATCTGGTGAAAGATCAGGTTTCCAAGGAGATGAAGTCTGGGCCTTAGATAAGTAGCCTTAGTGCATTTTTCCCAACAAATCGAGGTAAAAAAGGCAGGTGAAATATGCAGTTAATGGCACTGAGTTACCTCGACATCCACCCCATTCAATGTGCAGCTCAATTTAATAGATATCACAGGTTAACCAACAAAGTTCAGAGTCCTTAAATACAAATAAAACCAATTGGATAATCACAACTGAGATTTCTTCCTCAGAAACACGCACAAAATTCGTCAAAAGTTAAAGAGGCTTTCTAGATAACTCAATACACCAACTTTTAGGGAGAAAAGCCTTCTGATTTTTTAAGTGCATAATTTTTCTTCTTCAATGTCTTGAGTTTCAACTATGCAACACCTGAGAATCAGTCTGGATTTGAGCTGACTAAAGCTGGAACATATTTCCTACTGCAGTGCAAGACCACCAGATCCATACAGATATATACACACACCCCACAGGCAGAGCACTCCTTTGCTTTGCTTCATCCATCATCAATCTGCTGCCCAAAATCCATCTACAGCTGCTCTTAGAGACACTGAAAGCCCCACAGCGAAAGCTCTTTCACTAGGTTTGAAAATGCCATCAACTATCTCATTTGCATCTTCAAGTACCTCCAAAACACAGACCATAATTTCTGTGGGTTGATCAAGCAGAACTTTTAATAACCAAATTTCAAAAGTTGGTAACTAAGTTCCAGTCAGCATAATCCAGTCCGCTACTGCATTTATCAAAACCAATTATTTCAGGCTGAAGCACTCAAAATATGATGACAGCCAAAAATTAAAGTTTCAAAACATGTTTAATGTATCAAAGTAAATAGAGGAACGTTAAATATTGCATTCTGTAAACTTAGTGAGAACCAGAAAGCTACACAAGATTAAAAATATGTATTTATTTTGGGCTTCTCTTTGCAGTCATTTGCATATGATATGCCTTTATACAGCTTTTCTTGAAGACAACTAACTTCAGAGAACTTCCTAACACTTGGGGATACAGGCAGCTGCCTTTTACTATTTTCTGGCCTTTTTTAGAAACAGCGCTATGGACAAAACTGATGGTAAAGGTAAGAATGAAAAGCATGCAATTACAGAACTGAAACAAAAAGTCACCACAGGATACAACCAATTTACTTTGTTTCACTTTACCATAACATATCCCTTCGGGTTTTCCTCTAGCTCCTGTCAAAGCATAACAGCATGTCAATGGCCCCTGTGCTGAAAATGGCTTAAAATATTATATTTGAGCATGAAAACAGCACTTCTGTGTTCATGTAAATAAATAAGCTGCATGTCTCCTAGTAATTCCAACGTCCTTGATATCAATTCCCTTGGGAAACCTGCCTTCCTCACCTCATCAAAGAACTGTGCACAATTCTAAGCTCCACTAAACAAATCCAAAGAATGCTCTCTGTTCTTATTCCTGATTGCCCAAAGAGAATCCTTGAGAGCAGGTATTTGAAGAGGAAAACAATTCTCATTTAAAGCCTCCCTACAAACATCACTTTCCTAATACATCCCTAGCCAAGGGTCCCCAAACACAGCAGGTCTCTTGGGAGCACATGGTGACAGGGATGTGGCAGCAGGCCCTGATTCCAGCTCTGGCTTTGTGGAATCCCAGCTCCAGCAGCCTGAGCTTCCCGACACCCAAACCAAGCAGCTTTCTTCATGTTCTCTGTGGTGCTTCTCTCTTGTCTACTCCCCTAAGGAGCTTCTTGTACAGAGCTTGATCCTTCACAGCCCCACACACCAAGTGACAATGGAAATGTACGGTGTGGAAGAGAATATGGGATAAAGCAGCACAAAACCCTGAAAGCAGCACAAAACCTACTGAAATGCTGCGGCTGTAGATTATTTTCCGCACTCGATTTCTACAAGTGGGGATAAAACCCCATGAATGGTCATGAGAAGCACAAACCCACAGAAGTCAGGAGGAGTGAAGCCTTTCTCCTTAATAAGCAGCTGTGGTTTAGTTTAACCAGAGAGAGGTCTGTAGTTCCTGATGCTTCAAAGAGCTATTTACATTTGCATATTCCTGGAGGATACAAAACATACATTCTGAAGAGGGCAGAGTTTAACCTCAGCCTTCTGCAAGACCTTTTACAGAGACAGTTAGACAGAATTAATACTTAATTGGAACAAAACACTCTTTCTTCTCTCCCTTACAGACTTAGCTGCAGCCTGTGTATTATCGGTCACTCACGCTTAAAAAGCCCTTTTGATAAAAGAAAAGATAAACAGGCAGGACAGGTACTTTAAATATAAGCATGTTTTTTAAAAAAGGAAATGCAGTATTTTGAATATTGAAGTTCCAGAATTAAAAAAAAAATCTACTGAAGACTGAATTTTGAAAGGAGATTAGACCACGCTCTGCAGCTGACCCTTTCTACCTCACATACTACGGAAATACTTCAAAATTCCAGCAGGCATATTTGCTTCCAAGGCAAGAAAACACACCCACTTGTTCCTTCACCGTTGTTTTTCAAGTACGAAAATCTTCCCAAAACTGTTATAATCGAGGCGCTGGAGTAACAGAAACCTCACCAACTAAAAATGCAAAACGATTCCCTTGCCTCCCCAAGCGCAAAATCCTGATCTCGGGAAGCCACCTTGGTGTTCCCGGTGCGTTACGTTCACCGCTGGAGGAAAACCTCCCTTCCCCTGGCGACAGGCGAGGCGCACACAGGTGTCCGACAGGGCACCGGGAGAGCTGCTCGGGATCAGGGGGATCCCCAGGGAAACACCCCCGGCAGGAGCCCGGGATGCTCCGTGCGAGGAGCCCCGGCCGCGGGGCTGGCACCTGCCCCCGTGCCACACAAACTGGGAATTCCCAACTGCCGCCATCCTTCTGGGCTTCCACACGGGGCCTCCCCGGTCCCGGAGCGCCGGGCGGAGACCCCGCTCGGGCAGGGCCGCTCCCGCGGCCGGGGAAGGGGGACCGTCCCCTCCGTGAGAGAGAGCCGCCCGAGCCTCCCCGTCCCCGGGGGCCACTCGCACCGGGGAGGGGGCACAGCCCGGCACGTCGTCCCCCCGCCCCGAGCCCCGCCACCGCCCCTGCCCTCCGCGGGACCCCGGCCCGGCTCAGCCCCCGGGTCCGGGCCCGCCCGCTAGCCCCGATGCCCCGGTGCCGCCACACCGCCGGGCAAGCCCGCCCCGGGGCCGCTCCGTAACGGGGCCCCCGCCGCGGTCCCGGCTCCCGGAGACACAGCCCGGCGCCGCCGCCGGTGGGTCCCATCGCCGCCATCTCCCGGTCCGGGCCCCCCTCCGCCGCCCCCCGGCCCCTCCCGGGGCTCCCGCGGCTCCCGGGGGCGGCGGCTCTGCCGGGGCCGCGCTCCCCCCGGGCCCCCCCCCGGCCCCTCGGCGCCCCCCGCCCGCCGCCCCTGGCGCTCACCGCGGCTCCGCGCGCCCCTCGCCGCGCCGCGCCCGGCCGAAGGGAGGGCGGGCGGGGGTCGCGGCCCCCCGGCAGCGCCGCACGCCCGGCGCAGGCAGCCCCCGTCCCTGACCTACTTTCCGCCTGGCTTGCCACCCGACGGCGCACCACTAACCTACTTTCCAGCCAATGGCACCCTCCCCCGGCCCCGCACCGGACGCGCCCGCCCGCCAACGGGAGAGCGGCTCCGCGCCCGCCTCGCCCAATGGGCGGCCGCCGAGCGGGCAACGCCCGCCCCCCCGAGCCCCGGCAAATCCCCGGGCGGCCCCGCGGCGCCGGCCAATCGCGAGGGCGGCTCCGGGCCCTGGTCCCGCCCCCCTCCAGGGGGCGGGGCCGAGGCGGCGCCGCCGGGACCCGGATGTGGCGGAGGCGCCGGCGGGGTCGGCGCGTGTTCGGGCCGGCGTGCCCGGTGCGGCGGGGAGGGCGCGGTCTCGTCCGCGTTTCTTGCTCCGGCGGCGCCCCCCCGCGGTCCCGCCCGCTCCCCGCCCCGCCGCTGGGGCTCGTCCGAGCCGCTGCGTCACCGCCGCGCGTGACGTCAGCCGCGGCCGTGACGTCACGCGCCGAGGTGTGAAAGTCATGGCGGCGCTGCCCCGGCGCGGCCGCCCTGCCCGGGTCTCGTCTCCTTCCTTCTGGCGGCGGCGAGGCCCCGGCCCGGCGCTGGACACCGCCCTGGTGCCTCAGGGAGCCGGTGCCGCGGTGTGAGCTCCCAGCCGTCTTTAGGGGCAGCTCCGGGCCTCACCACGTGGGCCCTTTGCCCTGGAGCCGCCCTGCCGGAGGGTCACCATCGTGTCCTTCAGCCCGCCGCCGCCTCGGATGCATCCCCCCGCAGGTTCCCGGTGCTGCGGAGCCCCGCGTCACCCCGCCTGGTGTCTGCATGGGACACAGAACCCTGCCGGGGAGTTCCCGGTGTGTCACACACCGCACCTGAGCCCTCGGCCTCCGGCTCGGCTCGGAGGGACGGGCGTGATGTTGGGGCAGTGTCCCTGTCATTGATGCTCCATCGCTTCCCAGCGCCGTCACACGACGCCGGAGCTGCTCGCAGCCTCGGTTCTGTTTCGGCGTGTGCAAAAAGGCCAGCGGTGGAATGTGGTAAAGCCATCTACCGCGCCGTGTTCTGGTCTAAATTTAGACAATCCGCACGGCAGCGTAGAGGGGATATGTTGCAAGAATAATCACGGCTTAGCTGCTTTCAGATGCAAACATTTGCTAAACGTGATTGCGTGATCGCTGCATCCGATTATCATTGCCACATCCTAATTGCCTTAACATTTCCTGCCCTGCCATGCCACGTCCCAGAGGTTTGGTTTACGTTTCCTAGTGTAACATCACCAGGGAAGTGTGGATTGCAGCAGGGTTGCGTCACGGCGTGCCTGTGGTTATCCCAATCCGCCGTCACAGGTCGTGGGCTCAGCCCGGGACAGCGTTAACAGCTCGTTTCCACCTCGTTGAGTGAGGACTAAACGCAGGCAACAAGTGGCCCCTGCTGGATACAAGCTCTCTGTTCACATCAGGATGCTCCTACTCGGAAGAAACGCTCCCGCAGAAGGAGTTAAATGGAATACCGTGCATTAGCAGGATGGAAGTGTATACCCTGAAGAGACAGGAGAAGATGCATCCTTTTGTTTCCAGCGAAATGGTGCTGGTTTGATTTGTTTTAGCGCACAGAAGTTATGGAGGTGGAGAAGTCTCCTTGACTACTTCTTTCGACTCAGCCTTTGTAGTTTTGCTCATTGTTTCTACCCATCTGTGGGAATAATCTTCCTTATGGGCTCGATCACATACTGTCTGTTTTAACGAGCCCAGTGCCTGCGGTAGGGAATGATGCCAAGAGTAATGATCTTTAGCTGTTTCTGTAGGAGAGCAGCTTAGCAGGCCATATGTCAGATTTCCCAGTGAGCGATTGTTTTGAGTTGTTTTTACACCGTGGTTTCTATTCATGAGATATTAAAGAAAATAACAGCATCTGGTTAATCAAATTCCAGATTTCACCATATGATGATGTATATCAGTCCTCTTCTGTGACTTCCCTTGAAGTAGATTGTCAGGGAATTTCTATCTGTAGGTGAATCAGGCATCTTATACCTTGAAATTTTAGGGGCGAGGAGCTAAGAAGTGACAGTTTTAAATCTGACAAGGCCTGAGTTCAGCTCCTGACGCTGAAAAAGTCTGCACCACCCTTCTACCATACGTTTCAAGGGACAAAAAGGTGAACAGGAGAGGTGAGGCTTGACCAAAGGTCGAGCATTTTCTCCTTGCAAGGTACTTGAGGGAGCACTTGAAGTAGAGCACCCCACAAACCGTGGGAGTTGCTGGGCAGACCAGCTCAGCTGTGTGCTCAGCTCGGGCCGCTGTGCACTGGTGTGTCTCATACAAGAGCAAAAGCATTTCCTCATCCAGACAACTCTCACCTGATTCGTTTTCAGAGTTTATGCTTTTTCTTTCTAAGAATGTAGTAAATTAGATCTTAGGCAGGAGGTTAACTGCCTTTGTTAACATGTTAATTGTCACACCATGTTTAATCACCAAAATTTACACTCACTTTTGGCTTAAAATGTCAATTTAAAAGCCAGAAGAGGGTGTGCTGTATGGCAGTTGTACTGAAAATTGTGGTTTATGAATAAAATACTGGAAAAAGTAGCTCATGTTCCAGCTGATTTTCTTTACTGTGTTCATATTTGAATGCTACAATAAAAACTTCCCAGGTCTTAGGATTTTGACTTTGTGTCAAGAAGAGTGGCAGACGTGATCTCCATTAAATGTAGCCTACCTAAGGTATGATGAGGCCATATCGGTGGTTTCACTTTAGAATCTGCAAGTTTTTAAATCAGAGTAACTATTTCCCTGCAGAAAAAGGAACCTGGTTTCTCAGCTGATAGCCCAAAAACTGATTTTTTTTTCCTTTGTTTTTTGGGGGGGTTTGGGGTTCTTTTTACGGGCAGGGGTTGCCTTCAAGCAGTCTTGATACATCTCTGGAACACCCACAGATATTCAGAAGTAACCAGCCAAATTAGTTCTTTGATATTTTAGTTGTGTTTTCCCTCAAACACGATTCATGACCCCAGTTACAGACACAGAGGACACACATCTCAGAGTCTTTGGAGGGTGAATTTTTGTGAAATGGTTTGGAGTTAGAATTATATGTGTTTGTTTTAGCACCTGGCTGTGGATCCAACTGCTTTAGAGCTCTTTAACCAGCTGCTGTTTGTTTACAGGTTTTCAGCCATGCAATATTAATTAACCTGTCTTACCCTTTTATCCAACCTCTTCCTCCATTTGTCTCTAGATACACAAGCTGTGATCTTAACCTACAGCAGGAGAAGTCAAAGCTCACAGAAGATTATCCAGACTTAATAATTTGAATATGTGGATTTCTTGTTCTGTCTGTACATTAAAAACCCCAGAAATGAATGAGCCCTGTTTCTGACCCTGTTACAGAGTTGGTGCCTTGCTTCAACCCAGTTGTGAGGGCAGAAGAAACTTCAAACTATGGCTTGGATTGGTTGCAGACTGAATCAAAAAATCTCACAGTGGTGACCTGTTGCCTGTAGTCTGTCACAGCTCCTGTGTGGCTGGCTCAGACCTCTTCAAAGTAAAGGTTTTATCAAAATCACCTGTTGCAGACTCATTCTTTTCCCATTTCATCAAATTCTTGAGTATTTACAAAACCTAAGCCAGGGGAATATTAGGGTTTTTTCTGCTTTTGTTTGTATAAACACTTGCTGCTTTAAAGGGTGCACCTCCTACCAAAATGTTTCCACATTTGAGCATTAATTTCATAAATATAAAGCAATAACTTGACTTTTTCATGTACCTGCTTCCTTCTGAGTGTTTAAAAACCCACTCTTCTTCCTCCTGGCCTTTTTCATAATTTAAAAGGCTAAAAACTTGTTTCAGGGCAAAAAGAGAAGATTCTTCTACAATCCATTGATTTCTGCCCCGTTGTCTCTGAGAACACCAATTAATATTCAGAGACTCAGTAGGAACTCCCAGGAGCTGGCAATCCACTATCTGGCAACATAGCAGGGACAGGAAGAAGAATCTGATGAGGAAAATCAGGCTAAAGCCAGGGAATTAAGAAATTCTGAGCACTTCTTTGCAATATGTTTTCAATCTTCACAGAAGGTTCAGGACAAAGAATTTCTGTCTTTATCTGGATTTGACCTTAATGAAGGTTGAAGAACTTCAGAGTTTTTACTTCATTGAAAATATATGGAATTGAGTTTGTATTTCAGAGTCTGGAAGTCTGAACTAGAAGAAGACGTAGTAAACTGTGAATATGTTAAGAGAATTTTAGTGCATATAATATTTGAAGTTGAAAATTCTAAAGGGCTACTGCTTTTTCAATTAACAGCTCGTTTTTTGGTTTTTTTTTCCCTGTAATTTTATTAAAATGTTTCCTAGAGTTGTATTTATCATTTTTGTTGATAAGAAATCCGTATCCATTCTTGGAGTAATTTTGACTCACCATATTTATTGCTTACATTTTTTCAATGCATTGCATACAAACCTAGAGTTAGCTGGTGGGATATTCTTCCCTCCCTTCACAAAAAATAATAAGGAATTCTAGAAGCCATTTCGTTAGAAGAGAATTGGGTCAAAGACACTCCTAAAAATTGCTGGCAGTGCTTCTTCAGGATTTACTGAGGACACTAAATTCAGGGTAGAGTTTTGGTGCCTTTTCTCGGTAGGGATCCTAACATTTTTTAAGTTCCGTTAAACACCAAAACTTTTGCTTTTTGTACTGAAATGAGCAGAGAATGGATTTCAACCAGCCTCAGTTTGCTTGTTCTAAAGGGTAAATAAGAAGCAGAAACAGTTGAACAGAAAAGTATAGCTGGGATTGTAAATGTCATTTAAATAGGTGTTTTTGTTTTGTTTTGTTTTTAAATTAAACAGTCACAGACCGTATTAATTAAGTATAATATCCTCCCTTTTGCAGATTGGAAAAACAGACCTGGAGATTAATGAGTCGGTCAGGATTACACCCACATATTAAGCCACAATTAGAACTGGAGCAACTCATGGCGGCCTTCTAAAGAGTTTGGGGAGTCACTCAGCACCTCCACTTGGTTTTCCATATCACTTACACAAAACATTTTACTTTCACAAGGAGATCGTCAAGCTTAGGGCATATTTTAAAAAGGAGCTTTGCAAACTATAAAAGTTAGGGGCTTGATTCTCTTTTCAGTTAGTGCTGAAAACTCTAATAGCAGTTTAACAATCCATGGTGGGAGGATGGATTTTCAGATTGACGGGGAGAGTGACTTTATATTCTGATGTTCCACCTTGTAAATGTACCAGACCTTATTCTGGAATTTTTACTTCATTCTTACGCAGTCAAAATTGATTTCATGATTGTTCCATCAGGCCTCTGTGGTGAGGCCTGCAAGCTGTCAGGGTTAAACACAAGACATAGGTTGTTCTTCCCCTCAGATTTACATCTTTCTGTCCAGGGTTTTAAGATTAAGATGCTGTAGACAGGAAAAAAAACCCCAATGAATCTTCCATGTTTCATGCTAAGCTACGGCTTTTCCGTTGTCTATTAATTAACACTCTATTAATACTGCTTTGGTAGGTACTAATGTTAGACAAAAAACCAGTTTTGTTGCTAGAGAAAAAGCTGCTATTTAAAAGCCAGAGCAAAAGCAGACTCATTCTGAGGCTTGTGAGTGTATCAACCAGTAGGTGTGCCTGGAGTGTTGTAAATGGGAAAGGTGGGAGGACTCTGTCTCGTTATTAGTACAGTCAGAAAGACAGGAAGCACTTAGGGAAGGTTTCCCTCTCGTTCTGAGTTCCAGGAAAGTTATTCAGCCAAGCACGTGAATCACAAAGCAGACTGGAAGGGAGTTTCTGTGTGGCATGAAAATAACAATCTTGGAGCCTGAGAAGTGAAACAGTTTGGTGCTTTTGTTCCACTGCAGATTTTTTCATGGGAAACAGCAGCCCCACGAATATCTGACAATGAAATGTCTTAGTGTATGAAATGTGGGGTTTATATAAGAGAGAGTGTCTTACTCATCAGCTGCTCTATTTTAAGCCCTGCTCAGCGTGAGGACTTTCATTTTGTGATCTATTTGGACAGCAGCTGGTACGTTAGAGTTTTACTTTGGCTGACATCTTTATAGTCTAAAGGATACTTAACATAATCCTGTAAAACCTATTCTCATATTTGTGCTCAATCACTCATATTTCATCTTAAGTGTCCTGTCTTTCCCCATGGACATTTTCTGTCCATTTCATGTTAGAAAATGGTCGCTGTATCAGCAACATTAAAGGGATGTTTTCTGGTGATGTGATCAAAAAATATAGATACAGCATATGTCATAAAATGGATGTGCCATTTCGGTGACTGCAAAAGGCAATGAAAAGGAATCCATAGTAACATATGTTGGGGATAAATTCCAGCAACTAGCACAAATAACAGAAAAGATGGTGTGTATTAATAATTATATCCAAAGATGAGCTACGTGCACGATTTGGATTCACTTGGGAGTATTTACATTGTGGAAGGACGAAGTGGATGCCGAGCTGCAACCTAATTCCAAAATCCAACAATTATCAAGTAGTTTGCCTCTTGCCATAAAGTCCTAGGACTTCATCTATCTGTTCATGCAAAATGAAAAGTCTTTTCCATCTTTGTGGCTTTCAAATCCCAGCCAGCTCTAAACAAATGACAGAATAGTCCTGAGAGGAGCTAAAGTTACCTGTTCCTGGAGATGCTTGGGAAAAAGACTGATGTGGAGAAAGGAAAAAATGAGGCACTGTTGAGGGGTGGCAGGCACTGAACCCTCAGCACAGCATGCAGTGGGGCTCCCTTGTGATGTTTTTCCCTGGATCTCACACTTTTACACCCTCCCTTGGCCCCACCAGCCCCTGGGCCCTGATGGCATCACCTGACCTGCATGCTCAGGAGCTGTTCTCTGGGGGATGAGAACTGGAAACCGAAGCTGGGAGGTGTCAGGATGTCCTGCTGATGATTTCAGGTGCTTGAAGGGTGATTTGACTCATTTCTCAGCAGCAAAACTTGCCTAGGAAATGTGGAAAGCTACTTTTCTTCGCACATTTTGTTTCCCACGTGAGTGACCAGGCATGCATCGTGTTTTGTGTGCTGATTTCAATTGCTTGTCGAAATCTTAAGCCCCAACATCACACTAGGTGTATTCTCACCCAGACTGCTGCTCCAATGCCTTGGGCTGGAAGGGAGGGATTTAACAAAGGGAAACAAGGAGACTTTAACCTCCAGCTGTTCCCCACGAGTGGTGGTCAAGAGGTTCTGCACCATGTGAATCCTCCAGCTCAGCTTTCATGCTGGGCTTGCATCCACCACCCCTTTCTCCTGCAGTTGCCCAAACAGTTTGAACTTGAAGTGAAGCTACAAAGCTCCCTCCCACACCTGATAGAGGCCCCACCCTCTCCACACCCACCCCATGGCTTCAGGAATCTGCTTATTAATTACGTGCACGTCACTGGGAGTGGCATAAATTTGACCCGTCCTTGCACTTCTTTGATATCAGTGTGATGTTTATATTTCCGTATGTTGGCCATGAACATGAAAATCAGGGCCTTTACAGAATTAGTTTGACTCACATAAGGTATTATTCCATGCTTTGTCAGCAATTACTTTTTCTTTTTACTTCTGGAAAAAAACAAAAACAAAAACAAAACAACCAACAAAGAACCCCAGAGCAAAAAGACAAGCATCAAAGTGGCCTGTTACACTGTTCATCCTAAACATAACACAAACCTCACCATGAACACGTGTTTGGAGACAAGAAGGGCATGGAAGGACTAGCCTGGACCACAGTCTTGCTGTTCTTAAGTCAGTCCTGCTGATGTCTCCTGAAAGTGTGACCCTGGAGTCCGAGGGAGTGGAGGGAGCGTGACTAAAACATTCATTGTTGCCGGATAAATGAGGGGCTGCCCCAGGAGCCCAGCGCAGGGCAGGTGGTACGGTCTAAGCAGATGGTTATGGCTTGCTCTGAGTGCTGCAGATTTCTCTAGGATATGTTAATCAACACATTTTAATGACCAAAACAATGCAATTTTTAAAATAAAAAATGCCAGTGGGCAGTTGCACTTCTTGTCCAGTATTACTTCGATGATTTTCACGTCACGCCAGTGAAATTTAAGATACTCTGTGTATGTACTTGCCATGTTCATTTCCCTGTCCATTTTTTTTGCCCATTTCTTTGCTTCCTTGGATGTGCTCCCAGGAAGTTGCCTGTTTATAAGCTTTATGTCCTGTGAACCAACGCTTGAGACAGAGATGGAGAGGCGATGCAGGAGATTACAGGGGAGTCTTAACAACTTAATGACAGACAAACTTACAACACCCAACAAAACAAAACCCTGTTCGGTGCCTCCTCACATACTCCTCCTGCAGGCTCCTCGGCCAGAGAGCCCAGCTTTGGCGTGATAGCTGCAGCTCTCTTCCTTCTGTGGAAAGAAAATCTGTACTAAAATTCTTTCCTGCCATCTCAGGAGGGTAATCCTTTTAGGTACTGTGGTTTTCTGCTGTTGCTTGATACTTGATCTTTTTAATTGATTCAAACTCCAAGGTGGAAGTAGCAGCTTGGGGTAGCCAATTATTTTGAGTTTCCTTAGGTTTGCTTCCATAATCCTTATGCTGTGTCATACTTAATTATGTCGATGGCATAAAACAACATAAAGCATTGCTTTTAGTTTTTTAAAAGTCTCTCAAGATTCTCCACTGAAACACAAGATAAAAATGAAGATCTTTGCTCTTTGTGCTGGTGTTTTGTTGTGGTACACCTAATTCCTTTTTCACGTTATCTTTTTGTTTGTGATTTTAGGTACTAGCTTGAGGTTCAGAGGGTAAAAGGCTAAAACACCGCAAATAATAATGTAAGTTAGTCAACAATTATATTAATTGGCCAATGTGAAGATTTTGCGCTCATAAAAAACTGCAGATTTCTATTACTTGTCTGTATTCAGACACTTCTACCTGTTGCATTTGGTATTTCTCAAGAGTATTGAGCTCCCAAATATGACTAAAAATGAAATCACACGCTTGTTGGAAATATGAAGGGTAGCCTAGATTCTCTTGACTCACTAGAAATTCATTCTGTACATCTCATGTGACCCTATGGAATCCATTTGGATTTTGTAATAATCTGTGGGTTTGTGTAATGAATGAACCCTACCTCAGCGTTTCTGCAAAGGTATGCAAGGTAGCTCTGAAACGGAAAGTACAAAGAAAATGACAAAGGAATCGCAAGAAAGTGTTGTCCTGACGGTATCTTCATTTCTCACGGCATTCATCTGATCCTGAGTATAAAATGTAATGAAGACCTGGAAAACAATTGTGGCAAATGGGGAAAGTAGACGGTGGTACGATGAACAAATCATAGCTGTGAGAGACAGTAAATTGTGTATTTCATTCAGCTAACAGGGGCCCAGAATGTCTCACTCTTGACCTGCAATTAGTCCTGGAAGACAGCTCTGATTCTGTAGTTAGCAGTGGGCTAAGGAAAACAAAGTGGTCACACAGTGAGGGCTGAGCAGTTTGTCCGATGCTACCAAAGCTGCAAGGGTGAGAGAGTCTCTGTCTGATTGTGCTGGCGAATTTTGGCGCTTTGAGTCACCCTGCACCTGGGTAATGTACAAAGTGTGCACATAGGTTGTAGGGTTTTTCTCTGTTACATTCATTATTTTATCTTCCAAGTAGATATAATTTCCCGAGACAAATTATTAAAGAGTGTGGTGTTGTGTGGTGTGGTTTTTTTTTTTTTTTTTTTTTTTTTTTTTTTTTTTTTTTTTTTTTAACTGTTGGTAATGTCTTGCTTATTACCTCAAGGAATGCATGTGTTTTCCTTTTTTTTCTTCCCAAAGGTGTCTCATTTGGAGGATGTCTGTGCATGTGTTTCCTTTTTTTTTCCAAAGATGTCTCATTTGGAGGATGGCTGTGTTTGAGGACAGGCGTTGAGGTTGGTTAAGCGGTGTTTTGTGGCTTGGGCCGTCACAGGGAAGGCAGGTAAATATTCACGTGCCTTATTATTGTGATAAGGCAGAGAGGTCAATAAATCATCAGGTGAGTGCTTGTCTGAGGTGTTCTTGTGTGTGTTGAATTCGGGGCTGCCAGCAGAGGATGAGAGAACGCTCTTGATGGTGTTGGTGCAAACTAACTCAGGTGTCACTGGCCATGGGTTGGATAATCCCCATAACTGCAATCCCAGTCCATACCCTGCTTCTTCAAAGGGTACTCTTTCAGTCTTTTCATGCATATTGTTGCTCTTGCTTTCCCACAATAACCACTTTTACCTCTTACTTGTCTCTGCTTTTAAACTAGTTCAGACGCACTCAGCGCTTTAAAAACAAACCTTTAAAGGCATTTCCCTTTATTTTCTGTGAGAAGCCACGGTAAATGCCATACGCTTTTAAGCAATTAAAAGGCTTTGTGACTTTGTTTTTTCTGTTGTTAATGCAGGTGGTACAGATTCAATGGGCTTTCATGTGTAGCAAATTCATCACATATCTATTTTCTGTCTCCCAGCACCTCTGTTAGTTTGAGGTTGGGCTCTGAGGAGCTCTTCATATTTCCATGGTTACAAGTAATCCCAAGGGTTCTCTTAACCCCCAAAGGCTGAGCGATTGTCTTCTTTTTTTTTTTTTCTTTTTCTTTTTCTTTTTTGGTCATAGGAAGCATAAAATTAACAAATTAGGCTACAGACATGAAAAGATTGTTTAAAGCACTTCAATAAAAACTTTTCATTTTCACTCACTCCAGAAGTGTCGGAGTCTTTTGCCACAATCGTGGCTATGTCAGACTTTCTGTAAAGAAGAGTTTTTACCTGAAAACCTCAAGGATCTTTTTTCTTTTCCCTTTTAATTTCGATTGGGATCAGCAATCCATTTTGAAGGCAGCGGGTTTACAGCAAACAATGGAGGTTCAGAGCTCTGCTGTGATTAAAGAGCCAGCAGTGACCACCAACCATTACTACGCGCGCTGTTGCTTGTTAAAGACAGAGCGAGCGAAGGTAAGAAGCACTTCAGCTTGCTGAAGAGCACAGACGTAGGCACATCCCCATCAGAATTTCAGACCTCAAATTGCCGCATTTCTTTCTAACAAAAGACTGACAGAAAGTCCCTCCTGGCTTTCAGATCTCGCCTCTTGTTAAAGCCCAGATTCTTCCCAATAAATCCAATGCGGCGAGCGGCGCCTCCTGTGAGTGGGTAAGAGCTGTTAGAGACCCTGAATAGGAGAAGGCAGCTGGAAGGAGCAGTGGTTTTTTTCTGAGAGGCTTTCTCAGACTGAAGCAGTAGCAGGGTTTTTTGGTTTTTTTTTTCTGTGAAATAGACTCAGGTAGGCTGTGATTTGTTAAGGTATCCTGTGATGAAGAGCTCCAAATCAAAGGGAGGTTTCTGGATCTTCCCGGGACAGCACAGGCAGTGAGCTGCTGAGGGCAGAGAAGTGAGAGGGAGTGATGAAAGAAAGCTGGAGAAAAGTCTCTAATAGGAAGAGAATATCTTGTCTGCTGAAAAGGTTTTGTATAGTGATAGAAGATTTGACTGGAGCTGGAGAAAGGGCGAAACAAAGCTCTGCCAGGGAGAGAGACTGAGACTGCCACTCCCCATGCAGTGTTAGCGCTCCAATACATACAGCAAAAGAATCTTCCTAACTAAAGAGGAGAAAATGACTCCTTTTCCTTTCTTTCTGGCAAGTTTCTTTTCAGCTGGAGGTACTACAATTGCTGAGTCTTCAAGCCAGTAGAGGCATAAGCTGATTTTATGGCAAAGTAGCAGGTAACACAGTAAAATAATGTTTAGATAGTACAGCTATAGGAGAAAGAAGTATATTAATGGGGGAAATGGACCAAAAAACACCTACTACATTCTATCTACTCACTTGAAAGACAGACAATGGTAAAACACAGCAGTCTTTGTCCTCCAAGTGAATAATGAATGTTAATGAACGTTCAGAATCACAGCGGAGGGCAGGGGCACGCTGGTTGTGTTCAGACACGATGTGTCAGAGATGCTGAATGTTTTATTGTACAACAGCTCTAAACACTTCCAAGCAGAACCGTAGTCCGTGTATGAGCAGCTGCTGAGAAATGGAACCAGAAAACCTCTGGAGTGGTGCCTGAGCTGGCTGCTCCCCGTTGGTGCCTTGCTGCTGCAGTTTTTAGGTGAGGCGGTCAGGCGATGTCTGGGATGTTCTAGCTGCCAATGACCGTTTCATACACGTGTGAGACAGCGATCACGCAGAGCAAACCCCGAGATCGTGCTCCCAGGCTGCCAGGCAGGCCAGCTGTGAGCCCAGGGAGCGGGGTTTGTGGGTCTGAACCTGCCTGACCAGGCTGTGGCAGGATGCCACGAGTGCCACCGCACATCTAGAAAGGAGCGTGACAGCACAAAGGACAGGGTTGGCTGAGGAGGATTTTGAAAGCCCATTTCAGATCCACCTTTGACTTTAGCAGGTGAATCAGATGCCAGGAGACGGCAGCTCTTGGGTTTTAGGATTTTCTTTCTGCTGGGTTGAAAGTCCTTAGGGGCTTGCCTGCTCCCAAGGTGTGCTTGGGCCTTTTTCAGGGAAGGGTTACGTGTTTTAACATTGGTGGCTGCTGCTCCCTTCATCACAGAGTTTTCTCCCAGCAGTGCAGTTGCAAAGGGATGAGAATGTCCTCTCACTTCTTCTTTGGCTATATTTTTATTGGAACAGAGTGGTTTGGTCCAAACTCTCTGGGAGTGCATCTGTAAGAACAGCAGTGCAGGATACTCAGAGTGTTCCAGGCAGTAACTGCCAAGGTAACAAAGTTAGAAAAAGAAAATATTTGGTAGATGCATAATTAGTGTGGAATCGTTCTGGAATCCTGTAAATTGGCATGATAAATCCCAATTACATGTCAAACCAAATCTTCTGTCTCCAGGGTAAGAAAATCACCCCTTCAGAATTTCGATGGGAAATGAATTCATTGTAAACTTACTATCAGGAAACTAGAATATCCTAATATTTGGTTAAAATATTATAGTGTTTTATAACATCTTGTTACATCAGTGCTTCTGAAACTATTATTGACTGCAGTAGAACTTGTGTGTAGCTTGTGAATCTATATGTACAAATATACATTTTCCTCTCAGAGCAGTAGTTTTGCTCTTTGCCTGGGAAAGATCCTTGACCCTTCTACATGACAAAAACTATTTTTAAGAAAAAAAATTTCCTTTTTAGACTATGCTAGGACAATTCTGGCAAGGATAAGACAAAAACTTTTGTAGAAAAACCAAGATAGTCCTATCAGGGATGGGAAGTTAGCCCAAAGTGTTGGTAGAATCAAAAACTCCAAGCCTGTGGAACCCAGGAAAGGATCAGCTCTAAGTCCCTCTGTAAAGAGCTGCTTCGTTGCTTATAGAGTACCTGTGATTTAGTGTTTTACTGAAATACCTGCATTACAAATTGGAAGAAATTTGTTCTTTGATGCCCACAAGAACATTTGTTTGTTCTAACCTCTCTTCACTTTTCTGCTGTTATTGTTTGGAAAGCAAAATATTTTGGGGGGTGTCAGATCTTTATTTTATCACAAAATCTCATTAAGATTCTAAATTCAGCTGCAACTTTTGGATCACTGTGAGAGGCCAAGACCCAAAGATGATCCCTTTGTAGGGTTACTTTCAGGAAAGCAGGAGAAGAAAATGAGGAATTCTTTTCTTATAGAAAAAAAATTAAAAGGGCTTTCCCTTATTATTGTTCACTCTGCACAAAAGTCCTAAAAATGCCTAAAGTTCTTCTCTGAGATTTTCACCTAACTTGTTAAAGCACATTCTGAGCTTCCAGGACCCAATTGTGCAAAACAATCTGCAATTAATTCTTTCTTCTCCACACACTCTGGTTCTGGTGGTGGAAAAACTATCACAGAAGTCACGAGGGAGGTTTCTGGCAATTTTTTTTTAAGGTTTTTTGACTCGTGAGGAATATTTTTACGTTTGTATGTTTGCACTTTTGGGTAGCAAGCCTAGAGTTTATCAAATGTGTTCAAGAAGTATGTTAAAAAAAAAAAGAACATGACAAGGCAGGATCATAGTGCTGGGATACGAGAAAATATCAAATGAAATGAAACTTCGGATTTTTAACTCACCTAATCAGGAGATGCCACTCAGACCTGAGCATGCAGTTATCCCTTAAAACTATCTTGTTACCTAATATTTATAGGAGTTCCACAGAGAAACTTAGTTTAGATTAAGAGAAAAAAATATTTAGCAATTAGAAAATAAAGCATTAATTAAGATCTTTCTACAAGTGAAGTAAGAGCAAAAACAAATTTGCATTTCGTTTCGTTGTGTAAATATATGACTTAATTTCTCTTGTGTTTGGAAAGCTCCTTTTCTACCCATAAACACTTAACGAGAGGTAGATCAGAACCCAGAGAAATGATTGCAAGAGGGTTCAGTGCAGGTGTTAGCCCGTGGTCAGCCTGGCTGCTTTGTGGTTGCTGCACAATAATTTATTTTTCTGCCTTTGCAGTGTCTGCTGCACGTGTTGGGCGCACCAGGAGAGGGCAGAACTACACAGGTGTAGTCACTAACACGGGATCTGTGCTGAGCGGTCGAACCAGGAGGGGAAAATCAGCCTGTGAACAGATTTGCTGGCAGTTTTTATTTAATGTTCGCCTAAAAACAAGTA